>NC_092707.1:218283339-218583339 GCF_047496885.1 Scyliorhinus torazame
TGGGAGGGGGAGGGGGGGGAAGAGGGTCTGGGAGGGGGGGGGAGGAGGGTCTGGGGGGGGAGAGGTTCTGGGAGGGGGGGAGAGGGTCTGGGAGGGGGGTCTGAGGGGGGGGAGAGGGTCTGAGGGGGGGAGAGGGAGGGTCTGAGGGGGGGGAGAGGGAGGGTCTGAGGGGGGGGGAGAGGGAGGGTCTGAGGGGGGGAGAGTGTCTGAGGGGGAGGGGGAGAGGGTCTGAGGGGGAGAGGGGAGGGTCTGAGGGGGGGGAGAGGGTCTGAGGGGGGGAGAGGGTCTGAGGGGGGGGAGAGGGTCTGGGGGGGGGGAGAGGGTCTGAGGGGGGGGGAGAGGGTCTGAGGGGGGGGAGAGGGTCTGAGGGGGGGGAGGGTCTGAGGGGGGGGAGAGGGGTCTGGGGGGGGAGAGGGTCTGGGGGGGGAGAAGGTCTGAGGGGGGGAGCTGGGGAGAGGGTCTGAGGGGGGGGGAGAGGGTCTGGGGGGGAGAGGGTCTGGGGGGGAGAGGGTCTGAGGGGGGGGGAGAGGGTCTGAGGGGGGGGGGGGAGAGGGTCTGTGGGGGGGAGAGGGTCTGTGGGGGGGGTGAGAGGGTCTGTTGGGGGGGGTAGAGGGTCTGAGGGGGGGAGGGTCTGAGGGGGGGGGAGAGGGTCTGTTGGGGGGGGGAGAGGGTCTGTTGGGGGGGGGAGAGGGTCTGAGGGGGGGAGGGTCTGAGGGGGGGAGAGGGTCTGTGGGGGGGGGGAGAGGGTCTGTTGGGGGGGGGGAGAGGGTCTGTTGGGGGGGGGGGGAGGGGTCTGAGGGGGGGGGGGGAGGGTCTGAGGGGGGGGAGAGGGTCTGTTGGGGGGGGGAGAGGGTCTGTGGGGGGGGGAGAGGGTCTGTTGGGGGGGGGGAGAGGGTCTGTTGGGGGGGGGAGAGGGTCTGGGAGGGGGAGGGGGGAGAGGGTCTGGGAGGGGGAGGAGAGGGTCTGGGAGGGGGAGGGGGGGAGAGGGTCTGGGGAGGGGGAGGGGGGAGAGGGTCTGGGAGGGGGAGGGGGGGAGAGGGTCTGGGAGGAGGGAGAGGGTCTGGGAGGGGGGGGAGAGGGTCTGGAGGGGGGAGGGGGGGAGAGGGTCTGGGAGGGGGAAGGGGGGAGAGGGTCTGGGAGGGGGAGGGGGGGGAAGAGGGTCTGGGAGGGGGGGGAGAGGGTCTGGGGGGGGGGGGAGAGGTTCTGGGAGGGGGGGGAGAGGGTCTGGGGAGGGGGTCTGAGGGGGGGTGAGAGGGTCTGAGGGGGGGGAGAGGGAGGGTCTGAGGGGGGGGAGAGGGAGGGTCTGAGGGGGGGGAGAGGGAGGGTCTGAGGGGGGGGAGAGTGTCTGAGGGGGGGGAGAGGGTCTGAGGGGGAGAGGGAGGGTCTGAGGGGGGGGAGAGGGTCTGAGGGGGGGAGAGGGTCTGAGGGGGGGGAGAGGGTCTGGGGGGGGGAGAGGGTCTGAGGGGGGGGAGAGGGTCTGAGGGGGGGAGAGGGTCTGAGGGGGGGGAGGGTCTGAGGGGGGGGAGAGGGTCTGGGGGGGAGAGGGTCTGGGGGGGGAGAAGGTCTGAGGGGGGGGGAGAGGGTCTGAGGGGGGGGAGAGGGTCTGGGGGGGAGAGGGTCTGGGGGGAGAGGGTCTGAGGGGGGGAGGAGGGTCTGAGGGGGGGGGGAGAGGGTCTGTGGGGGGGGAGAGGGTCTGTGGGGGGGGGTGAGAGGGTCTGTTGGGGGGGGGAGAGGGTCTGAGGGGGGGAGGGGTCTGAGGGGGGGAGAGGGTCTGTTGGGGGGGGGAGAGGGTCTGTTGGGGGGGGGAGAGGGTCTGAGGGGGGGAGGGTCTGAGGGGGGGGGAGAGGGTCTGTGGGGGGGGGGAGAGGGTCTGTTGGGGGGGGGGGGAGAGGGTCTGTTGGGGGGGGGGGAGGGTCTGAGGGGGGGGGGAGGGTCTGAGGGGGGGGAGAGGGTCTGTTGGGGGGGGGGAGAGGGTCTGTGGGGGGGGAGAGGGTCTGTTGGGGGGGGGGGAGAGGGTCTGTTGGGGGGGGGAGAGGGTCTGGGAGGGGGAGAGTCTGGGGAGGGGGAGAGTCTGGGAGGGGGAGGGGGAGAGGGTCTGGGAGGGGGAGAGTGTGGGAGGGGGAGGGGGAGAAGGTCTGGGGGGAGGGGGAGGGGGGGAGTGGGTGGGGGAGGGGGGTCTGGGGGGGAGGGGGAGGGGGAGAGGGTCGGGAAGGGGAGGGGAGAGGCTCTGGGAGGGGAGGGGGTGGGGTGGGGAGAGGGTCTGGGGTGGGAAGAGGGTCGAATGGGGAGAGGTTCTGGAATATGCAGGGTCTCGAACGAGGAGGGGCCTGGAATAGGGAGGGGTGAGGTGTCATTGAAATGAGGGCTGGAATTCTCTGCTGCTCTTCCTTCCTCCATCTCTGTGCCGCAAAATGGTTCCCCTTTCTCCTCACTTTCCAGCCTCCAGATTCAATGGGTTAGTTCCGCTACCTGCAGGGTGATTCCATCAGCAAACGCAGCTTCCTCCCCCCTTTCAGTTGGGATCTCTGATCGTTTGTCTCTATTTGTTTCACTTGTTTATTTATCTTTGTAGTATAGATAATATTGAAAGGGAAAGGTCGGGCAATAAGTGTAGACCCTGGATGATGAGAGAGGTAGAGGTGGAAATTGAAAGGAAGTTGTGCGCATGTGACAAATGTCAGGTGAAAGTAGAATGGAGAATCAGGAAGTGAAAAAAATAATCAGAAAAGCAAGAAGGGAGCATGAAAGGAGACTGACAGCTAACATCAAAGAGAATCCCAAGATCTTCTACAAGCATGTAAATAATAAAAGGGTGGCAAAAGAAAGAGTAGAGATTAAAGGGGATTTACAAAGAGAATTTGTTGTGGCGGCAGAAGAAATAGCAGAAGTATTAAACAAATACTTTGCACCTGTCTTTACAAAGGATGGGATGCTATGCAGGCTGAGGTGAGAGAGGAGGTAACTGGTACACTCAAATTTACAATTGAGAAAGAGTGCTAGAAAAGCTATCTTTACTTCACTTTGACAAAGAGTCATCCATACTCGAAACATTAGCTCCATTCTCTCTCCACAGATGCTGAAGATTATCTAGCATTTCTGTTTTTGTGTCAGATTGGATTGGATTTGTTTATTGTCACGTGTACCGAAGTACAAGACAAGGGAAAGTATTGTTCTGTGTACAGTTCAGACAGATCATTCCATATATGAAAAGAAAATACATAGGGCAAACATAAAATACACAATGTAAATACATAGACACAGGCATCAGGTGAAGCATACAGGTGTGTGGGTACTACTCAGTAGAGAAGATATGTGAAGGGATCAGTCCATAAGAGGGTCGTTTAGGAATCTGGTAACAGCTGGTAAGAAGCTGTTTTTGAGTCTGTTCCTGCGTGTTCCTCGACTTTTTGTATCTCCTGCCCGATGGAAGAAGTTGAAAGAGAGAATAACCCGGGTGGGAGGGGTCTTTGATTATGCTGCCCGCTTTCCCAAGGCAGCGGGAGGTATAGACAGAGTCAATCGATGGGAGGCGAGTTTGTGTGATGGACTGTGCGGTGTTCATGATTCTCTAGTGTCTTACAGTCTTGGGGCCGAGTTGCCATTGAGGGAGAGATTGTTGTCGTTACACCACTCCACTCGGTTCTCTATCTCCCTCCTGTATTCTGACTCGTCGTTATTCGAGATCCGGCCCACTACGGTCATGCCGTCTGCAAACCTGTAGATGGAGTTGGAGCCAATCTCTCCCTCAATGTCTGCAAAACTAAAGAGCTGGCCTTTGACTTCAGGAAGCAAAGTATCACACACAACCCTGTCTGCATCAACAGTGCCGAGATGAAGATGGTCGACAGCTTTGCATTCCTTGGTGTGCACATCATCAATCTGTACTGGTCATCAGCAGTAATTTGTTTTTATCTTTACTTGAATTTGATAAGGTACCGGGACCAGATGAGAAACATCCAAGGATAATGAGGCAAGTGAGAGTGGGAATTGCAGAGGCACTGGTTATAATCTTCCTGTCTTCATAGACCCAGGGATGGTGCTGGAGGACTGGAGAATTGCGAATGTTACAATGATAGAATGTTCAAAAGGGGTGCAAGGATAAAACCAGCAACCACAGACGAGTCAGTTTTACTTCAGTGCTAGGGTAACATCTAGAAACTATAGTTTGGGATAAAATCAATAGTCACTTTGCCAAGTGCAGGGTAATTAAGGAAAGCCAGCATGGATTCATTAAGGGAAAATCATGTTTAACGAACTTGCTGGAACTTTTTCAGGAGGGTAACAGAGAATGTTGATAAGGACGTCGCTGTCAATGTCAATGAAGGGTGCGGGAAAAGAATGCCACGGGCCTGCCTGATTGATGGTGGCGGCTGATGCGTCGCTCTCCACTTGAAAGGGCAGCGTCTCATCTACTGTGTGCATCGTGGCCTTGGCGATATCGGCTCTGATACGGGCAAAGGCCTGTTGAAGCTCGGCCGTCAGGGGAAAATGGGGGGACTGTATGAGTGGGCGGGCCTTGTCCACATAGTTTGGGACCCATTGGGTGTAGTATGAAAAGAACCCCAGGCAGTGTTTTGAGGGCCTTGGGGCAGTGGGGGCGGGGAGCTCCATGAGATGGCGCACGCGGTCAGGATCGGCCACCAGAACTCCGTTCTGGACCACATAGCCGAGGATGGCTAAGCGGTTTGTGCTGAACACGCACTTCTTGTTGTAGGTAAGGTTTAGGAGAGTGGCGGTGTGGAGAAATTTGGCAAGGTTGGCATCGTGATCCTGCTGATCGTGGCCGCAGATGGTGACGTTGTTTAGGTACGGGAAATTGGCCCGCAAACCGTACCGGTCGACCATTCGGTCCATCTCCCTTTGGAAGACCAAGATCCCGTTGGTGACGCCGAAGGGAACCCTGAGGAAGTGATAGAGGCGACCGTCTGCCTCAAAGTCAGTGTTTGGACGGTCCGCCTTACGGATGGGGAGCTGGTGGTAGGCGGATTTGAGGTCTACCGTTGAGAAGACCCGGTACTGTGCAATCTGATTGACCATATCAGATATGCATGGGAGGGGGTACGCATCGAGCTGCGTGTACCGATTGATGGTCTGACTGTAGTCAACGACCATTCTGTGTTTCTCCCCAGTTTTAACTACTACCACTTGGGCTCTCCAGGGGCTGTTGCTGGCCTCGATGATGCCTTTCCGAAGCAGCCGCTGGACCTTGGACCTGATAACGGTCCTGTCATCATCATAGAATTTACAGTGCAGAAGGAGGCCATTCAGCCCATCGAGTCTGCACCGGCTCTTGGAAAGAGCACCCTACCCAAGGTCAACACCTCCGCCCTATCCCCATAACCCAGTAACCCCACCCAACACTAAGGGAAATTTTGGACACTAAGGGCAATTTATCATGGCCAATCCACCTAAACTGCACATCTTTGGACTGTGGGGGGAAACCGGAGCACCCAGAGGAAACCCACGCACACACGGGGAGGATGTGCAGCTCCGCACAGACAGTGACCCAAGCCGGAATCGAACCTGGTACCCTGGAGCTGTGACGCAATTGTGCTATCCACAATGCTACCGTGCTGTCCTGGGTGCTGTACCTTTGGTGAATGTATAACTGCTAATAATTCACCAGTGCATTGTATCATGTTCTGCTGTGGTGTTATGTTATTAACCCTGTGGGCTCCGCCTATGGGCCATTGTGTGGCTTCACCCACAGGGGGATACATTGGGACATGTACGGGCTCCGCCCATGGCTCCTCCCCTAAGAGGAAGTATAAAGAGCAGCTGACCGGGCCGTCCTCAGTATTGTACCGGTTGCAGGCAAGCATTTTTTTAAGCTGATTAAAACCATGGTTTACTTCTCGTGTCCCTGAGTGAATTGATGGTCGCATCAATTTAATCAGCTTAAAATACAACTATGGAATCAGCCCTCAAACCTGACAGACTGGAACTCGATCCACAGGCCGCGGAGGCGAAAGACATTTTTTTGCATTGGCTTCGATGCTTCAAGGCCTATCTCGCCACTTCATCTACGCCATCTGCCATTGATGAACAGAAGCTGAGCCTCCTCCACGCACGGGTGAGCCATCGCATTTCTGTCCAGATCGACGAAGCCGCCTCCTATACAGAGGCCCTCGCGCTACTCGAACGCCTCTACGTGCGGCCTGTAAACGAGGTCTACGCGCGACACGTCTTCACCACTCGCCGCCAGCGCCCCGGGGAGTCACTAGATGATTACCTACGCGACCTCAAAGCCCTCGCACGCAACTGTAATTACCAGGCCGTTAACCAGCCACTCAGCACATGGAGCTCGTCGTCCGAGACGTTTACGTGGCGGGGGTCCGGTCGAACTATGTGAGACAGCGCTTGCTCGAAAAAAGGGCCCAGGACCTGGACGACATGGTAAAACTGGCTACCTCTCTGGAGGTCACTTTTCAGAGCCTTACTGCGTTCCCAGCCGACCACGCGACCCCCTCGTGGGCCCCCGACCGGAGACTACCCCAGGCCTGTGCCGCGCGGCCGCCCGCCCATCATGGGGGGCTACCCTGCTATTTTTGCGGCCAGTCTCAACACCCCCGACAGCACTGCCCAGCCCGCAACGCGAACTGCAGCAGCTGAGGGCGAAAAGGACACTTCGCCAAGGTCTGCCTGGCCAGGTCTAAGAAATCGAACTCACAGACCCGATCCACAGACTCACAGGCCCGCAGACCCCGCAATGTGGCAGCGTGTCTGCCGACTCCGCCTCCACACAACACGTGCGACTCACGGGGGCCACCATCTTGGCCATTCTCCCCCACGCGGCCGGCCACGTACGATCCATGGGGGCCGCCATCTTGGACGCCATCGTCCTCACCGCCCGCCACACTCGACCAACGGGGGCCGCCATCTTGGCCGCCATCTGCTACGCCGCTCGACACGTACGACCTACACGGACAGCCATCACGGGGCCGCCCCAGCACCTCCGACCACGCCGCCGGCTACCCACAACTCAGCACGGTTATCCTGGACCAGTCGCGATCCAAGCACCTCCGGAGCTCCATGATGGCCATCCGGGTTAACGGGTTGCCTTTTTACGAGACACCTTGCCTTTTCGACTCCGGGTGCACAGAGAGCTTCATTCACCTGGACATGGTAAGACGCTGCTCGCTCCCAATATTCCCGACGCAACAAACCATCTCCCTCGCCTCTGGGTCGCACTCGGTGCAAATCCAAGGGTGCACTACTGCAACCCTAGCGATACAGTGCGCTGAGTACACTAATTTTCAACTATGCGTGCTCCCAGACCTCTGCTCTCCTCTCCTTTTGGGACTTGACTTCCAGTGCAACCTCAGGAGCCTAACTCTTAAGTTCGGGGGCCCCTGACCCCGCTCACCATATGCAGCCTCGCGACCCTAAAAATCCCCCCCCCCCCCCCTTCGCAAACTTCACCGCCGATTGCAAGCCAGTAGCCACCAGAAGCAGGCGGTATAGCATGCAGGACAGGACGTTCAATAGGTCCGAGGTCCAGCGTCTTGCGGGAAGGGGTCATAGAAGCCAGCAAAACCCCCTGGAGAGCTCAGGTGGTGGTCGTTAAGACCGGGGAAAGGTTCCGGATGGTGGTTGATTACAGCCAAACCATTAACCGGTATATGCAACTCGATGCGTACCCCCTTCTCCGGATTGCAGACGTGGTAAATCAGATACCGCGTGTTCTCCACGGTGGATCTGAAGTCTGCATATCACCAGCTCCCAATCCGACCGGAGGACCGCCACTACACGGCTTTTGAGGCAGACGGCCGCCTTTTCCACTTCCTCTCGGTCCCCTTTGGCGTCACAAACGGGGTTTCGGTGTTCCAACGAACAATGGACCGAATGGTGGACCAGTACGGGCTGCGGGCCACATTTCCGTACTTGGACAATGTCACCATCTGCGGCCATGACCTCCACCGATTTCTCCAAACCGCCCAAAAACTTAACCTCACCTACAACAAGGAGAAATGCATTTTCTGCACAACCAGACTAGCCATCTTCGGCTACGTCATGGAGAACGGGGTCCTAGGGCCTGACCCTGATCGTATGCGCCCCCTCCTACAACTCCCTCTCCCTCACTGTCCCAAGGCCCTGAAAAGGTGCCTTGGATTTTTCTCCTATTACACCCAGTGGGTCCCCCAGTATGCGGACAAAGCCCGCCCACTATTTAAGGCTAACATTTTTCCACTGGCAACTGAGGCCCACCAGGCCATCAGTTGCATCAAGGCGGACATCGCCAAAGCCACGATGCACACGGTGGACAAGTCTGTCCCCTTCCAGGTGGAGAGCGACGCATCAGAGGTCGCTCTCACCGCCACCCTCAACCAAGCAGGCAGACCTGTAGCGTTCTTTTCACGTACCCTCACCACCTCAGAAATTCGACACTCCTCGGTTGAAAAAGAAGCCCAAGCCATCGTGGAAGCCGTGCAGCACTGGGGGCAGTACCTTGCTGAAAGGAGGATTACCCTCGTCACCGACCAACGATCGGTAGCCTTCATGTTCGACAATACGCAACGGGGCAAATTCAAGAATGACAAGATCTTGAGGTGGAGGATTGAACTCTCCACCTATAACTACGATATAGTATATCGTTCTGGGAAGCTCAACAAGCCCCCAGATACCCTGTCCCACGGCACATGCGCCAGCACGCAAGATGACCGACTTCGGGCTATCCACAATGACCTCTGCCACCCGGGGGTCACCCGGCTCGCCCATTATATCAAGGCCTGCAACCTGCCCTACTCCATCGAGGAGGTCAGAGCCGTGACCAGGGACTGGCAAATCTGTGCGGAGTGTAAACCGCACTTCTATAGACCAGATAAGGCCTACCTGGTAAAGGCATCCCGGCCCTTTGAGCGCCTCAGTATCGATTTCAAAGGGCCCCTCCCCTCCAATAACTGCAACACATACTTTCTTAACACCATAGATGAGTTATCCCGCTTCCCGTTTGCCATCCCCTGCCCCGATATGACCACTCCCACTGACGTCAAAGCCCTGCATGGTGTCTTCACCCTGTTTGGTTTCCCCGGTTATGTCCACAGCGACAGGGGCTCGTCGTTCATGAGCGACGAACAGCGTCAGTACCTGCTCAGTAAGGGCATCGCCTTGAGCAGGACTACCAGCTATAACCCCAGGGGAAACGGGCAGGTGGAGAGGGAGACCGCAACGATCTGGAAGACCGTCCTACGGTCCAGGAATCTCCCAGTTTCTCACTGGCAGGAGATCCTCCCCGATGCGCTCCACTCTATTAGGTCCCTCCTTTGCACGGCCACAAACCAGACTCCTCGTGACCGCTTGTTTGTTTCCCTCTGGGTGCTACCTCAGGGGCCTCGCTTCCGTCCTGGCTGAAGACACCGGGTCCAGTCCTCCTCCGAATACATGTTCGGAGCCATAAGACCAACCACCTGGTAGAAAGGGTCCAGCTCCTGCACTCCAACCCACACTATGCTTACTTCGAACACCCCGATGGCCAGCAAGATACCGTCTCCCTCTGGGACCTGGCGCCCACAGGCTCCACCACCACTACCACTACTGCATCCCCCACAATATATCCCGTCCCATCTACCATGTCCAGCGCCCCCACCCCGATATGGCTCCCGCGCTTCCTCCCACCCGCCACACCATTCCACAGGAATGAAGCTCCAGAAGAGCTGCTCCCGGAGTCCACGCCTGTGCCCGTATCGGACCCACATCCATAGCCATCCGGACCGGCTGCAACACCAGTGCTTCGGCGGTTGCAGCACACGATCCGGGCGCCGGACCGATTGAACCGATGAGCCCGTCACCCCCGCTGGACTTCATTTTTTAACCTGGTGAATGTGGTGAATGTATAACTGCTAATAATTCACCAGTGCATTGTATCACATTCTGCTGTGGTGTTATGTTATTAACCCTGTGGGCTCTGCCTATGGGCCATTGTGTAGCTTCACCCACGGGGGGATATGTTGGGACATGTACGGGCTCCGCCCATGGCTTCGCCCCAAAGAGGAAGTATAAAGAGCAGCTGACCTGCGGGCCGTCCTCAGTATTGTATCGGTCGCAGGCAGGCACTGTTCTAAGCTGATTAAAACCACGGTTTACTTCTCCTCGTGTCTCTGAGTGAATTGATGGTCGCATCAGTACCGTCTGCTCCTGGTGGCGACGGGTTTGCAATCCGGGGTTAGATTTGTGAGGAGGGAAGGTGGATCGACATTTAGGGTCGCGAGGCCGCACAGTAAGGGGTGGTAGGGGCCTGCTGAATTTCAGGGTTAGGCTCTGGAGGTTACACTGGAAGTCCAGGCCAAGTAGTAGGGCAGCGCAGAGGTTAGGGAGGACATAGAGGCAGAAACCGCTGAATTCTACGCCCTGGACCGTGAGTGTGACCGTACAGTACCCCCGGATCGCCACGGAATGGGATCCGGAGGCCAGGGAGATTCTTTGATTGGCAGGGTGTACCGCGAGGGAGCAGCGCCTTACCGTATCCGGGTGGATGAAGCTTTCGGTGCTCCCGGAGTCCAGCAAGCAAGAGGTCACGTGTCCGTCAATTCTAACGCTGGTCGATGCAGTGGCCAGGTTGTGCGGATGAGACTGGTCGATGGTCACTGAGGCGAGTTGTGATTGGTCGTCGCTGGTGTCAGATGATGGGGTGCCCGGGGGGCACGGGTCCTGCGCCCATGGGCAGCATGTGTTGCGCGGAAGGGAAGATGGCCGCACATGGTCCGGGGGATGAAGATGGCGGCGCCCATTGTGCATAAACAAGGGCGTGGGGGTGATTGCGCGGGCCTGGCACACCGCATCGAAGTGCCCCTTCTTACCGCAGGCCTTACAAAGGGCAGCGCGGGCCGGGCAACATTGGCGGGGGGTGTTTTTGCTGGCCGCAAAAGTAACATCGGGGACCCCTGGGGTTAGCTGGCTGGCGTGTGGCGCAGGCGTATTTAGCTGGGTAAGACCCCCGCTGGGGCGGCCGTCTCTGGAGTCCACGATGCGTAGGAGGGGTGGGCCACGCGGCTGGGGGCGTAGGCCTGAATATTGCACGAGGCGACCGTCATAGAGAGCGCTAGCTTCTTTGTCTCTGCAAGATCGAGCGTGGCCCCTTCTAAAAATCGCTGGCGTATGAGGTCCGACCCAATCCCCGTAACAAAAGCGTTCCGCATAAGGAGGTTAGAATGTTCAGTGGCCGTAATGGCCTGACAGTCACAGTCCCGGACTAGTGGGATTAGGGTCTGCCAGAAGACTTCTATGGACTCACCAGGCAGCTGAGAGCGAGTGGCGAGTACTTGTCTGGCGAAGAGCGTGTTCGTCCGCTGGGCGTAATTTTCTTTAAGTGGCGCCATGGCTTTGTCGTAGTTCGGCGTGTCCTGGAACAGCGGAAAGACGTTGGAGCTCAACTTCGAGTACAGTATCTGTATTTTCTGAGCCTCCAGAACAGGGTCTGGTGCAGACCTGATGTACGCCTCGAAACAAGCTAGCCAGTGCTGAAAGTCCTTTTTTGCATCGCTTGATTGCGGATCCAGCTGCAGGCGATCCAGTTTGATACGGAGGTCCATCTTCTGAAAATGGTAGAGCAATAAATTGATGCACGATCAATTGGACAAAGACGAGAGTTGAATACAACTGAGGCTTTATTGCTCTAAGGTGTGTGGCCTCTCTCAGCAGCTGGTGAAATGGCTGCTGCACGGAGGACATATATATTTATACTCCGCCCACTGGGCGGAGCCAGCAGGCAGGGATGTAGCCATGTAAAATGGCTGACTCCCGATTAGAATGGTCAAACCCCGATTTAAAATGGCGAACGGAAGAGGCTGATGGGAAAATCAGCCAACAGGACTCAAACGGACAGCTGCAGGTAAAACAGTGTATTCACCTCTGGGGAAGTCAGTCCAGACCGATACCTGCAGCCATCAACATCACAACAACCCAGCCATCTGCATTTTAATCAGCCTTCCCCGGGAACAATTGCTACACATTAGCAACTCAAAGCCGACCCAGACCTTTCGGCGCCAGCAGGGGCTAACACAAAGAAAGGTAAACGACCACCCACCGATCAAGGAATCGCTCCAGTATTGGAGCATATCGAACCAAGTGATTGGGACCAAGTCCAATCACTTGGAACCAGGTACAAGGTCCGCCCCGAGAGGCGGGAAGCCCCTGGGGACTATAAGAATAGGGGCCAAGTTCAACTCTACCCTTCTCTTCCTGCTCGCAACCTTCGAGACCCTTCTACAAGAAACTGTAAGTTTTACTCCAGTGATCGCTACCAGATAGGCCCTCCTGACTATCGACTTGTACCAGCTTTTGAATCCCGCAGACTCAGAACCAATTCGAAAGACCATTCATTTCCCTGACCTGGTGGGCCATTTCCAAAGTTAAGTATTGGCCTTTAGTGATAGGTAGTAGTCTAGAAGTAGGATTATTGTATAAGTATTAATTGCTGTATATAATAAATGAGCGTTGACTTAACTCTTACTAAGCGGTGTGTTGCATTATTAATCATTACTTGGACTTGAACCACGTGGCGGTATCAGAAAGATACCTGGCGACTCATGAGCAAAGGTGACAATAAGAATAAAGTAAACTAAGGCTAAAACGAGCAACAGGGACAACCGCCGTACCTGTAGTACAGGTCCTACCGTACATCACCTAATATAGGTGCATCAGTGGTTTACCATACCCCCTTTCCCGAATAGCGGACATGGTAAATCAGATTGCACACTACCGGTAGATCTGAGGTTCGCATACCACCAGCTTCCGATCCGCCCGGAAGACCACCACTACACTGCCTTTGAGGCAGACGGCCACCTCTTCCACTTCCTCAGGGTCCCCTTCGGCATCACCAATGGGGTCTTGGTGTTCCAAAGAACGATGGACCGAATGGTTGACCAGTACGGGCTGCGGGCCACGTTCCCGTACTTGGATAACGTCACCATCTGTGTCCATGATCAGCAGGACCACGACGCTAACCTTCAGAGTTCCTCCAAACCGCCCAAGCCCTCAATCTCACCTACAACAAGGAGAAATGTGTTTTACCGACAACCCGACTAGCCATCCTCGGCTATGTCATGGAAAACAGTCCTAGGGCCTGACCCGGACCACATGCGCCCCCTCCTGCAACTTCCCCTTCCCCACTGCCCCAAGGCCCTGAAAAGATGCCTGGGGATCTTCTCATATTATGCCCAGTGGGTCCCCAACTATGCGGACAAAGCCCGCCCACTTATCAAAGCCACCATCTTTCCCCTGACGACTGAGGCCCATCTGGCCTGCAGCCGCATCAAGGCAGACATTACCAAGGCTGCGATGCACGCGGTGGATGAGTCCATCCCCTTCCAGGTGGAGAGCGACGCGTCGGATGTCGCCCTGGCCGCTACCCTTAACCAGGCAGGCAGGCCCGTGGCCTTTTCCCGTACCCTCAACGCCTCTGAGATTCGACAGTCCTCTGTTGAAAATGAAGCTCAAGCCATTGTGGAAGCTGTGCGGCATTGGAAGCACTACCTGGCCGGTAGGAGGTTCACCCTCGTCACCAACCAACGGTCAGTAGCCTTTATGTTCAACAACACACAGCGGTGCAAAATCAAGAATGATAAAATCTTGAGGTGGAGAATCGAACTCTCCACCTATAAGTACGATATCGTGTATCGTCCTGGGAAGCTCAATGAGCCCCCAGATGCCCTGTCGCGCGGCACATGCGCCAGCGCGCAAGTAGACCGACTCCGGACCCTCCACAATGACCTCTGTCACCCGGTCACAATGACCTCTGTCACCCGGTTTCGCCACTTCATCAAGGCCCGCAACCTGCCCTACTCCACCGAGGAGGTCAGGGCCATGACCAGGGACTGCCAAGTCTGCGCGGAGTGCAAGCCGCACTTCTATCGGCCAGGCAAGGCCCACCTGGTGAAGACATCCCGCCCATTTGAGCGCCTCAATGTCAATTTCAAAAGGCCCCGCCCCTCCACTGACCGCAATGTGTATTTTCTCAACGTTGTTGATGAGTACTCCCATTTCCCCTTTGCCATCCCATGCCCCGACATGACTGTGGCCACGGTCATTGAGGCCCTGCACAGCATCTTTCTCCTGTTCGGTTTCCCCACTTGCGTCCACAGTGACCGGGACTCCTCGTTTATGAGCAATGAGCTGCGTCAGTATCTGCTCGGTAAGGGCATTGCCTCGAACAGGACTACCAGCTACAACCCCCGGGGAAACAGACAGGTGGAGAGGGAGAACGCGACG
Source organism: Scyliorhinus torazame (assembly GCF_047496885.1). NCBI lineage: Eukaryota > Metazoa > Chordata > Chondrichthyes > Carcharhiniformes > Scyliorhinidae > Scyliorhinus > Scyliorhinus torazame. Next base: position 218,297,545 of record NC_092707.1, read on the forward strand.
GTATGGAAGGCCGTCCTTCTGGCCCTCCGGTCTAGAAGTCGCCCGGTTTCCCGCTGGCTGGAGGTCCTCCCCGACGCACTCCACTCCATTCGGTCGGTTCTCTGCCCAGCCACGAACGAGACCCCTCACGACCATCTTTTTGTCTTCCCAGAAAATCCACCTCCGGGGTCTCGCTTCCGTCCTGGCTGACAACACCAGGGCCTGTCCTCCTCCGGAAGCACATGAGGAGCCATAAGTCTGACCCTCTGGTCGAGAGGGTCCAGCTCCTACATGCCAACCCTCAGTATGCCTACGTGGCGCACCGCGACGGCCGACAAGATACAGTCTCTCTCCGGGATCTGGCACCCGCCGCTTCCCCAGCGACCATCACCTACGCCCCCTCCCCTACACCGAACACCGTCCCCACCCCTACACGGCCTACACCCCCCTCCCTCCATCGCCGACCCACCGTGATGAAACTCCAGACAGCACACTCCCGGAGTCAACAAGCCCAACACCCGTGCCCAGAGCGAAGCCGGAGCTGAGGCGACCACAGAGAACGATCAAGGCGCCGGACAGACTCGATCTGTGAGCCCACTTCACCCCCGCTGGACTTCAATTTTTTAACGGGGTGAATGTGGTGAACGCATTGCTGCTACAATTCACCACTGTATTATGTTGATGCCCTTGTGGGCTCCGCCTGTGGCTCAACCCCCTCGGGGGTGGTATATAGATCTGCAGCCTGTAGGCGGAACTCAGTACAGAGCAGTCGCAGGCAGGCACAGATCTAGCTTATTAAAACCACTGTTCATTTCTACTAATCGTCTCGTGTGAATTGATGGTTGCATCAGAGGAGAAGGAAGACAGACTCTGAGGAGGCAGTGAGGGTGGAGGAGGAGGCAGTGAGGATGGAGGAGAAGGCAGACAGACTGAGGAGGCAGTGAGGATGGAGGAGAAGGCAGACAGACACTGAGGAGGCAGTGAGGGTGGAGGTGAAGGTAAACAGACTCTGAAGAGGCAGTGACGATGGAGGAGAAGGTAGACAGACAGCGAGGGTGGGGGAGAAGGTAGATTACTCTGGGGACTTGCAGGAGTCTTGAGTCTTGGTGTGTCATTGTTGTAGATGATGAGGAAGTATTTAGTTAGATTAAATACGTCATTGAACATGTGTCCTCTGAAATTTTATGAACACAGAGACTATTTTGGATAAACAAGCCCAGCAACAGCAGAGGGAGGAAGTAGCTCATTAACTGGGCTGAGGGGGCTACCTGCCATTTCTCCTGCTCTAAGCAGACAAACAGAAGGAGGATCCGAGATTTTGTCCAACACAGCTTTTATCTTAGTGAACAGAATGGAGCAGGCTCCGTCTTAGCTGCAGTCTGTTTCCTGAGATACAATGGGATCAAATCCCAGAAGGAGAAATGTTTGTGAGGAAACAACAGTGCCTGGTGCCAGCTGCAGTGAATAGGTTCACCGCTATCTCACCTCGTTGCATGAGGAACTGAGGAAGGCCACGGTTTATACAACGAGGGTGTGTGCTCTTGTGTCTGTACGTGACAGATATAAACAAGAACACAACAATTCCTGCTGACTGGGAACACGGAAAACCAATGTTATCAAAGCAGCTGAGCTGGACTTCCCCAGGAGTTCAGAGATGAGGCTGACAGATGTGTTTATATGTCATCACTGGGAGCTTTGTTTCGGAACAGGATTGAGGATATTGAGAGTTTCTGTAATCAATCAGAATCAATACTCCCTAGATTTCACCTTCACTGTTGTGTGGGCAATGATTCAAGTAATGGGGTACAGGCAGAGTATATTGGGGCTAGGGATGGTGAACTGAATGCAGGGCTAATGTGATTCAGGGATGCAGTTCCTATCTGGTCTCTCCTAAGACACAGCAGGATGTTTGGGGCACATTTTGTTCCTAACTTGTTTGATGAAGTTTACTAAATTGAATCTTGGGTAACAGTAAGCATGCAACAAAGAAGCAGGTAACACAATGAGTCTGGGTTTATAATCTCCTCCCGTAGTGGTGGTTGCAATGGGTGAACAGATGAGAGGTTCAAATCCTCAATACCCCTCAAATCCCTACAAATCCTCAATGCTAAACGGTGCAATTAAATTCAATGGGCTTGAAATTGGAGTTTGACAACAGCAAATTGGCAGCTCCGGCTACATCCCAACCCAATTGCATGTCCATCCTACATTGTGCCTGCTTCATAACCCCATTCATTCCATAGCCACCTTGTTTTACACCCCGGCTGCTCTATATGCTGCTTGTTTTACACCCCGGCTGCTCTATATACTGCTTGTTTTACACCCCGGCTGCTCTATATACTGCTTGTTTTACACCCCGGCTGCTCTATATGCTGCTTGTTTTACACCCCGGCTGCTCTATATACTGCTTGTTTTACACCCCGGCTGCTCTATATGCTGCTTGTTTTACACCCCGGCTGCTCTATATGCTGCTTGTTTTAGAACATAGAACATACAATGCAGAAGGAGGCCATTCGGCCCATCGAGTCTGCACCGACCCATCTAAGCCCTCACTTCCACCCTATCCCCGTAACCCAATAACCCCTCCTAACCTTCTTGGTCACTAAGGGCAATTTATCATGGCCAATCCACCTACCCTGCATGTCTTAGGACTGTGGGAGGAAACCGGAGCACCCAGAGGAAACCCACGCAGACACGGGGATAATGTGCAGACTCCGCACAGACAGTGACCCAGCGGGGAATCGAACCTGGGACCCTGGCGCTGTGAAGCCACTGTGTTAGCCACTTGTGCTACCGGGCCACGCCCCTGCCTGTTATATATGCTGCTTGATTTACACCCCTGCCTGGTATATATGCTGCTTGATTTACCCCCCTGCCTGTTGTATATGCTGCTTGTTTTACATCCGCTGCCCTTCCTAAAAGCTTTCTTTTTCTCGACCATCACCCATTAAAGACCATTGCCCCTTTCATGCCCTCAACTCTCCTGTACCTTTCTCATTACCACCTTGGCCCTTGTACCAACTTGTCCTTTCCATATCAGAGACAAGATCAAGCACCCTATGAAGCTGACAGTTCCGGCCATGTTAGTAACTAGAAAATCTAAAACTAGGTAATCAATTTCTCCTTTCCCCTGGCTGCCCTCAATGCCACGTTCCCCATTAGAACACTTGATTATAATGAGGCAAAGCTGGTTGCTGCTATTTACATCATCTAACTTCAAACTGTATCCATTGAAGTTATTAGAAGTTACAGCTGGAGATATGGAAGTTAACAGTGTTAATGATTATCCACACACTGACCCTGCCGTGAGCATTGTTTCTGGAGAGGAGGAATCAGAAAGCCCAGTGGAGAGTTGGGATGATGGGCAATGCCATGAGTTTACTATTCCCCAAGATTCACTCCGTATCAGTGAAATAGAAGGAGCCACCCCATTGGGAAAATAGACATGCGTTTACTGACCAAACACCAGAATGTCAGCCAATTGGCTAGCTACTCAAATTCTTGAGGGTAGTCCTTTTTAATATTCATTCATGGGATGTAGGTGTGGCGGGTTCGATCGTCATTTATTGCCCATTCCTAGCTGCCCTTCAGAAGGTGGCGGTGAGCTGCCTTCTTGAACCGCTGCAGTCCCTGAGGTGTAGGTACTCCCTCGATGCTGTCAGGGAGGCGGTTCCAGGGTGTTGCCCCAGTGACAGTGAAGGAACGGCGATATATTTCCAAGAGAGGATGACGAGTGAGTTGAAGGGGAACCTCCAGGTGGTGAGGTTCCCTGGTACCTGCTGCTCTTTTCCTTCTAGACGGTAGTGGCTGTGGGTTTGGAAGGTGTTGTCTAAGGAACCTTGGTGAGTTACTGCAGTGCATTTTTCAGATGGTACACACGGCTGCCACCGTCCATCAGTGGTGGAGTGTTTGAATGTTTGTGGAAGGATGAGCAATCAAGCGGGCTCCTTTGTCTTGGATGGAGTTGAGCTTCTTTCGCGTCATTGGAGCTGCACTCATCCAGGCAAGTGGAGAGTATTCCATTACACTTCTGATTTGTGCCTTGTAGATGGTGGTCAGATTTTGGGGGGTAATCAGCTGATGGTGGACGTACGTGGTAATCAACAGGAGGTTTTCTTGCCCATAAAATCATAGAATCTCTACAGTGCAGAAGGAGGCCATTCGGGCCATCAAGTCTGCACCAACTGTTGGAAATAGTACCCTACTATTTTAGAAGTTACAGCTGGAGATGTGGAAGTCAACAGTGTTAATGATTATCCACACACTGACCCTGAGCCCAAGCCCCGACCTTATTCCCGACACCCAGTAACCGCACCAAACCTTTTGGACGCTAAGGGGTAGTATAGCATGGCCAATCCACTTCACCTGCACAACACCCAGAGGAAACCCACGCAGACACAGGCAGAAAGTGCAAACTCCCCAAGGCCGGAATTGAGCCCGGGTCCCTGGCACTGTGAGACAGCAGTGCTAACCACTATGCCACCATGCTGACCATGTTTAACTTGAAGGCATAAGACTTCATGGGGTCCAGAGTTGATGTTGAGGACTCTCAGGGCAACTCCCTTCTGACTGTAGAACACTTTGCTGCCACCTCTGCTGGGTCTGTCTTGCTAGTGAGACAGAACATAGAATCATAGAAGTTTACAGCATGGAAACAGGCCCTTCGGCCCAACCAGTCCATGCCGCCCAGTTTTTATCATTAAGCTAGTCCCAGTTGCCCACACTTGGCCCATAACCCTCTATACCCATCTTACCCATGTAACTATCTAAATGCTTTTTAAAAGACACAATTGTACCCGCCTCTACTACTACCTCTGGCAGCACATTCCAGACACTCACTACCCTCTGAGTGAAGAAATTGCCCCTCTGGGCCCTTCTGAATCTCTCCCCTCTCACCTTAAACCTATGCCCTCTAGTTTTAGACTCCCCTACCTTTGGGAAAAGATGTTGACTATCTACCTTATCTATGCCCCTCATTATTTTATAGACCTCTATAAGATCACCGCTAAGCCTCCTACGCTCCAGGGAAAAAAGTCCCAGTCTATCCAGCCTCTCCTTATAACTCGAACCATCAAGTCCCGGTAACATCATAGTAAATCTTTTCTGCACTCTTTCTAGTTTAATAATATCCTTTCTATAATAGGGTGACCAGAACTGCACACAGTATTCCAAGTGTGGCCGTACCAATGTCTTGTACAACTTCAACAAGACGTCCCAACTCCTGTATTCAATGTTCTGACCAATGAAACGAAGCATGCCGAATGCCTTCTTCACCACCCTGTCCACCTGCGACTCCACCTTCAAGGAGCTATGAACATGTACTCCTAGATCTCTTTGTTCTATAACTTTCCCCAACGCCATACCATTAACTGAGTAGGTCCTGGCCTGATTCGATCTGCCAAAATGCATCACCTCACATTTATCTAAATTAAACTCCATCTGCCATTCGTCGGCCCACTGGCCTAATTGATCAAGATCCCGTTGCAATCCTAGATAACCTTCTTCTCTATCCACTGTGCCACCAATCTTGGTGTCATCTGCAAACTTACTAACCATGCCTCCTAAATTCTCATCCAAATCATTAATATAAATCACAAATAACAGTGGACCCAGCACCGATCCCTGAGGCACACCACTGGTCACAGGCCTCCAGTTTGAAAAACAACCCTCTACAACCACCCTCTCTGTCTTCTGTCGTCCAGCCAATTTTGAATCCAATTGGCAACCTCACCCTGGATCCCGTGAGCTTTAACCTTCTGCAACAACCTACCATGCGGTACCTTGTCAAAGGCTTTGCTAAAGTCCATGTAGACAATGTCTACTGCACTGCCCTCATCTACCTTCTTGGTCACCCCCTCAAAAAACACAATCAAATTTGTGAGACATGATTTTCCACGCACAAAGCCATGCTGACTGCCCCAAATCAGTCCTTGCCTCTCTAAATGCTTGTAGATCCTGTCTCTCAGAATACCTTCTAGCAACTTACCTACTACAGACATTAGGCTCACCGGTCTGTAGTTCCCAGGCTTTTCCCTGCTGCCCTTCTTAAACAAGGGCACAACATTCGCCACTCTCCAATCTTCAGGCACCTCACCTGTGGCAGCCGATGATTCAAATATCTCTGTTAGGGGACCCGCAATTTCCTCCCTAGCCTCCCTCAACATCCTGGGATACATTTCATCAGGTCCCGGGGATTTATCTACCTTGATGCGCTTTAAGACTTCCAGCACCTCCTCCTCTGTAATATGCACACCTCTCAAGACATCACTATTTATTTCCCTTAGTTTCCTAACATCCATGCCTTTCTCCACCGTGAATACCGATGAGAAATATTCATTCAGGATCTCACCCAACTCTTGTGGCTCTGCACATAGATGTCCTTGTTGATCCTTAAGAGGCCCTACTCTGTCCCTAGTTACTCTTTTTCCCTTTATGTATCTGTAGAAGCTCTTTGGATTCTCCTTTGCATTATTTGCCAAAGCAATTTCATGTCCCCTTTTTGCCCTCCTGATTTCCCTCTTAACTCTATTTCGACAATCTCTATACACTTCAAGGGATCCACTTGATCCCAGTTGTTTATGTACGTCATATGCCTCCTTTTTTTTGACCAGAGTCTCAATATCTCGAGTCATCCAGGGTTCCCTACTTCTACCAGCCTTGCCCTTCACTCTAAAGGGAATGTGCTTACCCTGAACCCTGGTTAACACATTTTTAAAAGCCTCCCATTTACCAGCCGTCCCTTTGCCTGCCAACAGTCTCCCCCAATCTACCTCTGAAAGTTCCTGTCTGATACCATCAAAATTGGCCTTGCCCCAATTAAGAATTTTAACTCTTGGGCCAGACCTATCATTCTCCATAGCTATCTTAAAACTAATGGAGTTATGGTCACTTGTCCCAAAGTGATCCCTCACTAACACTTCTGTCACTTGCCCTTCCTTATTTCCCAAGACGAGGTCAAGTTTTGCCCCCTCTCTAGTCGGCCCATCCACATACTGATTGCGAAATTCCTCCTGAATACACTCAACAAATTTCCCTCCATCCAAGCCCCTAATGCTATGGCTGTCCCAGTCAATGTTGGGAAAGTTAAAGTCCCCTACTATTACCACCCTATTATTCTTGCAGCTATCTGTAATCTCCTTACATATTTGTTCCTCAATTTCCCGCTGACTATTTGGGGGCCTGTAGTACAGTCCTATCAAGGTGATCGCTCCCTTCTTATTTTTCAGTTCCACCCATATAGACTCAGTGGGCGAACCCTTGGATATATCCCCTCTAAGTACTGCCGTGATGTTCTCCCTAATCAAAAACACCACTCCCCCTCCTCTCTTACCTCCTGTTCTATCCTTTCTATAGCATCTGTACCCCGGAACATTGAGCTGCCAGTCCTGCCCCTCCCTTAGCCATGTTTCAGTCATAGCTATAATATCCCAGTCCCATGTGCCCATCCATGCCCTGAGTTCATCCGCTTTGCCTGTCAGGCCCCTTGCGTTGAAATAAATGCAGTTTAATGTAGACTTTCCTTGCTCTCTGCCCTGCTTTCTCTGGTCATGCTTTACACACTCTCCCTTCCTGCCTTTTGTTTCCGTCCCCACTGACTTCCTACATCGGTTCCCATCCACCTGCCACATTAGTTTAAACCCTCCCCAACTGCACTAGCAAACACACCCCCGAGAACATTGGTTCCGGTCCCACCCAGATGCAGACCGTCTGATTTGTACAGGTCCCACCTCCCCCAGAACCTGCCCCGATGTCCCAGGAATTTGAACCCCTCCCTCTTGCACCATCTCTCAAGCCACGTATTCATCCTAGCTATCCTGTCATTCCTACTCTGACTATCACGTGGCACTGGTAGCAATCCTGAGATTGCTAACTTTGAGGTCCTACTTTTTAGTTTAACTCCTAACTCCCTAAATTCAGCTTGTAGGACCTCATCCCGTTTTTTACCTATATCGTTGGTGCCTATATGCACCTCGACAGCTGGCTGTTCACCCTCCCCCTCCAGAATGCCCTGCAGCCGCTCCGAGACATCCTTGACCCTTGCACCAGGGAGGCAACATACCAACCTGGATTCTCGTTTGCGTCCACAGAAACGCCTGTCTATTCCCCTGACAATTGAATCCCCTATCACTATAGCTCTGCCACTCTTTTTCCCACCCTTCTGTGCAGCAGAGCCAGCCACGGTGCCATGAACCTGGCTGCTGCCACCTTCCCCTGGTGAGCCATCTCCCCCAACAGTTTCCAGAACGGTAAATCTGTTTTGGAGGGAGGTGACCGAATATCCAGGGAAGGTGATAGTGGTTTCTGGGACATTGTCTAAAAGGTTTGATTCTGTAAGTTTGACTATGTCAGGCTGTTGCTTAACTAGTCTGTGACACAGCTTTCCCAACTTTGGCACAAACCCCCAGTTGTTAGTAAGGAGGACTTTACAGGGTCAACAAGGCTGGGTTTGCCATTGTCAGTTCTGGGCCTTTGTCGATGCCGGGTGGTCCATCAGATTTCATTCCTTTGTGTTTCGTAGCGGTTGAATATAATTGAGTGGCTTGCTAGGCCAGGGCACTTAAGAGTCAACCACATTGCTGTGGGTCTGGAGTCACATGTAGACCAAGCCAGGTAAGGATGGCAGATTTCCTTCCCTGAGGGCATTAGTGAACCAGATGGGTGTTACGTTCTGGAGCTTGGCCGGTCGGAATAAGTGCACTCGAGAACGTCTAGTTCGTGACTAGTTAAATATATATTGTTGAACAATAACATGAGTTCGATAGCCATCAGAAAATGATCAAAATCTACTCACTATTATAAATTCTCTAAGAGCTACTACAAATTGTGACTAGGGGCTGGTTTAGCACAGGGCTAAATCGCTGGCTTTTAAAGCAGACCAAGGCAGGCCAGCAGCACAGTTCAATTCCCGTACCAGCCTCCCCGAACAGGCGCCGGAATGTGGCGACTAGGGGCTTTTCACAGTAACTTCATTTGAAGCCTACTTGTGACAATAAGCGATTTTCATTTTCCATTTCTACTACGAAGACTATCCCCAGACTCCCTGAGGTAGCAGTGTCACATGGTTGTTCTCTACTGCCAGCTGCTGGTAGGTGGTCTTGTCTATCACTATATACATGATTGCTTATGCACATCATCATATCCCCTTTGCTTTGGTAACGTACAGTATTTGCATGTATTATTTCAATTTACTATACAATATGCACAATGTGTCCATTATTTACATGTTTGCAGTTCATCACAAATTCAATCTGTCTGGCTTTCTTCTGTATCTTGTCAACCTTCTAAACATTGGTTGAACTTGTGAGGTTGCTTGATTCTCACTTGTTGTTGAAGATAGTTCTTGCAGTTTTTCTTGGTTTTGTACATTTTCAGCTTGTTCTGTTTCTGTATGCTGCGGTAGTGTTTGTTCAGTTGTCCTAAGATTGCTTACAACATCATCTTGTGGTTCCATAACAAAGAGTTGCTGAACCTTTAGCAAGGCTCTCCTGTTTCGTCTTAGAACTTGCCTGTCATCGGTGATAATGATTATTGACTGAGGACCTGACTGTGTCATCCTTTGCTAATGGTTGTAGACTTCTTCTTGTTTTGTCCTAATACCTCCTCTGCCTCCTTTTTGAAATGTGAATTTCTCTCACATGTTTTCGATTTTTTTGTTCCAATGGAATGTATGGTAAGGTTGTTCTGAGCTGTTGACTCATCAACAACTGTGAAGGAGATAATCCATTTATCAATGGTGCTGCTCTATAGCTAAGTAACGCAAGATTCTCCCAGTGAGCCAGAGAAGACACAGCCAGAGTGAGACAGCAAAGAGTGAGTTTGGGAATTCGAAGCTGGGTGGGGAGGAGGTGCTTTTTAACTCTGGTAAATGACTGGTCAGTAGTTTTTCTTTTCATTGTCTAATTTATTTATTTATTTTTTCTTTCATTTTTTGGAATTGTATAAGTTAACCTAAGGTTTAAGACATGGCAGGATATCCCACACCCGTGTCATGCTCCTCGTGTGCAATGTGGGAGCTCAGGGACACATCCATTGTCTCTGGCTCCATCACGTGCAAGAAGTGTGTCCAGTTGCAGTTCCTGTTAGACCGCTTGACAGCTCTGGAGCTGAGAATGGACTCACTTTGGAGCATCCGCGATGCTGAGGACGTCATGGATAGCACGTTTAGCGAGTTGGTCACACCGCATGTGAAAGTTACTGAGGGAGATAGAAAATGGGTGACCAAAAGAAAGAGCAAGAGTAGGAAGGCAGTGCAGGTGTCACCTGCGTTCATCTCCCTGCAAAACAGATATACCGCTTTGGATACTGTTGAGGGAGATGGCTCACCAGGGGAAGGCAGCAGCAGCCAGGTTCATGGCACCGTGGCTGGCTCTGCTGCGCAGCTGGGCAGGAAGAAGAATGGCAGGGCTATAGTGATAGGGGACTCAATCGTAAGGGGAATAGATAGGCGGTTCTGCTGACGCAATCGAGATTCCAGGATGGTATGTTGCCTCCCTGGTGCAAGGGTCAAGGATGTCTCGAAGCAGCTGCAGGACATTCTGGGGGGGGGGGCAGTGTGAACAGCCAGCTATTGTGGTGCACATAGGCACCAACGATATAGGTAAAAAACGGGACGAGGTCCGACAAGCTGAATTCAGGGAGTTATCAGTTAAACTAAAAAGTAGGACCTCAAAGGTAGTAAACTCAAGATTGCTACCAGTGCCACGAGCTAGCCAGAGTAGGAATGGCAGAATAGATAGGATGAATGTGTGGCTCAAGAGATGGTGCAAGAGGGAGGGATTCAAATTCCTGGGGCATTGGAACCGGTTCTGGGGAGGTGGGACCAGTACAAACCGGACGGCCTGCACCTGGGCAGGACTGGAACCGATGTCCTGGGGGGGGGGGGGGGTGGTTTGCTAGAGCTGTTGGGGAGGGTTTAAACTAATGTGGCAGGGGGATGGGAACCAATGCAGGACGTCGGAAGGTAGTAAAACAGGGACAGAAACAAAAGGCAGTAAGGGGGAAAGTGTAAGGCAGAGAAGCCATAGTCAAAAATCAAAAAGGGCGACAGTACAAGGTACAGTGACTGAGGGGAGCTCAGTGAATAGGCCCAGTAATACTAAAAGGAATGAAACGGGAAGTAAAAACATAAATGGTAAGCGCGCGGCGGGTTGTAAATGAGTTGATGCCGCAAATCATCGTGAATGGAATTTTGCCCTTCATTGCTAGAGGGATGGAGTTTAAGACTAGGGAGGTTATGCTGCAATTGTATAAGGTGTTAGTGAGGCCACACCTGGAGTATTGTGTTCAGTTTTGGTCTCCTTACCTGAGAAAGGACGTACTGGCGCTGGAGGGTGTGCAGAGGAAATTCACTAGGTTAATCCCAGAGCTGAAGGGGTTGGATTACGAGGAGAGGTTGAGTAGACTGGGACTGTACTCATTGGAATTTAGAAGGATGAGGGGGGATCTTATAGAAACATATAAGATTATGAAGGGAATAGATTGGACAGATGCGGCAGGTTGTTTCCACTGGCGGGTGAAAGCAGAACTAGGGGGCATAGCCTCAAAATAAGGGGAAGTAGATTTAGGACTGAGTTTAGGAGGAACTTCTTCACCCAAAGGGTTGTGAATCTATGGAATTCCTTGCCCAGTGAAGCAGTAGAGGCTCCTTCATTAAATGCTTTCAAGATAAAGATAGATAGTTATTTGAAGAATAAAGGGATTAAGGGTTATGGTGTTCGGGCCGGAAAGTGGAGCTGAGTCCACAAAAGATCAGCCATGATCTCATTGAATGGTGGAGCAGGCTCGAGGGGCCAGATGGCCTGCTCCTGCTCCTAGTTCTTATGTTCTTCAGATATGGATCTTCCCAGCTTTAACGAGTAGCTGCTTCACAATGTGAACATCTTTTTCAGCCTTCTCGTTGGATTGTGGATACAGAGTACAGAAGTTATATGATGAAAATCATGTGTGTGTGAACTCTGTCCATTCATGATTGCTAAAATATCACGGCAGGCGGCGATTTGATGCCAAATCGCGATACTCCGTCACCTCGGCAGCAGCATCAATGTCTTCCGGAACGCAAGTACAGTAGACACCGTTTCCATGTCTTTAGCGGGCCCTACCACCCAGTATTCTCCAGGGCCTCCGCGATTCTCCCCCTCCAATGGGCCAACTCCCAATGGTGCAGTTCACCTGTGCTTTTAAAAATCATGAAACCATCGTGGCAGCTGCTGAGGGAGAGAGAGAGGAGGTAGGACCTGGAGAGGAGCGACTGTGGGCTACCAGATCAGACACTGGCCGTGCAGGCTGGGGTGGGGGTGGGGGGTGGCCCTGCCAGGGCCGGGGGAGGAGGTGGGGAGACGGTGGAACAGGTCGAGTGGCCGGGGTGACCCCCCCCCCCCCCCCATGGGATTGGGACGGTGTCCGAGCATGGACCACCATTATGGTGGTCATTTGGCTGCGCATACACTTGACGACTCACCTTGGTCCCTGGATCTGCAGTGTGACACTAGCTTACGGGTGCCACCAACTCTGCACACCCCCAACCCGGTCGCCACCCACCGGCGACCCACCAGAGCAACACCCACAATAGCCCCTGGCAACGACAGTGCCAGCCAACGGTACTCCTGGCATCATGGATGGGTGCCAGGGCCAGAGGCCCCCATGGTGCTGGACACCAACGGGGCCAGGGTTGTGGGGGTGGGGGTTGGAAGGAACATGCGGGGCAGATCCCACAGTGCCAACCGGGGCCACCATGTACCCTGTTGAACCTGGTTGAGCACGGGGATAGGCACAACGCTAACATGTCAACCTTTCACCCTGATGTACCATCAATTACCACGAGACAAGAATGGTGAAACAATCGAGGCTTTATTGAACAAGGTGTTGTGCCTCCCGCAGTTGGAACCAGAATGGAATCAGCGCAGGAGAGCACACACTTTTATACGTCGCCTGCTGAGCGGAGCCAGCAGGCAGGGATTTACCGTCATACCTGTAATATACGGGCAGTGCCGTAATACATACAATATACCACTAGTTGTGTTTACCATATTCACCCCCTGTTAAAAAAAAAGTCCGGCGGGGGTGATGAAACATTACAAATTAAGTCTGTTGGGAATTTTGACCCTCCGCCGCGATCGCCTCAGTCCTGGTGGTGATGTGGGCGCCGACCTGGTCACCTGCGACTCCGGGAGCATGTTGTCCTCGTCTTCGTCACCCTGAGTGAATCCAGTGGGAGGACGGATCCCGCTGGGGTGGGGGCTGCGCTGAGGTTTGCTGATGGGAGGGTGGGTGGCGCAGGGGTGAATGAGGCAACCGGGGGGGGTGGGTGGGGGGCGGTATCAGGTTGAGGGTCGTGTGTGGGGACCCCGCGGGCGCCAGGTCCCGGAGGTGGACTTTCCCGACCAAGGGGTCCGATTTATGGCTCCGCACATGCTTCCGGAGGAGGACGGGTCCAGGAACTGTCAGCCATGTTGGGAGGTGGACTTCCTGGAGAAGGCAAACACACGTTCGTGAGGGGTCTCATTCGTGGTGGTGCAGAGGAGCGACCGGATGGAGTGGAGCGCATCGGGGAGGACCTCCTGACACCTGCCCGTTTCCCCGGGGGTTGTAGCTGGTCGTCCTGCTCGAGGCGATGCCCTTGCTGAGCAGGAACTGACGCAGCTCATCGCTCATGAACGAGGATCCCCCATCGCTGTGGATGTAGGTGGGAAACCGAACAGAGTGGAGATGCTGTGCAGGGATTTGATTACTGTGGCAGAAGTCATATCGGGGCATGGGATGGCGAAAGGGAACCGGGAGTACTCGTCAATTACGTTGAGGAAGTACACGTTGCGGTCGGTGGAGGGGAGGGGCCCTTTGAAGTCCATGCTGAGGCGTTCAAAGGGGCGGGAGGCCTTCACCAGATGCGCTCTATCTGGCCGGTAGAAGTGCGGCTTGGCAGTCTCTGGTGACGGTCCTGACCTCAATGGAGTAGGGCAGGTTGCGGGCCTTGACAAAATGGAAGAACCGGGTGACCCCTGGGTGGCAGAGGTCATAGTGGAGAGCCCGGAGTCGGTCCACTTGTGCGCTGGCACATGTACCGCAGGATAGAACATCAGGGGGCTCGTTGAGCTTCCCCGGGCAATACAAGATCTCAAAATTATAGGTGGAGAGCTCAATCCTCCACCTCAAGATCTTGTCATTTTTGATCTTGCCCCTCTGTGTATTATTAAACATGAAGGCAACCGACCATTGGTCAGTGAGGAGACTGAATCTCCTGCCGGCCAGGTAATGCCTCCAATGTCGCACAGCTTCCACAATGGCTTGGGCCTCCTTTTCGACAGAGGACTGCCGAATTTCAGAGGCATGGAGGGTGCGGGAAAAGAAGGCCACGGGTCTGCCCGCCTGGCTGAGGGTGGCGGCCAGAGCCACGTCCGATGCATCGCTATTGTCATGTGAGGGTACCTTTAAGAAATGGATGTTTAAGCAATGTACCTTTAAGAAAGGCAGTGATGTCAGAGTGTGGGTGGAGCTTGGTTTTAGTTCAGCCATTTTGCAGTTTAGTTTCAGTTTGAAAAGAGCTGGGTGTGTGTCTGTGTTTTGCAGTGAGCTGGATCTGCTGTGATCTCTGCCATGAAAGACTATCTCTGGATCATTTGGGTGATTTAAACTCATAAAAGTAATCCCTTTAACCTGATGTGTTTCTGTTTAAAGGTGGTTAACTCTCATGGATGTTGAAAGGAATAACTGAAGAATTATTTAGTGCTGTAATATTTTCGGGGTTGTCTTTGAAGTAAGGGGTGTTAAAGATCCAATGTTTATTTCGGAGGTTAAGTTGAGTTCATAGAATAAACATTGTTTTGTGTTTAAAATCCCACTTGTCCATAATTGTAATTTCATAGAATGGGCCTGGATGGGCCCTGCTGCTGCTCGGGTGTCCCAGGTGCCATAGTGCCGCCCTGTTCTGCCTGCTGCCCATCAGGTGTGCCGGGGACAGGATGGGGGAGGTTCGAGGTGGTGCGGTGTTCCGGTACCTCCCCTGCGGGATTCACCGGCACGGACCCCATCACCTCCTCCTCCCTCGGGGTGTCTGACACCCTCCTCCTCCCTTGGGGTGTCCATGGGATAGGGCTCCGAGAGGAGCTATCCCTGAGGCGCCCCCGACACCTGGTGCTGCCAATTCTGGAGGCCCACTCTGGTCTCGACAAGGGTCTGCATGCTCGCGGCCGTGGAGCACAGGGAGTGGCCCATCTCCGCCTGGGACTGCACCACATCACCCATTTGTGTTGCATCAGCCAGTGACTGTGTCATCTCCCTCTGGGACTGGGCTACCTCCGTCTGTGTCTGCGCCATGTAGGCCAGCGCCTGGGCAATACCGCCAACGTTCCCAGCTATGGTCTGCTGTGACTGGGCCATGCTCAGGAGCGCCGCTGCAATTTCCAGGTGGCTCTAGCACTCTGCCTGTGAGATAGCAACCCTGTCCTGCGCCTTGGCTAGCGCCTGCACAGAATGCCCCAGGTCTTGGACATGCTGATGCATAGCCCAAATGGTCGCCCCCGGTGCCACCTGTGTGGTGTTGGCCTGGGTGCCACACATTGTTGCCACCACCTCCTGCTGCTGCATACGGTTGGACTCCTCCAACTGCGCCTGCAGGTGCTGGATGCTCGCCGACAACCCAGCATGCAGTCCTTGGCTCTGCGACTGCATCTCCATCGTCAGTTCCAGAAGCCCAAAGCCCGTCTGGATGGCAGCTAGTTCCTCGGGTCGGCCTGCTCTCCGGCCATCCGCCCCCTCGGGTGTTCCTATCTCCACCTGCTGTACCGGGTCAACTGTGTGGTGTTTACCAGAGTGTGTCCCAGGGGCTTCTTCACTAACATGGCCAACCGAGGTGATAGCCTCTGGGTTGGAGGAGGTGTTGGAGACCACTGTGATGGAAAATCAGTGTCATCCTCCAACCCAGGTTCTGGGGTTTCCTGAGTCTCAGGCGGAGGGCTGGTGTTCGGGCTGATCCCATCACTGCTTGGCTCACAGGGGAGCTCCAGGTATGGCAGTGGCTGGGGGTGAGGGGGCGCCAGATGGACCCGCCACATCTCCAGCAGGTCCTCCAAGACATAAGACAGCCAGACCAAGAAAAGGTAAAGGCGATATTGAACATGCCAGGCATGGTTGGACCAGGGTTGGGGGGGGGGGGGCGGGGGGGGGGGGGGGGGGGGGGCGCGGTAATGTGGGAGTGATGTAGGGTGAAGGTGTGGGTGGAGTGAGAGAGGTGTTGGCGTGACGGGGTGAGGGTGGTGTGGGAGATGGGGGATTGACACACTTGTCACCGAGAACCGCAACTCAGCAGGGTCTCACATCCTTGCCCATGGCCGAGCTCCACGGCGGCATCCTCCCTTTCCTCCGGGCCACCAACCACGTCCAAGGCCCACTGCTCTGCCACGGTAAGGGGCCACATGTCCGGCATTCCCCCTCCAGTCTTCTCCCAATCCTGACGGTTGTGCACGGCCTTCTCCTGGGCGGGGGGGGGGGGGGGGGGGGGGGGCACACATAAAACGACAGTGTTAGACAATCCAACGTATGCAGCCCAGGGGGTGGGTTGGCGATGGCCTCAATTGCCAGGTCAGCTGGCCATGGCAGCTGCTATTATTACCCGCATGTGGGGCAGGATGGGGGATCGGTAGCGGCTGGCAGCCTCCTTCCCGCCGGGGTACAGGGTCATCCGCCTCTCCTCCACCGTGTCCAACAGTGTCTCCAGCTCTGTGAACCTCAGGGCTGCTCTCCTCGCTGCCATACTGTTGGCTGGACACAAGAATTATTTATATGCGGCTGCAACTTGTCAGCCTTTGGCTGTCTATTGTGAAACTGGCAAATCTGGTTCTGTTTTTCATTAGAATCGATTGTGTTCCACGTGGCGCTGGTGCAAGCCCCTTAAAAGTAGCGGAAACCCACCCCTTATCTCTGTAACTTCATCATTATACATTGTATCCTTGGTGACATCTCATTCAGATTTTTCTTTACTATTATCACAAGTGATCTGTGGTTAGTTTCCACTCAGAATGTCGGTAGGCCATACATATAATCATGGAATTTGGTTAATCCATTTATCAAGCCAAACATTCTTTTTCTATTTGAATATACCTGTGCTCTGTGTCAGTCATTGACCTTGAAGCATAGGCAATTGGAAGCCAATTTTCATCATTGCCTTGCTGCTCTCGTACTGCTCCCAACCCATCTTTCGATGCATCTGTTGATATCTTTGTCTTCTTCATCGGGTCAAGAAATGTCAGCACCGGGCTGTAGTCACTGCTTCCTGTAACACTCGCCACTAATGCTCATGTCTGTCAGACCATTGGAAAACAATATCCTTTTTGATTGTTCCCGCAAACACGTTGTTTTCGCTGAAAGATAAGGAATAAATTTTCCTACGAAATATATCATGCCAAACATCCTGAGGACTCCTTTTTTGTCTGTTGGATGTGGCATGTTAAATATTGCCTTGATCTTTTCTTGGTCCGGTTGTATACCTCTTGCAGTAAGTTTGTCTCCGAAGAATGTGATTTTTTTCGACATCAAACTGACATTTGGCTTTATTTAACTTCAGACCATGCTTTTTGATGCTTCTCGGCTCTCTTGAGAAACCTTTCGTCGTGCTCGTCTCTTGTTGAACCCCAAACGATAATGTCGTACTCTGATGGCTGGAATTCCTTCTACGATGTGTTCCATTGCCCTATGGAAAATTTCAGATGCTGAAATAATACCAAAAGTCATTCTGAGGAAACAATATCGCCCTAACAGAGTGTTGAAGGTGCAGAGCTTTGTGCTCTCCTCATCCAGCTTCACGTTGCCAAAAACATAGAGCATAGAACGATACAGCGCAGTACAGGCCCTTCGGCCCACGATGTTACACCGAAACAAAAGCCATCTAACCTACACTATGCCATTATCATCCATATGTTTATCCAATAAACTTTTAAATGCCCTCAATGTTGGCGAGTTCACTACTGTTGCAGGGTGGGCATTCCACGGCCTCACCACTCTTTGCGTAAAGAACCTACCTCTGACCTCTGTCCTATATCTATTACCCCTCAGTTTAAAGCTATGTCCCCTCGTGCTAGCCATTTCCATCCACGGGAGAAGGCTCTCACTGTCCACCCTATCTAACCCCCTGATCATTTTGTATGCCTCTATTAAGTCTCCTCTTAACCTTCTTCTCTCTAACGAAAACAACCTCAAGTCCATCAGCCTTTCCTCATAAGATTTTCCCTCCATACCCGGCAACATCCTGGTAAATCTCCTCTGCACCCGCTCCAAAGCTTCCACGTCCTTCCTATAATGCGGTGACCAGAACTGTACGCAATACTCCAAATGCGGCCGTACCAGAGTTTTGTACAGCTGCAACATGACCTCATGACTCCAGAACTCAATCCCTCTACCAATAAAGGCCAACACTCCATAGGCCTTCTTCACAACCCTATCAACCTGGGTGGCAACTTTCAGGGATCTATGTACATGGACACCTAGATCCCTCTGCTCATCCACACTTCCAAGAACTTTGCCAAATATTCCGCATTCCTGTTATTCCTTCCAAAGTGAATCACCTCACACTTCTCTACATTAAACTCCATTTGCCACCTCTCAGCCCAGCTCTGCGGCTTATCTATGTCCCTCTGTAACCTGCTACATCATTCCGCACTGTCGACAACACCACCGACTTTAGTGTCGTCTGCAAATTTACTCACCCACCCTTCTGCGCCCTCCTCTAGGTCATTGATAAAAATGACAAACAGCAACGGCCCCAGAACAGATCCTTGTGGTACGCCACTTGTAACTGAACTCCATTCTGAACATTTCCCATCAACCACCACCCTCTGTCTTCTTTCAGCTAGCCAATTTCTGATCCACATCTCTAAATCACCCTCAATCCCCAGCCTCCGTATTTTCTGCAATAGCCTACCGTGGGGAACCTTATCAAACGCTTTACTGAAATCCATATACACCACATCAACTGCTCTACCCTCGTCTAAGTGTTCAGTCACCTTCTCAAAGAACTCGATAAGGTTTGTGAGGCATGACCTACCCTTCACAAAGCCATGCTGACTATCCCTGATCATATTATTCCTATGTAGATGATTATAAATCTTGTCTCTTATAATCCCCTCCAAGACTTTACCCACAACAGACGTGAGGCTCACCGGTCTATAGTTGCCGGGGTTGTCTCTACTCCCCTTCTTGAACAAAGGGACCACATTTGCTATCCTCCAATCCTCTGGCACTATTCCTGTAGCCAATGATGACATAAAAATCAAAGCCAAAGGCCCAGCAATCTCTTCCCTGGCTTCCCAGAGAATCCTAGGATAAATCCCATCAGGCCCCGGGGACTTATCTATTTTCAGCCTGTCCAGAATTGCCAACACCTCTTCCCGACGTACCTCAATGCCATCTATTCTAATAGCCTGGGACTCAGCATTCTCCTCCACAACATTATCTTTTTCCTGAGTGAATACTGACGAAAAATATTCATTTAGTATCACTTCATCTCTTGAGACTCCACACACAACTTCCCATCCCTGTCCTTGACTGGCCCTACTCTTATCCTAGTCATTCTTTTATTCCTGACATACCTATAGAAAGCTTTTGGGTTTTCCTTGATCCTACCTGCCAAATACTTCTCATGTCCCCTCCTTGCTCGTCTTAGTTCTCTCTTTAGATCCTTCCTCGCTACCTTGTAACTATCAATCGCCCCAACTGAAACTTCACACCTCATCTTCACATAGGCCTTGTAACTATCAATCGCCCCAACTGAAACTTCACACCTCATCTTCACATAGGCCTCCTTCTTCCTCTTAACAAGAGATTCCACTTCTTTGGTAAACCACGGTTCCCTCGCTCAACGCCTTCCACCCTGCCTGACCGGTACGTACTTATCAAGAACACGCAGTAGCTGTTCCTTGAACAAGCTCCACTTATCCAGTGTGCCCAACACTTGCAGCCTACTTCTCCAACCTATCCCCCCCAAGTCATGTCTAATGGCATCATAATTGCCCTTCCCCCAGCTATAACTCTTGCCCTGCGGTGTATACTTATCCCTTTCCATCACTAACGCAAACGTCACCGAATTGTGGTCACTGTCCCCAAAGTGCTCTCTTACCTCCAAATCTTACACCTGGCCTGGTTCATTACCCAAAACCAAATCCAAAGTGGCCTCACCTCTTGTTGGCCTGTCAACATATTGTGTCAGGAAACCCTCCTGCACACATTGTACAAAAAACGACCCATCTAATGTACTCGAACTATATCTTTTCCAGTCAATATTTGGAAAGTTAAAGTCTCCCATAATAACTACCCTGTTACTTTCGCTCTTATCCAGGATCATCCTCGCCATCCTTTCCTCTACATCCCTAGAACTATTTGGAGGCCTATAGAAAACTCCCAACAGGATGACCTCTCCTTTCCTGTTTCTAACCTCAGCCCATACTACCTCGGAAGAAGAGTCCCCATCTAGCATCCTCTCCGCCACCGTAATACTGTTCTTGACTAGCAGCGCCACACCTCCCCCTCTTTTGCCTCCTTCTCTGAGCTTACTAAAACACCTAAACCCCGGAACCTGCAACATCCATTCCTGTCCCTGCTCTATCCATGTCTCCGAAATGGCCACAACATCAAAGTCCCAGGTACCAACCCATGCTGCCAGTTCCCCTACCTTATTTCGTATACTCCTGGCATTGAAGTAGACACACTTCAAACCACCTACCTGAACACTGGCCCCCTCCTGCGAAGTCAAATCTGTGCTCCTGACCTCTATACTCTCATTCTCCCGTACCCTAAAACTACAATCCAGGTTCCCATGCCCCTGCTGCATTAGTTTAAACCCCCCCAAAGAGCACTAACAAATCTCCCCCCCAGGATATTTGTGCCCCTCAGGTTCAGATGTAGACCATCCTGTCTGTAGAGGTCCCACCTTCCCCAGAAAGAGCACCAGTTATCCAGAAATCTGAATCCCTCCCGCCTGCACCATCCCTGTAGCCACGTGTTTAATTGCTCTCTCTCCCTATTCCTTATCTCATTATCACGTGGCACGGGCAACAACCCAGAGATAACAACTCTGTTTGTTCTCGTTCTGAGCTTCCATCCTAGCTCCCTGAAAGCCTGCCTGACATCCTTGTCCCCTTTCCTACCTATGTCGTTAGTGCCAATGTGGACCACGACTTGGGGCTGCTCCCCCTCCCCCTTAAGGACCCGGAAAACACGATCCGAGACATCACGTACCCTTGCACCTGGGAGGCAACATACCAAACGTGAGTCTCTCTCGCTCCCACAAAATCTCCTATCTGTGCCCCTGACTATCGAGTCCACAATTACTAATGCTCTGCTCCTCTCCCCCCTTCCCTTCTGAGAAAGAGGGACAGACTCCGTGCCAGAGGCCCGTACCCCATGGCTTACCCCTGGTAAGTCCCCCCTCCCCACAAGTATCCAAAGCGGTATACTTGTTACTCAGGGGAACGACCGCAGGGGATCCCTGCACTGGCTGCTTCTTACCAGTCCCTCTTACAGTTACCCATCTATCTCCAATCTTTGGTGTAACTAATTCCCTGAAGCTGCTATCTATGACCCCCTCTGCCTCCCGAATGATCCAAAGTTCATCCAACTCCAGCTCCAGTTCCCTAACTCGGTCTTGGAGGAGCTGGAGATGGCTGCACTTCCTGCAGGTAAAATCAGCAGGGACACTAACTGCATCCCTCACCTCAAACATCCTGCAGGAGGAACACTGCACTCCCTTCCCTGCCATCCCTCTAATTCCAACCAAGATCTGGTTCATAAATACATTTGTTTTAAAAAGAAAAAAATAATCATATAATATGGCACTTACCTCACACCAATGGGTTTTACTATTAGGTTAGAGGAGGAGGGCGGGTGGGAGACACTACACGTGTAGTGTCTCGGGTTTCCTCTCCACCAGAATCTATTGGGGGGGGGGGACCTTCCCAGAAGTCCACGGGTCGAACTTCCGG
Organism: Scyliorhinus torazame; assembly: GCF_047496885.1. NCBI lineage: Eukaryota > Metazoa > Chordata > Chondrichthyes > Carcharhiniformes > Scyliorhinidae > Scyliorhinus > Scyliorhinus torazame. The sequence goes on from NC_092707.1 coordinate 218,319,486, forward strand.
ATCCCGCCTTAAAAAATCAAATAAAAAATAAAACAGAAAAGAAGAACAGAAACGGGACCAGGTAAGTGTTTTAAACTCAAATACTCACCTCCCAGAAGGCCCCTGCACGCCGCTCCCGCTGAAACTCAAAGTGCTGCTCCTGCAAGGTAAGTTTCTAGTTTGCCAAAGCATGTCGCTCCTGACATCTCGCATGTGGTTTCTTCTCTTTTCGGAATAGGATAGTGCTCTCTCTTTATGTTTAAATTGAGATCTTTAGGATCCATGCAGATTCTCAGGTCATTATTTTGTTTCTTCACACAGACCATGGAGTTCACCCAATCTGTTGGTTCTTCAATTCATTTTATCACCCCCGATTTGTCATTCTCCCTAGTTCAAGTCATTCCTTCAGTGAAGCTGGTACACGTCTTGGTGCGTGTATGACTGGTTGCGTATTCTCTTTTAAGTATGTACGATAAGTGCATGGTAACACTCCGAAGCCTTGAAAATTTTCAGGTAATTCTTTCAGGATTGCATCCACTGATGTACTTTGCGCAGTTACAGCACAATCTGAACTGTAGACTCTTTTTACTAGTTCGAGTCCTTCACATGCTTCCCAATAATTATTCATGCTCAGCCTCTCCAATGGAAAGTTTCACTTTATGCACATTATTCTTTACATGGACTTCTAATTTGCATACTCCCAGTGTATTAATTCTTTTCCCGTTGTTTTTGTTTTGATTAAATTTAGAGTACTCAATTCTTTTTTTTTCCAATTAAGGGGAAATGTAGCGTGGCCAATCCACCCACCCTGCACTTTTTTGGGGATGAGAACCACGCAGGTACAGGGAGAATGTGGAAACTTCACACGGACAGTGACCCGGGGCCGTGATCGAACCCGGGTCCTCGGTGCTGTGAGGCAGCAGTGCTAATCACTGCACCTCCGTGCTGCCCACCTTTTGTAATCAGTTAAAAGTACTGCTTTATTTAAAACCTGTTCAATTTTTATTTCATATCGGATAAACTTATAAGATTGACTCTCGCTCACGTGTCGAGTTTGACAACAAACAACAAAGAACAAAGAAATGTACAGCACAGGAACAGGCCCTTCGGCCCTCCAAGTCCGTGCCGACCATGCTGCCCGACTAAACTACAATCTTCTACACTTCCTGGGTCCGTATCCCTCTATTCCCATCCTATTCATGTATTTGTCAAGATGCCCCTTAAATGTCACTATCGTCCCTGCTTCCACCACCTCCTCCGGTAGCGAGTTCCAGGCACCCACTACCCTCTGCGTAAAAAACTTGCCTCGTACATCTACTCTAAACCTTGCTCCTCTCACCTTAAACCTATGCCCCCTAGTAATTGACCCCTCTGCCCTGGGGAAAAGCCTCTGACTATCCACTCTGTCTATGCCCCTCATAATTTTGCATACCTCTATCAGGTCTCCCCTCAACCTCCTTCGTTCCAGTGAGAACAAACCGAGTTTATTCAACCGTTCCTCATAGCTAATGCCCTCCATACCAGGCAACATTCTGGTAAATCTCTTCTGCACCCTCTCTAAAGCCTCCACATCCTTCTGGTAGTGTGGCGACCAGAATTGAACACTATACTCCAAGTGTGGCCTAACTAAGGTTCTATACAGCTGCAACATGACTTGCCAACTCTTATACTCAATGCCCCGGCCAATGAAGGCAAGCATGCCGTATGCCTTCTTGACTACCTTCTCCACCTGTGTTGCCCCTTTCAATGACCTGTGGACCTGTACTCCTAGATCTCTTTGACTTTCAATACTCTTGAGGGTTCTACCATTCACTGTATATTCCCTACCTGCATTAGACCTTCCAAAATGCATTACCTCACATTACCTCCGGATTAAACTCCATCTGCCATCTCTCCGCCCAAGTCTCCAAACAATCTAAATCCTGCTGTATCCTCTGACAGTCCTCATCGCTATCCGCAATTCCACCAACTTTGGTGTCGTCTGCAAACTTACTAATCAGACCAGTTACATTTTCCTCCATATCATTTATATATACTACAAAGAGCAAAGGTCCCAGCACTGATCCCTGTGGAACACCACTGGTCACAGCCCTCCAATTAGAAAAGCATCCTTCCATTGCTACTCTCTGCCTTCGATTAATGTCGATTAATGACGTCGATTAATGTTTTATTAATCATCAGAGAAACTTCCAGTTATCTCTTTGAACACTCATATTTGCATTGCTTTAACTGCAAATTTGCTTTGAAGCCTTGTCTTCTTGCATGCCTTTACAATGCTTATCTTCACTAGATATGATATCTATGAAAAATGTGTCTTCGAGATTTACCTCATCAATCACGTTGATTGATTTTGGTATGTCCGATTTTTTAATGCGAAAAACATTGATTTGCAAAGTGATTTTTGACTTTGCATTTAGAACAGATGTTTCCAAATTGCCTTTGCAAATGCTTTTTGCAGCATCGCTTGCATAAAATGGTGGTTTTGATAACTCATTTAAAAAGGCCGCCGCTGCAGGGACCACATTTTGCCTTAGGACAGGTTGCAACACGAATGGCATCTGCTGCATTTCCGAGCTTCGCGCCAAAATGCTTTAGGTTTAGCTCACTGGCATGGCAACCTTTAATGGCATTGTCGAGCTGGAGTTCATTCTCTCTCAACAATCTCTCCCGAGCCTTATCATTGCTAATCCCAAACATTGTTTTGCAAAGTGATTTTTGCCTTTGCTTTAAATGAGTTGATTCTGCAAATCATCGTGAATGACTATGATTTTGTGGCCATTACTGAAACATGGTTAAAGGATGGTCACGACTGGGAGTTAAATATCCACGGGTATCAAACTATTCGGAAGGACAGAGTGGATCGTAAGGGAGGTGCTCTTCTCTTGTTGAACCCCAAACGATAATGTCGTACTCTGATGGCTGGAATTCCTTCTACGCTGTGTTCCATTGCCCTATGGAAAATTTCAGATGCTGAAATAATACCAAAAGGCATTCTGAGGAAACAATATCGCCCTAACAGAGTGTTAAAGGTGCACAGCTTTGTGCTCTCCTCATCCAGCTTCACGTTGCCAAAAACCCTGTTTCCTATAACAGTATGAAATGGAACCTACAAGGGAACAAGCAGTCCTAGATCTGGTCCTGTGTAATGAGACAGGATTGATTAATGATCTCATAGTTAGGGATCCTCTCGGAAGGAGCGATCACAGTATGGTGGAATTTAAAATACAGATGGAGGGTGAGAAGGTAAAATCAAACACTAGTGTTTTGTGCTTAAACAACGGAAATTACAATGGGATGAGAGAAGAGTCCACAAAAGATCAGCCATGATCTCATTGAATAGTGTGTTGATCCCCAAATTTCTTTCTCTGTCAGTCTGGCCTCAATAAAAGTTGAGATGGATTCGCACGTAAAAAGAAGTTATTTATTTAGCTTGCAAGCTTGATTCATTTCATAGAAATATAAGAGACATCCAGTTTCCTATATCCCAGAAAGCGAATGAACAAAGAAACAAAGGGATCTCTGCAAATCAATTCAAATGGTATCAAGTTTCACATACTCGACGGACATAGGTCAGCCTATGTCCCTCCTGACCTGTTCGATCTATTCTGATTGGCTCACTTCCAATCCCTTTCTCTGGCCCCTATCAATGCAGCATCACTCTCATAGACACACCTCTTCCTGCTTTTTCCATGCGGTCTCAAACCCCTTTGTCCCTAACTGCCAGAATCAAAGTGGCTTATTTCTACATTACATTAACTGGTATCTCTAAAGTAACTATTTTATATCACATTCGTCAAGTGGAGCAGGCTCGAGGGGCCAGATGGCCTACTCCTAGTTCTTATGTTCTTATGTTCAAAGACAGTTTGATCGTGGATCATCGACGCTTGCAAGGTTGCAAAGTTACATGTCTGAGCCTTTCACCTCAAGCCTGTTAAGAAGCTTTCGAACGATTTACCTGCCACGCTGTGTACGTGTGCAAAAAACATACCGCTTGATCGTTTCGTTTTTTTTGGGTGTGCAGTGCCGATCAAATTTTTTGATGACTTCATCAAAGTTATTTTTATCTGCTTTGTTATCGAATGCAAAGGTGTTAAAGACTTCTATCGCCTGTGGACCTGCTACAGTGAGCAGCAACGCTATTCTCCGTTCATCAGGCTGTGCCTGAAGACCTAGAGCTGCTACGTAGAGAGTGAATTGCTGTTGAAAAGCACACCAATTCGCATCTACATTACTAGTGACTCGAAGCTGGTGTGGTGTCTTCCGACCTTCCATCAAGAATGTCGATGCCTAGTAGTGCTTTGAGTGATATCTGTCAGTACTCTACATGGTTAGTATTGATGTTTTTTTCTTCTTTCTTCTCTGTTATCTTTGTTCTCTGGTCTTCTTAAATCTGCAGACCTGGTAACATGTTACATTCTGTGCTTGGCCGGTCAGAATCAGTGCACTAGAGAACGTCTAGTTCTTGACTAGTTATATATTTATTGTTGAACAATAACATGGGTTAGATAACCATAAGAACATTTTCAAAATCTATTCACTATTATAAATTATCTGCGAGCTACTACAAATTGTGACTATCCACTACAAAGACTATACCCAGACTCCCAGAGGTAGCAATGTCAACCGGTTGTTCTCTACTGCCACCTGCTGGTTGGAGGTCTTGTCTATCACTATATACATGAATGCTTATGCATATCATCACAATGAGTTTTTATGACAATCTACAATGGTTTCATGATCATCATTAGACTTTTAGTTCCAGATATTTTCAGATATTTTGAGTTTGTACCTGAGTCCCCAGATCATTACCCTGGGTCTCTGGGTTACTAGTCCAGTAACAATACCACTACGCTACTATCCCGCTGTGGTCAAAATCTATACTAGTCTGCGAACCACATGCCTCCCCCAACATTCAGTATGTGTGCTAAAGCTGCCAGGTTTCACATTTGGCATAGGATGAGGCCCGTATGTGGCCATTAATTGTGGAGGGGGCAGAGTCAGGTGGGTAGGCGAGAGGCATGGCACCCCCTGGATTTGACCCCCACATTCTAATCCACCATGAAGGGAACATTAAATCTAGCCCACAAAGTGACATCGGAAATACTTCTGTCCCCAATCTTTCCCAGTGATTCTGTTACCATGGTTATATAGTCCACCTAAGCCCTCCATCACTTTATTACAATAAAGAGTGTATCCCAGTATCTCCCAGTACCTGAAGAAGTACCATGGATAAATGAGATTCACAATACATTCCTGTTCAACAAAACAAGACATTTGAACCCAATTTTTTCCCCACTATTCTTTCCACCAGGTGTAACATTTGTCCCATTTAACAGCCAGTGGTTATGCAGGTGTCACATGCCAAAATTTTTCAAAGGATTACATATCCTTCGGATTTTCTAATAGGCATGTGAACAAACAGACCATTCAGATCAACCAGTCCGTGGATTAAAAAGACCACCAAACAAAACCACTCGCTCCATGTGAGCCTCCTCACAACTTTCCTCACCTAAATTTATCAGTGAACCCCTTTATTTTCCTCTCCCTCATCTGTTTATCTAGCTTACCCTTAAATTCATCCATATTATTCACCCCAGGCCCACAGCAATGTGGTTGGCTCTTAACTGCTCTCCGAAATTGCCCAGCAAGCCACTCAGTTCCAGGGCAATTAGGGATGGACAACAAATGCTGGGCCAGCCAGTGAAACCCACAACCCAAAATGAATTTTAAAAAATCTCCCCTTGTGATTCACAAAGATTGGCCGGGTGGTTAGCAGTGAGCTAGAGTATCTTGGGTTACAGGAAGATATAGACGGGATGGTCAAATGGGCAGAAGAGTAGCAGCTGGAATTTAACTCTGAAAAATGTGAGGTGATACACTTTGGAAGGAGTAATTTGACGAGGAAATATACTATGAAAGGTCTGACACTGGGAAGTTCCGAAGAACAAAGGGACCTTGATGTGTTGGTCCATAGATCCCTGAAGGCAGAAGGGTGGGTTAATAGGGTGGTTAAATGGGACACTTACTTTTATCACTCGAGGCATAGATCACAAAAGCAGAGAGATCATGTTGGAGTTGTATAGAACTTTGGTGAGGCCACAGCTGGAACACTGTGTGCAATTCTGGTCACCACATTATAGGAAGGATGTGATTGCACTGGAGGGGGAGCAGAGGAGATTCACCAGGATGTTGCCTGGGATGGAACCATAAGATTATAAGACATAGGAGCAGAATTAGGCCATTCAGCCCATGGAGTCTGCTCCGCCATTCAATCGTGGCTGAGCACGGTAGGACAGTGGTTAGCACTGTTGCTTTACAGCTCCAGGGTCCCAGGTTCGATTCCCGGTTTGGGTCACTGTCTGTGTGGAGTCTGCACGTTCTCCCTGTGTCTGCGTGGGTTTCCTCCGGGTATTCCGGTTTCCTCCCACAAGTCCCGAAAGATGGGGGGCGGGATTCTCCGAGCCCGCTCCGGGTCAGAGAATCGCCGGGGGCGCGGGAAATTCCACAGCATGCCGCTCCGATGCCGGGACGCGACCAGAGAATCGGTGCCAATCATGCCCACGCAGTCGCCGTGGCGTCGGTCGGGGGCCGCTGAAATAGCGGTGATTCTCTGCGGGCGACGGGCCGAACTCCCACCAAGTCTCGCCGGCGTGGTTCCAACCCGTTACCACCCGGCGGGAGCTCGGACCCACGGCTGCGGTGAATGTCCTGGGGGAGGGGGGGGGGCGCGGAGGGATCTGACTCCGGGGGGGGGGGGCCCTCCACGGGGTACAGGCCCACAATCGGGGCCTTCCGATCGGCGGGCGACAGCGATCTGGAGGGGGCCTACCTCCTTCCGCGTTGCCCGCTGTAAGGTCCCCGACATGTTGCTCTGCGCCGGCGTGGAGATGGCAACCACGCGCATGCACTGGCGCGGAGACGGCCGTCGTGCACATGCGCGGACCCGCACTGGCCGTGCAGGGCCGCGTTTCGGCGCTGGAGCGACGCACAGCATTCCGTCGCCGTGCTAGCCCCCTGAACACTGCTGAATCGCTGGGCCAGGAGGCATGTTGACACCAGCGTTCACCACTCCGGTGTTTACGCCGGCGTCAACACTTGGCTGGCATTTCGGACAATCCCGCTTGTGCTGTTAGGTGAATTGGACATTCTGAATTCTCCCTCTGTGTATCCGAACAGGAGCCAGAAGTTGGCGACTAGGGGATTTTCACAGTAGCTTCATTGCAGTGTTAAAGTAAGCCCATGTTTGACGATAATAAAAGATTATTAAGATTGTATATGTTCCTCATCCCCATTCACCTGCCTTCTCTCCATAACCCCTGATCCCCTCATTAATCAAGAACCAATCTATCTCTGTCTTAAAGACACTTAAAGAGGTTGGATAGGTTGGGTGTTTTCGCTGGAGCCGAGAAGACTGAGGGGCGACCTGATCGAGGTGTACACGATTATGAGGGGCATGGACAGGGTGGATAGGGAGCAGCTGGTCCCCTTAGTTGAAGGGTCAGCCACATGGGGCCACAAGTTCAAGGTGAGGGGTAGGAGGTTTCGGAGAGGATTTGAGGAAAATCTATTTTACCCAGAGGGTGGTGACGGTCTGGAATGCGCTGCCTGGGAGGGTGGTAGAGGCGGGTTGCCTCACATCCTTTAAAATGTACCTGGGTGAGCACTTGCCACGTGATAACATTCAAGCCTATGGGCCAAGTGCTGGTAAATGGGATTAGGTCGACAGGTCAGGTGTTTTTCATGTGTCGGTGCAGACTCGATGGACCAAAGGGCCTCTTCTGCACTAGTATTCTGTGACTTTATGATACTGAGTACCACATTCCCAACACTCTCTGGGTAAAGAAGTTTCTGCTTCATTCCCGATTGAATTTCTTGGTGACTGTCTTTTATTGACAGTGTCCAGTGATGCTCTTCTCTACATGAGGAAACTTTCTCTCTGTATATATTCTGTCAAAACCTTTCAGAATTAGAAAAACCTCTATTAGGTCACCCGATAGCTTCATTTTGTCAACAGAGAAGGGACCCAGCCTGTAAATGCTTTCCAGTCCAAAGATGTGCAGGTGAAGTGGATTGGCCGTGCTAAATTGCCCCTTAGTGTCCAAAGGTTAGGTGGGATTACAGGGATAGGGTGGCGGAGTGGGTGGAAGGTCAGTGCAGACTGGATGGGCCGAATGGCCTTCTTCTGTACTGTAGGGATTCTCTCATTCTCTGATATGTGTACCCATGTGCTTCTGATATTATCCTTGTAAATCCTCTCTGCATCATCTCCAAGTGCCTCAATATCCTTTTCATAATATGGAGACCAGAACGCACCCAATATTTTAAATGAGTTCTATCCAAGGTTCAAAATGAAATGAAATGAAATGAAAATCGCTTATTGTCACAAGTAGGCTTCAAATTAAGTTACTGTGAAAAGCCCCTAGTCGCCACATTCCGGCGCCTGTTCGGGGAGGCTGGTACGGGAATTGGTACCGGCCTGCCTTGATCTGCTTTCAAAGCCAGTAATAGATTTAGCCTGACTTCCCCACTTTTCAATTCTATCCCTCACGTAATGAAACCTTAGTGATTGCTTGCTTATGACCTTACTAACCGGAATGACAACTTTTATAATTGGTGCATTTGTATTTTGTTCCTCTATCCCATCTAGACTCATACCTTACCAATAGGCCCAGGAGAGCGGGCTGTGGGGCGGGGGGGGGGGGGGGTCTGCAGACGGTGCCAAGCACCAGGGCCCTCGGGCTAGCCTCTGACAGTTCGATTTTATTAAGCTGATCTTTCAGTTGAGTTTCACCGGCCAGTTGTTGTAAACAGGGCCTGGTGCTGCATCAGGCAGCTTCGTGGTTCCAATTATTTTTAAAAGACCACCAAACAAAACCAGAAAGCTGCCTGAATGTCCGCAGCAGCAGTAAGAGTAGTGGAGTGAGGCATAGGTGGTGGGGTGGCGACAGGGGGTGGGTGGGAAGGGGGATAATGGGATTTAGGTATAAGGGGCTGGGGTGAGATGTGGGTTGGGGACAGGGGGTGGGTGGGTTGACAGGGAATGGTGGGGGTGTTGGGAGGGTCACTTTTAAGGTTCAATACCACAAAATTAAATGCTGCATACTGTGCACTGCTCAACCGTTTCATTATGGGCTAAAGTAAAAACAATTCTGATGATATGCTGTGTTGATGTCCTAGAGGCTTGAGAATCTTGGCCCTCATCAAAGAAATGTAAGAAAATAGAAACTGGGAGTGAAACAGGGTGTTGACTCACTAACGCCTATTTTATTATTCTTGCAGCATCTGGGAATGAAATCCCTATTTGTCGCTAGAGATTGCTAGAGGTCACTAGAAAGGTTCTACAAATCTCTGCACTATCCTAGGTTCACCCCAGATAGGCTGTAAATTCACAGTGTACAGCACAATTTGTATAACAGTTTCCAGGGGAAGGGAAGTTGAGACCGTACTGAATGTATGAACTATATTGAGGATTTTCAGAGGATACAGCATAGATAGGTTGGAGATTTGGACAGAGAAATGGCAAATGGAGTTTAATCCGGACAAATGTGAGATAATGCATTTTGGCAGGTCTAAAATAGAGAAGAAATATACCGTAAATGGCAAAACTCTTAGGAATATAGAAAGTCAGAGAGCATGCAGGTCCACAGATCTTTGAAAGTGGCAACACAAGTGGACAAGGTAGTCAAGAAAACATATGGAATGTTTACCTTCATTGGACGGGGCATTAAGTATAAAAACTGGCAGGTCATGCTACAGTTGTATAGAACCTTGGTAAGCACTTGGAATATTGTACACAATTCTGGTCGCCACACTACCAGAAGGATGTGGAGGCTTTGGAGAAGGTGCAGAGGAGGTTTATCAGGATGTTGCCTGGTTTGGAAGGTGTTAGCTATGTGGAGAGGCTGAATAGACTCGGACTGTTTGTGGTAGTCACCACTGATGTATTGTACTGTATATATATATATGGGTTTTACGGTAAGTCCCTGTACTACAGGTACGGAGGTAGATCCCTGCCTGCTGGCTCCGCCCAGTAGGCAGAGTATAAATATGCGTGTTCTCCGTACAGCAGCCATTTCGTCAGCTGCTATAGGAGGCCACACATCTCTGTGTAATAAAGCTTCGATTACATCCTACTCTCGTCTTGTCGTAGTTGATAGTGCATCAATTTATTACACAGAGATTTTTCAGAGATGGACCTCCGCGTCAAGCCGGATCGCCTGCAGCTGCATCCTCAAGCAGACAATGCCAAAAAAGACTTTGAACATTGGCTAGCTTGCTTTGAAGCCTACATCGGGTCTGCACCAGAGCCAATCCCAGAAGCACAGAAGCCCCAGATTCTGTACACACGGCTGAGCTCCAACGTTTTTCCCCTCGTCCAGGACGCGCCGACCTACGCAGAAGTTACTGAAGGAAAATTACGCTCAGCGGACTAACAAAATCTACGCCAGGCATCTCCTATCCACGGCACAAACTTCCCGGTGAATCTGTGGAAGATTTCTGGCGCGCCCTGCTCGCCCGACGGAAAGACTGTGACTACCAGGCCGTTTCGGCCACTGAACACTTGAACCTACTGATGAGAGACGCGTTCGTTATGGGCCTAGGGCCTGACTACATCCGCCAGCGCCTCTTAGAAGGGGCTAGGCTTGACCTTGCGGCAACCAAAAAACTAGCGCTCTCGCTTACGGTCGCAACACGCAATGTTCGGCCTATGCCCCACACCGCGTGGCCCACCCCCCTGACGATGGCCACCCCACCATGGACCCCATCAGCGACCGCCCCCAGCCAACCCCACGCCTGCGCCGCGCGGCAGCCAACCAACCCATGTGTGGGCAGCACGGTAGCATAGTGATTAGCACAATTGCTTCACAGCTCCAGGGTCCCAGGTTCGATTCCCGGCTTGGGTCACTGTCTGTGTGGAGTCTGCACGTTCTCCCCGTGTGTGCGTGGGTTTCCTCCGGGTGCTCCGGTTTCCTCCCACACTCCAAAGACGTGCAGATTTGGTGGATTGGCCATGCTAAATTGCCCTTAGTGTCCAAAATTGCCCTTAGTGTTGGATGGGGTTACTGGGTTATGGGGATAGGGTGTAGGTGTTTGGTTGCAGACTCGATGGGCCGAATGGCCTCCTTCTGCACTGTAAATTCTATGAATATCTATGAATAACCCCGGGGGACCCGACCCAAATGCCACTTCTGTGGACAGTCAAAACATCCCCGGCAGCGCTGCCTGGCGCGGAGCGCTCTCTGCAAGGCCTGTGCCAAGAAGGGACATTTTGCTGCAGTGTGCCAGGCCCGCTCAATCGCCGCTGTTGTTCCGGCACCCCCCCCACCCACGTGCGGCCAGTGGGCCCCGCCATCTTACCCTCCTCGGACCATATGCGGCCCGTGGGCGCCGCCATCTTGCTCTACTCATAACACGTGCGGCCCGTGGGCGCCGTCGTCTTACCCGCCTCAGTACCCTGCCCGTCGGGCACCTCATCAGGCTGCTCATCGCCTGCAACCGCTGCCGACCAGCCGCGTCTCGCCTTGTTCACGATTGACCAGTCTCGACCGCACAACCTCGCGACCGCTTCGACAAAGGTGAAGGTCGACGGGCACGAGATCTCCTGCCTTCTGGACTCCGGGAGCACTGAGAGCTTAATCCACCCCGATACGGTAAGGCGCTGCTCCCTCGCGGTACACCCCGTTAACCAGAGAATCTCCCTGGCCTCCGGATCCCACTCCATGGCGATCCGGGGGTACTGCATCGCCATCCTCACCGTCCAGGGCGTGGAGTTCAGCGGCTTCCGCCTCTACGTCCTCCCCAACCTCTGCGCTGCCTTGCCACTCGGCCTGGACTTCCAGTGCAACGGGAGATGAACTGAATGGTTGACCGGTACGGACTGCGGGCCACCTTCCCGTACCTGGACAACAACACCATCTGCGACCACGACCAACAGAACCACAAAGCTAACCTTTCCAAATTTCTCCACACCGCCACAATCCTCAACCTCACGTATAACAAGGAGAAGTGCGTGTTCAGCACAAACCGATTAGCCAACCTCAGCTATGTGGTCCAGAACAGAGTTCTGGGGCCCGACCCCGATTGCATGCGCCCCCTCATGGAACTCCCCCCCCCCCCCCCCCCCCCCCCGCCCCTGCCCCAAGGACCTCAAACGATGCCTGGGATTCTTTGCGTATTACGCCCAGTGGGTCCCAAATTATGCGGACAAGGCCCGCCCACTCATTCAATCCACCGTTTTCCCACTGACGGCCGAGTCTCACCAGGCCTTCGACCGTATCAAGGCCGACATCGCCAAGACTCCCCTTCCAAGTCGAGAGCGATGCATCAGGCGTCTCTCTGGTCGCCACCCTCAACCAGGCAGGCAGGCCCGTGGCATTCTTTTCCCGCACCCTCCATGCCTCCGAAATTCGGCACTCCTCCGTCGAAAAGGAGGCCCAAGCCATCGTTGAAGCTGTGCGACATTGGAGGCATTACCTGGCCGGCAGGAGATTCACTCTCCTCACTGACCAACGGTCGGTAGCTTTCATGTTTAATAACACACAGCGGGGCAAGATCAAAAACAATAAAATCTTGAGGTGGAGGATCGAGCTCTCCACCTACAACTACGAGATTTTGTATCGCCCCGGTAAGCTCAACGAGCCCCCGATGCCCTATACGGAGGTACATGTGCCAGCGCACAAGTGGACCGACTCCGGACCCTGCACGACAATCTCTGTCAACCAGGAGTCACCCGCTTTTACCACTTCATTGAGGCCCGCAATCTGCCCTACTCCATCGAGGAAGTCAGGGCTATCACCAGAGGCTGCCAGGTCTGCGCAGAGTGTAAACCGCACTTCTACTGCACTTCACCAGACTGTGCACACCTGGTGAAGGCTACCCGTCCCTTTGAACGCCTCAGCGTGGACTTCAGAGGGCCCCACCCCTCCACTGACCGCAACACATACTTCCTCAGTGTGGTCGACGAATATTCCAGATTCCTCTTCGCCATCCCATGCCCCGACATGACGTCTGCCACCGTCATCAAAGCCCTCAACACCACCTTCGCTCTGTTCGGTTTCCCCGCCTACGTCATCAGCGACCAGGGATCCTCATTTATGAGCGATGAGCTGCGCCAGTTCCTGCTCAACAGGGACATTGCCTCGAGCAGGACGACTAGCTACAACCCCAGGGGAAACGGGCAGGTGGAGCGGGAGAATGGGACGGTCTGGAGGGCCGTCCAGCTGGCCCTATGGTCCAGAAATTCCTGGTCTCCCGCTGGCAGGAGGTCCTCTCCGACGCACTTCACTCCATTCGGTTGCTCCAGTGCACCGCGACTAACGAAACCCCCATGAACGTTTCTTTACCTTCCCCAGGAAGTCCACCTCCGGGGTTTTGCTCCCAACGTGGCTAGCAGCTCCAGGACCCGTTCTCCTCCGTAGATACGTGTGACTTCACAAGGCGGACCCGTTGGTTCAGAGGGTACAGCTACTTCACGCCAACCCGCAGTACGCTTACGTAACGTACCCTGACGGCCGCCAAGACACAGTCTCCCTCAGGGACCTGGCACCAGCCGGGTCCCCACACACCCCTCCCCTCCCCCGGCGCACCCCACCGCAGCCCCCGCTCCAGGACAATCCATCCTCCCCTTGCTCCCACCCGGGGATGAAGAGGATTTCACATCTCTGTAATAAAGCCTCGATTACATCCTACTCTCGTCTTGTCGTAATTGATAGTGCATCACTGTTTTCATTAGAAAGACGGAGATTGAGGGTTGACCTGATAAAGGTGGATAAGATTATGAGGGGCATGGATAGAGTGGATGGGCAGGCACTCTTTCCCAGGCTGCAGGAGTCGGTCACCAGGGGGCATAGGTTTAAGGTCTGTGGGGCAATGTTTAGAGGAGATGTGTGAGGCAGGTTTTTTACGCAGAGGGTGGTGAGTGCCTGGAAGGTGTTGCCAGGGGAGGTTGTGGAAGCAGATACATTTGCGGCGTTCAGAAGGCATCTTGACAAATACATGGAAAGGATGGGTATGGAGGGATATGGCACAAAGAAGTGCAGAGGGTTTTGGCCAAGGTTGGTATCATGACCGGCACAGGGTTGGAGGGCTGAAGGGCCCTGTATTGTTCTTTGTTCTTTTATACATCATTCTTGAAAAATTTAGAATGACAATTCAATCTACATTTTTCCTGAGTTGCTGTCTGATTGACAAACCCTGGGGATTGTATCATTGGTGTAACAGTAGCAGATGCCATTGATGGTATATTGTGGGTTGGTGCCAGAGAAGTCAGAATGGTAAGGCTGTATGAGCTATAGATTTGAATTGTTTTGGAAATGTAGTAATTTTTTTATGGTCACTTTCCTAACATTGGTCGATTGCTCAATGACTAATTATCCTGAGAGAATCTGCAGTGGTCTCCAGCCTCACCATTGCTCCAGCCACTTTGCCTAATGTGTGCAAGTGGAATGAAAGAAAGACTAAAGCTACATTTATACAGCAAGTTTCACAATGTCCCAAATCACTTTACAGCCAATGAAGCACTTTTGATTTGTATTCACTGGTATAATGTGGACAATATTATCAAATGGCAGAATAAGATTTAGGGACTGAATGGTCTGCTCCTGATCTTAATATGTATGTTTGTATGTCATCATGGATGGGTGAGATAAGCTGAGCTAGGTGGCCTTTGTCATTTATAATTATCTTGTGAATAGAGGGGGGAATCATGGCTCGAGTTGTGTGTAGCTTGGTGCTCATGGATACTTACTATGAGGGGGCATTGTGGGGTGAGATTGCCGGGACAGGAGTATGTAGTGCTCATAGTAAATTGGTAATCTATTTTACACTGTATATGATTTTCAGGAGTGTTTTCCATTAACTTCACTCGTGTCCTTTGTCTACTTATCTATTATCCCACTCTATCTTGGTGCTTTTCTGAATTTTTTGAGGCATTGAAATATTGTGATAAAGTTGTGTTGCATTTTAGATGTTGAAAATATATTGTAGTGAAAATCAACAAATCAGCACAGTCATCAGACTTGCTGATCAGCAAAACAGACACAATTGTCAATCATTCAGTATTTGGGAGGCAGTAGCATAGTGGTATTGCCCCTGGACTAGTTATCCAGAGTAATGCTCTGGAGGCCTGGGTTTGAATCCTGCCATGGCAGATGGTGAAATTTGAATTCAATAAAGAAAAATCTGGAATTAATTACCTAAAGATGACCATGCAGCCATTGTCGATTGTCGTAAAAACCCATCTGGTTCACTAATGTCCTTTGGGGAAGGGAATCTGCCGTCCTTACCTGGTCTGGCCACATGTGACTCCAGACCCACAGTAATGTGGTTGATTCTTTAAGGCTCTCAGGGATGGACAATACATGCTGACCCAGCGAGCGACCTCCACATCCCATGGAACGAGTAAAATAAAAATTGTCTTCTGGTATCTTAAGAGTTGTCACACAGGGACACCTGAGGACTCCACAGCTTCTCACTGATAGTGATATAATCAGTAAGGGAATGATGGATTATGGGGATAAGGCGGGAAGGTGAAGTTCAGGGATATGGTATCAGATCAGTCATGATCTCATTGAATGGCGGAGCAGACCCGATGGACTGAATGGCCTACTTCTGCTCCTATATCTTCGGGTCTTATCATGGTCTCAGACCTTTGTAGTACAATCGTTCCACTATGTTGTACAATCGTTCCACTATGTTGTACAATCGTTCCACTATGTTGAAAGGGAATCACTTGATTTTTATATCCTGTGAGATTATTGATAAAATAGAATCCAATTTCAACCTTTGTATGAAATAATAATATTGAATAATATCTTGCACTCAGGCAGAAGAAAATCATCTACTTCTTCTGAAGAATGAACAAGATTGTGTGCAGTTTATCGAGTTACAAGTATTGTGGGCTGGATTCTCCATTGCCCGACGCCGATTTCGCAATCAATGAACATGCAGAGAATCTCTTCTAATGCCCAAATCAGGGGCGGCACCTTTTTGACGCCGGTTAGTTAGTCTCCGACCCCCTCCAAAATGGCATAATCACATTGCGCGCCACACGCCTTTGAAACGGCATTGGCGTGTCATCGAAAGGCCCCCCCCGTGATGCTCCACCCCCGATGAGCCGAGTTCCCGACTGCTCAAACCCACACGTCAACCACACAGTCGGGAACTTGGCCCATCGGACTGTATTCACCACCACCACACTCAGCCGGGGTTCGTGCCGCTGGTCGGTAGGGCTTCTGCGAGGGCCGAGGGGACTCGTGGGGGGTTGCCAGGGGGTGGCCTGTGGTGTTGAATTTGGTTGGTTGGGTCCGCGCATGGCAGGTGCCATGTTGTACGCCGCAACCACTGCACGTCATCGCCATGCACATGCGCGGTCACGGACTTGGCCATTCTCCAGTCATTTTTTCCGTGGGAGTTTCACCCGGCGCCACTGTTAGCCCCTCACCGGTCCCGGAATCGGTGAGGGTTCAGCGCTGATTTTGGCGTCGTTAAACACCCAGGAATTTTCCGTTTCAGCCGGCACTTAGCCGCTGAAATGGAGAATCTAGCACTATGTTTCCCCCCGGAACTGAATTGTACCAGCTGTACAATCCCCTTGCAGTCGTGAAGCGTGATGCAATTTAGTGTTCCACACCATGCAAGTTGATGTATGGCGTGGAATACAAGGGATTCCCAGGGAATCCCGCTATCGGGCAGCCATCTTGAGCGAGTGGCCCGAGAGCAAGGTTCCACGGCTGGCCAATGCCTCCCCCACACAGCAAATCAGCCCCAACGCACCCCGACCGCACGCTAGACCTCTGCCCCCGAATTACCTGGGTGCCCCCCCCCACCCCCAAGTACGGGGATGACCCCCCCCCCAGGGACCCCTGTAATAGGGGGACATTTTTGGGATCCATATAGTAGGGCAGCACGATAGCATAGTGGTTAGCACTATGGCTTCACAGCTCCAGGGTTCCAGGTTCGATTCCTGGCTTGGGCCACTGTCTGTGCGGAGTCTGCACGTTCTCCCCGTGTCTGCCTGGGTTTGCTCCGGGTGCACCGGTTTCCTCCAAGGCCTGAAAGACGTGCTGGTTGGTGAATTGGGCATTCTGAATTCTCCCTCTGTGTACACGAACAGAGCCAAGGTGGCGACTCGGGGATTTTCACAGTAACTTCATTGCAGTAAGCCTACTTGTGACAATAATAAAGAGTATTATTATTAAATCACATGCTTGAGTGATTGGAATGCACTTAGTGCACTAACTAGATCGGCCCCCCCACACCAGCCCCCCCCCCCCCCCCCCCCCCCCCCCGCAAGGCATACCATGTGCAGGCGCTGTGTGTGAGTGCAAACTCAACAGACAGACAGGAGTCAGACTATGGGATAGATTGAGGAGCACCAGAGCTCAGCTCACTGCGGTTTATCGTCACCCTCCTGCCATGTATATTGACAGTGCTGATGCAGGCCCATCATACTGGACTGATGTAACACTAAACCTGGGAGGGTGGAACAGGGTGATGGGGATGTTAGGGAGAAGTGTTTTGGGGAGACAGTAGGTGGGATGGGTGATGCACTATCAATTACTCCAAGATGAGAGTAGAGAATAATCGAGGCTTTATTAAGCAGAGATGTGTGGCCTCCTGCAGCTGCTACCAGAATGGGAGCAGCTTTGGTGCACACACACATTTATACACCGCCTACTGGGCGGAGCCAGCAGGCAGGGATTTACCCCCGTACCTCTAGTACAGGAGCCTTACCGTACTACATCTAATATACAGTTACTACATCTCATATACAGTTAGTGGTGACTACCACAATGGGAAGAGGGGTGCGATGATGGACAAAGGCACATCCTATGTGAAGCGGGCGAGGATGGGGCCTCCCTGATCCTCGGGCATACCGAACCCTCGCCGCCGCCACCTGTCCTTCATCCTCCGGCTGGTCCCACGGGTCGTCCCTGTGCTCGTACTCCAGCCCTTCTGGTCAAGCTCCTCCTCCTCGGTGGCCGCATGTTCCTCCAGCTCCACCTCCAGCATATCGCCCTGTTGCTGTGCCAGGTTGTGGAGGTCACAGCAGGCTACCAGAAAGCAGATGACTCTCCCAAGGGTGTACTGGAGAGCACCACTAGAACAGTTGAGGCATCGGAACTACATTTTAAGCAGTCCGGGTGGGCCTCCTTATACCAGATCTCCGCATCGGTCACCGGCCTCCACACTGGCTTCATTAGCTAGGACCTAAGTGAGTACTGATCCCCCAATGGCTAACTGGTCACTCTGTTGTGTCCCTCGAAGATGCCGAGGATCTCCGACTGCCCCAGGATGTAGCTGTCCAGCTCACTCCCTGCAAAGCGTGCACAAATGTTCATGACCTTGAGGTGGTGGTCACACACAAGTCAAACGTTCAGGGAGTGGAACCCCTTCCTGGAAATGAAGGGCACTCCTGGGCCGCCCGTGCACGCAAGGTGACCTGCGTGCCATCTATTACCCCTGGACATGAGGCATCCCGCCGATGGTGCAGAATCCTGCTACCCGGGCATGTTGTTGGGCTTAGTTCAGGTCAAAGTTTATATAGCCATGCCAGGGCAAACAGGGCATCTGTGACTTCACGGATGCACTACTGGGCTGTTGGCTGGGAAATGCCACATAAGCCCCCGCTCGAGCCATTGAATAATCCCAAGGCCTAAATGTTCAGGCTGCTGTAACCTTGACGACCACCGGGAGCAGGTATCCTCCTCCTCCTCCACATGGTGCCAAGGACATGGAACAGGTGCTCTGCTGTCTCCTTATTCAGGCGGAGCCTCCTGTGGCACATGCTGTCTGACATCAGGTTAAAAGACCAGCGACATCTGTACGCCTTGGACCGTCGCTGGTCTCCCCCTCTGGGTCCTACGCCGGCCTGATGGACGGCTGGGTCCTCAGGGTGTGGGGCGGGACCCCCCTGCACACGAGCCGCTTCCTCGAGCCTCTGCCGCCGCCTTCTCCAATGTCTGGCCGCTTGGCCTGCCAGCAGCACCATGAGGGCAGCTTCCAGAGGGTCCCAAATATCATCCAAAATGAGGGTGAGACTGACAATCAGCGATGTCCTCCATCCCGGACCCACGGGTTCCCCAGGCCTTCCTCACCCTCACATCCCCATGGCATCATCCAACATGCCCTGCACACTCACCCCTGGCCGCAGCATGGACTCCTGGGCAATGGACTCCAGACTCTGTGTTCCAGACACATGCTGGAAATGTTACCTGGACTAGACGATGATCCCCTCCCTGGTCTATACAGCCACTCTCTGGTTGCGGCGATGTCCCCAGTGCTGTGGCCCAGCTCTTGGGTGTTAAAATGTTGGCTGCTGCCGCTGTGGTGTTGATGTGGTGTTGATGCCTCTGGAGTTCAGGCAAAGTGTCCGGACCTCGCAGCCTGGTTGGAATGTTAGACAGTCACAACCACCTGCTTCAAGGCACGCCTATCCCTGGGAATCCTCTTGGGAGCTGTGAAGTGTTCCCATTACGGGAATTGCCAACTCCCTATCAGCAATAGCCTTCAGCTGTGCAGCCAGTGGCCAACACGGATCAGAGGGAGTTAATGTGACCTGCACCATATGACCACAGATGGGCTTTGTCACAGGGGGGTTTGGTGGGACAGACACAGGCAGCAGCTGGAGCTGCCCCATTAAGGGGTGGCACCATGGCACAGTGGTTAGCACTGCTGCCTCACAGCGCCAGGGACTCGGGTACAATTTTGGCCTTGGGTGACTGTCTGTGTGGAGTTTGCACTTTCTCCCCGTGTCTGCATGAGTTTCTTCCCAGAGTCCAAAGATTTTCAGGTGAGTTGGCTTGGCCATGCTAAATTGCCCCTTAGTGTCCAAAGATTGTTTGGAGACTTGGGCGGAGAGATGACAGATGGAGTTTAATCCGGACAAATGTGAGGTAATGCATTTTGGAAGGTCTAATGCAGGTGGGGAATATACAGTGAATGGTAGAACCCTCAAGAGTATTGAAAGTCAAAGAGATCTAGGAGTACAGGTCCACAGGTCATTGAAAGGGGCAACACAGGTGGAGAAGGTAGTCAAGAAGGCTAGTGTTCAATTCTGGTCGCCACACTACCAGAAGGATGTGGTGGCTTTAGAGAGGGTGCAGAAGAGATTTACCAGAATGTTGCCTGGTATGGAGGGCATTAGCTATGAGGAGCGGTTGAATAAACTCGGTTTGTTCTCACTGGAACGAAGGAGGTTGAGGGGCGACCTGATAGAGGTCTACAAAATTATGAGGGGCATAGACAGAGTGGATAGTCAGGCTTTTCCCCGGGGTAGAGGGGTCAATTACTAGGGGGCATAGGTTTAAGGTGAGAGGGGCAAGGTTTAGAGTAGATGTACGAGGCAAGTTTTTTACGCAGAGGGTAGTGGGTGCCTGGAACTCGCTACCGGAGGAGGTGGTGGATGCAGGGACGATAGTGACATTTAAGGGGCATCTTGACAAATACATGAATAGGATGGGAATAGAGGGATACGGACCCAGGAAGTGTAGAAGATTGTAGTTTAGTCGGGCAGCATGGTCGGCACGGGCTTGGAGGGCCGAAGGGCCTGTTCCTGTGCTGTACATTTCTTTGTTCTTTGTTCTTTATTCTATTCAGCCTCTCAAAGAACAAAGAACAAAGAAAAGTACAGCACAGGAACAGGCCCTTCGGCCCTCCAAGCCCGTGCCGACCATACTGCCCGACTAAACTACAATCTTCTACACTTCCTGGGTCCGTATCCTTCTATTCCCATCCTATTCATATATTTGTCAAGATGCCCCTTAAATGTCCCTATCGTCCCTGCCTCCACTACCTCCTCCGGTAGTGAGTTCCAGGCACCCACTACCCTCTGCGTAAAAAACTTGCCTCGTACATCTACTCTAAACTTTGCCCCTCTCACCTTAAACCTATGCCCCCTAGTAATTGACCCCTCTACCCTGGGGAAAAGCCTCTGACTATCCACTCTGTCTATGCCCCTCATAATTTTGTATACCTCTATCAGGTCGCCCCTCAACCTCCTTCGTTCCAGTGAGAACAAACCGAGTTTATTCAATCGCTCCTCATAGCTTATGCCCTCCATACCAGGCAACATTCTGGTAAATCTCTTCTGCACCCTCTCTAAAGCCTCCACATCCTTCTGGTAGTGTGGCGACCAGAATTGAACACTATACTCCAAGTGTGGCCTAACTAAGGTTCTATACAGCTGCAACATGACTTGCCAATTCTTATACTCAATGCCCCGGCCAATGAAGGCAAGCATGCCGTATGCCTTCTTGACTACCTTCTCCACCTGTGTAGCCCCTTTCAGTGATCTGTGGACCTGTACTCCTAGATCTCTTTGACTTTCAATACTCTTGAGGGTTCTACCATTCACTGTATATTCCCTACCTGCATTAGCCCTTCCAAAATGCATTACCTCACATTTGTCCAGGTTAAACTCCATCTGCCATCTCTCCGCCCAAGTCTCCAGACAATCTAAATCCTGCTGTATCCTCAGACAGTCCTCATCGCTATCCGCAATTCCACCAACCTTTGTGTCGTCTGCAAACTTACTAATCAGACCAGTTACATTTTCCTCCAAATCATTTATATATACTACAAAGAGCAAAGGTCCCAGCACTGATCCCTGTGGAACACCACTGGTCACAGCCCTCCAATTAGAAAAGCATCCCTCCATTGCTACCCTCTGCCTTCTATGGCCTAGCCAGTTCTGTATCCACCTTGCCAGTTCACCCCTGATCCCGTGTGACTTCACCTTTTGTACTAGTCTACCATGAGGGACCTTGTCAAAGGCCTTACTGAAGTCCATATAGACAACATCTACTGCCCTACCTGCATCAATCATCTTAGTGACCTCCTCGAAAAACTCGATTAAGTTAGTGAGACACGACCTCCCCTTCACAAAACCGTGCTGCCTCTCACTAATACGTCCATTTGCTTCCAAATGGGAGTAGATCCTGTCTCGAAGAATTCTCTCCAGTAATTTCCCTACCACTGAAGTAAGGCTCACCGGCCTGTAGTTCCCGGGATTATCCCTGCCACCCTTCTTAAACAGAGGAACAACATTGGCTATTCTCCAGTCCTCCGGGACATCCCCTGAAGACAGCGAGGATCCAAAGATTTCTGTCAAGGCCTCAGCAATTTCCTCTCCAGCCTCCTTCAGTATTCTGGGGTAGATCCCATCCGGCCCTGGGGACTTATCTACCTTAATATTTTTTAAGACACCCAACACCTCGTCTTTTTGGATCACAATGTGACCCAGGCTATCTACACCCCCTTCTCCAGACTCAACATCTACCAATTCCTTCTCTTTGGTGAATACTGATGCAAAGTATTCATTTAGTACCTCGCCCATTTCCTCTGGCTCCACACATAGATTCCCTTGCCTATCCTTCAGTGGGCCAACCCTTTCCCTGGCTACCCTCTTGCTTTTTATGTAAGTGTAAAAAGCCTTGGGATTTTCCTTAACCCTATTTGCCAATGACTTTTCATGACCCCTTCTAGCCCTCCTGACTCCTTGCTTAAGTTCCTTCCTACTTTCCTTATATGCCACACAGGCTTCGTCTGTTCCCAGCCTTTTAGCCCTGACAAATGCCTCCTTTTTCTTTTTGACGAGGCCTACAATATCATTCGTCATCCAAGGTTCCCGAAAATTGCCGTATTTATCTTTCTTCCTCACAGGAACATGCCTGTCCTGTATTCCTTTCAACTGACACTTGAAAGCCTCCCACATGTCAGATGTTGATTTGCCCTCAAACATCCGCCCCCAATCTATGTTCTTCAGTTCCCGCCTAATATTGTTATAATTAGCCTTCCCCCAATTTAGCACATTCATCCTCGGACCACTCTTATCCTTGTCCACCAGTACTTTAAAACTTACTGAATTGTGGTCACTGTTACCGAAATGCTCCCCTACTGAAACATCTACCACCTGGCCGGGCTCATTCCCCAATACCAGGTCCAGTACCGCCTCTTCCCTAGTTGGACTGTTTACATATTGTTTTAAGAAGCCCTCCTGGATGCTCCTTACAAACTCTGCCCCGTCTAAGCCCCTGGCACTAAGTGAGTCCCAGTCAATATTGGGGAAGTTGAAGTCTCCCATCACCACAACCCTGTTGTTTTTACTCTTTTCCAAAATCTGTCTACCTATCTGCTCCTCTATCTCCCGCTGGCTGTTGGGAGGCCTGTAGTATACCCCCAACATTGTGACTGCACCCTTCTTATTCCTGATCTCTACCCATATAGCCTCACTGCCCTCTGAGGTGTCCTCTCGCTGTATAGCTGTGATACTCTCCTGAACAAGTAGCGCAACTCCGCCTCCCCTTTTACATCCCCCTCTATCCCGCCTGAAACATCTAAATCCTGGAACGTTTAGCTGCCAATCCTGCCCTTCCCTCAACCAGGTCTCTGTAATGGCAACAACATCATAGTTCCAAGTACTAATCCAAGCTCTAAGTTCATCTGCCTTACCCGTAATGCTCCTTGCATTAAAACATATGCACTTCAGGCCACCAGACCCGCTGTGTTCAGCAACTTCTCCCCGTCTGCTCTGCCTCAGAGCCACACTGTCCATATTCCCTAGTTCTCCCTCAACGCTCTCACCTTCTGACCTATTGCTCCCGTGCCCACCCCCCTGCCATACTAGTTTAAACCCTCCCGTGTGACACTAGCAAATCTCGCGGCCAGGATATTTATGCCTCTCCGGTTTAGATGCAACCCGTCCATCTTATACAGGTCACACCTGCCCCGGAAGAGCTCCCAGTGGTCCAGATAACCGAAACCCTCCCTCCTACACCAGCTGTTTAGCCACGTGTTTGTCTGCTCTATCTTCCTATTTCTAGCCTCACTGGCACGTGGCACAGGGAGTAATCCCGAGATTACAACCCTCGAGGTCCTGTCTTTTAACTTTCTGCCTAGCTCCCTGAACTCCTGCTGCAGGACCTCATGCCTCTTCCTGCCTATGTCGTTAGTACCAATATGTACAACGACCTCTACCTGTTTGCCCTCCCCCTTCAGGATTCCCTCTACCCGTTCGGAGACATCCTGGACCCTGGCACCAGGGAGGCAACATACCATCCTGGAGTCTCTTTCACGTCCACAGAAGCGCCTATCTGTTCCCCTGACTATAGAGTCCCCTATAACTATTACTCTTCTGCGCTTTGACCCACCCTTCTGAACATCAGAGCCAGCCGTGGTGCCACTGCTCTGGCTGCTGCTGTTTTCCCCTGATAGGCTATCCCCCCCGACAGTATCCAAAGGGGTATACCTGTTCGAGAGGGGGACAACCACAGGGGATTCCTGCACTGACTGCCTGCCCTTTCTGGTGGTCACCCATTTCTCTGCCTGCACCTTGGGTGTGACCACACTTACATAACTGCGATCTATGACGCTTTCCGCCACCTGCATGCTCCTAAGTGCATCCAATTGCTGCTCCAACCGAACCATGCGGTCTGTGAGGAGCTGCAGTTGGGTGCACTTTCTGCAGATGAAGCCATCCAGGACGCTGGAAGCCTCCCGGACCTGCCACATCTCACAGTCAGAGCACAGCACCCCTCTAACTGACATTGCGTCAATTAATTAAAATTAAAATTTGTCTTTTTTTTATAAATACTTTTTTTTTTTAATTACAAAGTTACTGTCAACTATCTGTTTCCTAGCACTAGATTTCTAATAGAAATGCGATAGCTAACTATAATATCCTCCGATCTCTGGCTTAGATATCCTCTAAATTATAATTAAGTTATTATGTTTAATTAGTTCCCAAATAGTCAAAAAAATTTAGGTTAGAATCCCAACCAGCCACTCAGGTCACAGCTTTTCTGTGTCCCCCCCGACACACAATTTGAAAAAAGGTATAAAAGTAAAAATCACTTGCTTACCTTCTGAGATGTTCTCAGGTTCTCTCGCTGACAGAGACTGCTCCTCCACCTCCAATCCTTGGCCTGCACAATGCTAATAATATATAATATAATATGGCACTTACCTTCCACCAATGGGTCTTATTATTAGGTTAGAGGAGGAGGGTGGGTGGGAGACACTACACGTGTAGTGTCTCGGGTTTCCTCTCCACCAGAATTTATTGGGGGGGTGGGGGGACTTGCCAGAGGTCGAACTTCCGGTTCCCGCCGAAATCCAAAGGGCTGCTCCTGTAAAGGTAAGTGCTTTTAAACTCACTACTCACCTCCAAGAAGGCCCCTGCGCACCGCTGCCGCCGAAATCCAATGGGCTGCTCCTGTAAAGGTAAGAGCTTTTAAACTAACTACTCACCTCCCAGAAGGCCCCTGCGCACCGCTGCCGCCGAAATCCAATGGGCTGCTCCTGTAAAGGTAAGAGCTTTTAAACTAACTACTCACCTCCCAGAAGGCCCCTGCGCACCGCTGCCGCCGAAATCCAAAGGGCTGCTCCTGTAAAGGTAAGTGCTTTTAAACTCACTACTCACCTCCAAGAAGGCCCCTGCGCACCGCTGCCGCCGAAATCCAATGGGCTGCTCCTGTAAAGGTAAGTGCTTTTAAACTCACTACTCACCTCCAAGAAGGCCCCTGCGCACCGCTGCCGCCGAAATCCAATGGGCTGCTCCTGTAAAGGTAAGAGCTTTTAAACTAACTACTCACCTCCCAGAAGGCCCCTGCGCACTGCTGCCGCCGAAATCCAAAGGGCTGCTCCTGTAAAGGTAAGTGCTTTTAAACTCACTACTCACCTCCAAGAAGGCCCCTGCGCACCGCTGCCGCCGAAATCCAATGGGCTGCTCCTGTAAAGGTAAGAGCTTTTAAACTAACTACTCACCTCCAAGAAGGCCCCTGCGCACCGCTGCCGCCGAAATCCAAAGGGCTGCTCCTGTAAAGGTAAGAGCTTTTAAACTAACTACTCACCTCCCAGAAGGCCCCTGCGCACCGCTGCCGCCGAAATCCAAAGGGCTGCTCCTGTAAAGGTAAGTGCTTTTAAACTCACTACTCACCTCCAAGAAGGCCCCTGCGCACCGCTGCCGCCGAAATCCAATGGGCTGCTCCTGTAAAGGTAAGAGCTTTTAAACTAACTACTCACCTCCCAGAAGGCCCCTGCGCACCGCTGCCGCCGAAATCCAATGGGCTGCTCCTGTAAAGGTAAGAGCTTTTAAACTAACTACTCACCTCCCAGAAGGCCCCTGCGCACCGCTGCCGCCGAAATCCAAAGGGCTGCTCCTGTAAAGGTAAGTGCTTTTAAACTCACTACTCACCTCCAAGAAGGCCCCTGCGCACCGCTGCCGCCGAAATCCAATGGGCTGCTCCTGTAAAGGTAAGAGCTTTTAAACTAACTACTCACCTCCCAGAAGGCCCCTGCGCACCGCTGCCGCCGAAATCCAATGGGCTGCTCCTGTAAAGGTAAGAGCTTTTAAACTAACTACTCACCTCCTAGAAGGCCCCTGCGCACCGCTGCCGCCGAAATCCAAAGGGCTGCTCCTGTAAAGGTAAGTGCTTTTAAACTCACTACTCACCTCCAAGAAGGCCCCTGCGCACCGCTGCCGCCGAAATCCAATGGCTCTCCACATAGCTAACGCCCTCCAGACCAGGAAACTTCCTGGTAAATCTCCCCTGCACCCTCTCCAAAGCCTCCACGTCCTTCTGGTAGTGTGGCGACCAGAATTGTGCGCAATATTCCAAGTCTGGCCTTACCAAGGTTCTATACAGCTGCAGTGCGACTTGCCAGTTTTTATACTCGATGACCCAACAATGAAGGCAAGCATTCCGTATGCTTTCTTGACTACCTTGTCCAGTTGTGTTGCCACCTTCAAAGATCTATGGACCTGTACGCGTTTTGATCACGGTGACTGTTTGATAGAAAGTCCTTCCCGTTAATGGGATAGAGATTGGACTTAATTGGTGATTATTGGTGTCCCATCACGCCGCGACTGGAACCGTATCGCGCCAATGGTGCGTGCCGGTTAGATCGGAAACCAATTGGTGCCGCGTGGTTCTCGATTTCAGCCTCACCCGTTGATCATGGTGAGATTACCTAGAGGTCACTGGGACCTTTCTGTGGTTGTTTGGTGGAATGATTGGTGAATCTTGCAAGTGGAAAACTATCGGGTATGATTGAGGGGGAGGGTTAAAAGGGGGAGGGGGTGAGGAACAAGTGGCATGGAAACAGGACAAGAAACAGGGCCCATGATTTATCTCCCAGGCCCTGCTTCACAATAATATGTGACCTCCCTTTTCTTCCTACAAAAATGTATTACCTCATATTTATCCGTGTTTAACTTCATTTTCCAATTATTTGCCCATTCTGCAAATTTATTAATGTCGTCCTGGAGATTTTTTGTCCTCCTCAGTATTGAGCATCCCTCTTGTAGCCAGCTAAAATGGCTAACTCCCGATTAGAATGGCCAAACCCCGATTTAAAATGGCGAATGGAGGAGGCTGATGGGAAAATCAGCCAACAGGACTCAAACAGGCAGCTGCAGGCAAAACTGTGTATTCGCCTCTGGGAGGCCAGACAGAATCGATACCTGCAGCCATCAACATAACAACACACCAGCCATCTGAATATAAATTAGCAATCCCCGGGAACAATGTGCAACAAATTAGACACACAAAGTCAACCCAGACTTTTCGGCGCCAGCAGGATCCTACACAAAAGAGAGGTGAACGACCACCCCAAAACCGCCATCGATCAAGGAATCGCTCCAGCATTGGAGAATATCGAACTAAGTGATTGGGACAAAGTCCAATCACTTGGAACCAGGTACAGGGTCCGCCCCGAAAGGCAGGAAGCCCCTGGGGACTATAAGAATAGAGTCCAAGTTCAAATCGACCCTTCTTCACCCTTCTTCTCCTCTCCGCACCCTTCGAGACCCTTCTACTGACCTTCTACAACAGCCGCAAGAACTGTAAGTCTTACCCCAACGCTCGCTACGAGATAGGCGCTCCTGACTATTGACCTGTACCCGCTTTGAATCCCGTAGGCTCAGAACCCATACGAAAGGCCATTCGTTTCCCTGACCTGATGGGCCATTTCCAAAGTTATTGGCCTGATTAGTTGTAGGAAGTAGCTTAGAAGTAGAATTAATGTATAAGTATTGATTACTGTATATATTAAATGTGCGTTGATTTAACTCTTACGAAGCGGTGTGTTAAATTATTGATCATTACTCGGACTTGAACCACGTGGCGGTATCAGAAAGATACCTGGTGACTCAAGAGCAAAGGTGATAGAACAAGAAGAACAAGAGCAATTAAACTAAGGCTAAAGCGAGCAACACTCTCAATTTTGGCTTCCACAAATTTAGAAATTGTGGCTTTTGATTTCAAAGTACAAATGATAGAATCAAAAAATGAGGCCATTCAGCCACCTGTGCTAGCTTTCTGAATGAGCAATGCACCCACAGCCATTCCCCCGCCTTCTCCTCACGGCCCTGTATATTCTTCCTTTTCAGATAACAATCTAATTCCTGCTCGATTGAACCTGCCTCCGCCGCACTCTCAGGGCGGTATTCTCCCAGCCCGCTGGATTGGGTGGTGAGTGGGAGTGGAGAATCTAGCAAGAACTGAAAAGCCGAAAACCCGCAGGTGTAAAATCACAATTCTCCCAAAGACAGGTTAATAACGGGCCGGTCTTCCCACTGGTTGGTGGCATGAATGTCATTTGCATTCATTTGCATCTCATGAATGTTGATTAAAACAGCTGTCCTGGTACCGGCATCCCCTCGGGCCTTTCAATCTTGCGTCATGGCATCAAGAAATTACATTGGTTCCAGCAGAGGGCAGTAGAGTGGAGCTGTTGATTGGCTGTTGCGGGGAAAATTTGCATACGTCCGTTGTGCTCACCCTAACTTAAAGGTGTACCTGAGCAAGAGACCCTAGCTGTTCAAGTGAAGACAAGCATCCAGCAGAGGGCAGTAGAGCGGAGCTGCTGATTGGCTGTTGCGGGGGAAATTTGCATACGTCTGTTGTGCTCACCCGAACTTGAAGGTGGTTAGTGGAGGAGCTGTTGTCAAGTGGCACTTAAACCCAAAACACTTCTTCAGTGTTTCCCTCCCTACCCCCTCCTCTAACCAAAAAAAATCAGCCAATGTAAAGATAAAGAGAAAGGCTCGAGGGCAGGTAGAAGAAGAAAGAAGTTGAACCGTGATGTCACAGCCTGCAGGTAAGGGATTGGCTGGTGACTGGTAAATAGTTTTTCTTTTATTTTCCCTCAGGTGTTATCGTGCAGGGCGCCGAGGTTGCTGAGTGAGTGCTTGCTGAGAAGGGGAGTAAATAACAGGTAAGCTATTTTTTGCTTTTTTTATCGAGAGGGGATGGCAGGGAAGGTAGTGCAATGTTCCTCCTGCAGAATGTTCGAGGTGAGGGGCGCTGTCAGTGTCCCTGCTAATTTCATCTGTGGGAAGTGCACCCATCTCCAGCTCCTCAGAAACCGCGTTAGGGAACTGGAGCTGGATGAACTTCGGATCATTCAGGAGGCAGAGGTGGTCATAGATAGAAGCTTCAGGGATGTAGTTACTCCGAAGAATAAAGATAGATGGGTGACGGTGAGAGGGGCTGGGAGGAAGCAGTCAGTACAGGGATCCTCTGTGGTTGTTCCCCTTAGTAACAAGTATACCGCTTTGGACACTGTTGGGTGGGATGACTTACCAGGGGTAAGCCATGGGGTACAGGTCTCTGGCACAGAGTCTGTCTCTGTTGCTCAGAAGGGAAGGGGGGAGAGGAGTAGAGCATTAGTTTGGAGACTCCATAGTTAGGGGGATAGATAGGAGATTCTGTGGGAACGAGAGAGACTCACGGTTGGTGTGTTGCCTCCCAGGTGCCAGGGTCCGTGATGTCTCAGAACGTGGTTTTGGGATCCATAAGGGGGAGGGGGAGCAACCCCACGTCGTGGTCCACATAGGTACCAACGACATAGGTAGGAAAAGGGATAGGGATGTAATGCAAGAATTCAGGGAGCTAGGGTGGAAACTTAGATCTAGGACAAACAGAGTTATTATCTCTGGGTTGTTACCCGTGCCATGTGATAGCGAGACGAGGAATAGGGAGAGAGAGGAGTTGAACACATGGCTACAGGGATGGTGTAGAAGGGAGGGTGTCAGATTTTTGGATAATTGGGGCTCATTCTGGGGTCGGTGGGACCTCTACAAACGGGATGGTCTACACCTGGACCAGAGGGCTACCAATATCCTGGGGGGGGGAAATTTGCGAATGCACTTCGGGAGGGGTTAGACTAGTTCAGCAGGGGCTTGGGAACCTGAATTGTAGCTCCAGTATACAGGAGGTTGAGAGTAGTGAGGTCATTAAAAAGGTTTCAAAGTTGCAGGAGTGTACCGGCAGGCAGGAAGGTGGTTTAAAGTGTGTCTTCTTCAAT
Source organism: Scyliorhinus torazame (assembly GCF_047496885.1). NCBI lineage: Eukaryota > Metazoa > Chordata > Chondrichthyes > Carcharhiniformes > Scyliorhinidae > Scyliorhinus > Scyliorhinus torazame. The sequence goes on from NC_092707.1 coordinate 218,349,774, forward strand.
GCCAGGAGCATCCGGAATAAGGTGGGTGAACTTGCGGCATGGGTTGGTACCTGGGACTTCGATGTTGTGGCCATTTCAGAGACATGGATAGAGCAGGGACAGGAATGGTTGTTGCAGGTGCTGGGGTTTAGATATTTCAGTAAGCTCAGGGAAGGTGGTAAAAGAGGGGGAGGGGTGGCATTGTTAGTCAAAGACAGTACTACGGTGGCAGAAAGGACGTTTGATGAGGACTCGTCTACTGAGGTAGTATGGGCTGAGGTTAGAAACAGGAAAGGAGAGGTCACCCTGTTAGGGGTTTTCTATAGGCCTCGGAAAAGTTACAGAGATGTAGAGGAAAGGATTGCAAAGATGATTCTGGATAGGAGCGAAAGCAACAGGGTTGTTGTTATCGGGACTTTAACTTTCCAAATATTGACTGGAAACGCTTTAGTTCGAGTATTTTAGATGGGTCCGTTTTTGTCCAATGTGTGCAGGAGGGTTTCCTGACACAGTATGTAGATAGGCCAACGAGAGGCGAGGCCATATTGGATTTGGTACTGGGTAATGAACCAGGACAGGTGTTAGATTTGGAGTTAGGTGAGCACTTTGGTGACAGTGACAACAATTCGATTACGTTTACTTTAGTGATGGAAAATGTTGCTCTTTTTAACCTTAGTCTATTTGCTCTGATTATGTCACCTTTGCTCATGAGTCGCCAGGTATCTTTATGATACCGCCACGTGGTTCAAGTTCAGGTTATGATTAATAATACAGCACACCGCTTAGTAAGGATTAAAACAACGGTCATTTATTATATACAACAAGCAATATTAATACCCTAATACTACTTTCTATATAATAAACCTATCACTACTGGCCAATACTTCACTTAGGAAGAGCCCACCAGGTCAGGGAAACGAATGGCTTGTCCAATCAGATCTGGCCCGCGGGATTCAAAAGACTGCTACAGGTCGGTGGCTAGGTGTCTCTATCGGATAGCGATCGCTGGATTCAAACTTACTGTTGCCGGTTGCTGTTCTTGCGAAGGTCTCGAGCAGGCGAAGAGGAGAGAGAGAGAGATCTGAACTTGGCCCCTCACTTTTATAGGGCCCAGGGGCTTCCCGCCTCCCGGGGTGGCCCTTGACCCTGAGTCCCAAGTGATTGGATCTGTCCCCAATCTCTGGGGTCGATGTGTCCAATGGTGAGGCGATTCCTCGATCGGGGGGTGGTCGTTCACCTGTCTTTGTTTCGGCCACTGCAGGCGCCGACAGGTCTGGCCCGGTATTCAATTGCTAATATGTTGCAATCGTTCCCGGGGATAGCCGATTTAACTGCAGATGCCTGGATAGATGGGCTGCTAACAGTCCTGAATGAAACTGCGGATACCTGGGTTGATGGGCTGTTGATAGCCCTGAGTATCGATCTGGGCTAACTTCCCCAGAGCCGAATATGCAATACTGTCTGCAGCTGCCTGCTTGTGTCTTCTTAGCTGCTTTTCCCAGCAGTCTTTCGGATTAGCCATTTTAAACTGGGTTTTGGCCAGATTAATCGGAACGCAGCCATTTTACGTGGCTACAAAAGGGATAGGTATATACCGCAGGGCAAGAGTTATATCTGGGGGAAAGGCAATTATGATGCGATGAGGCAAGACTTAGGATGCATCGGATGGAGAGGAAAACTGCAGGGGATGGGCACAATGGAAATGTGGAGCTTGTCAAGGAACAGCTACTGCGTGTCCTTGATAAGTATGTACCTGTCAGGCAGGGAGGAAGTGGTCGAGCAAGGGAACTGTGGTTTACTAAAGCAGTCGAAACACTTGTCAAGAGGAAGAAGGAGGCTTATGTAAAGATGAGGCATGAAGGTTCAGTTAGGGCGCTCAAGAGTTACAAGTTAGCTAGGAAGGACCTAAAGAGAGAGCTAAGCAGAGCCAGGAGGGGACATGAGAAGTCTTTGGCAGGTAGGATCAAGGATAACCCTAAAGCTTTCTATAGATATGTCAGGAATAAATGAATGACTAGGGTAAGAGTAGGGCCAAGGACAGTAGTGGAAGTTGTGCTTGGACTCCGAGGAGATAGGAGAGGTGCTAAATGAATATTTTTTGTCAGTATTCACACAGGAAAAAGACAATGTTGTCGAGGAGAATACTGAGATTCAGGCGACTAGACTAGAAGGGCTTGAGGTTCATAAGGAGGAGGTGTTAGCAATTCTGGAAAGTGTGAAAATAGATACGTCCCCTGGGCCGGATGGGATTTATCCTAGGATTCTCTGGGAAGCTAGGGAGGAGATTGCTGAGCCTTTGGCTTTGATCTTTAAGTCATTTTTGTCTACAGGAATAGTGCCAGAAGACTGGAGGATAGCAAATGTTGTCCCCTTGTTCAAGAAGGGGAGTAGAGACAACCCAGGTAACTATAGACCAGTGAGCCTTACTTCTGTTGTGGGCAAAGTCTTGGAAAGGTTTATAAGAGGTGGGATGTATAATCGTCTGGAAAGGAATAATTTGATTAGAGATAGTCAACACGGTTTTGTGAAGGGTAGGTCGTGCCTCACAAACCTTATTGAGTTATTTGAGAAGGTGACCAAACAGGTGGATCAGGGTAAAGCAGTTGATGTGGTGTACATGGATTTCAGTAAAGCGTTTGATAAGGTTTCCCACGGTAGGCTACTGCAGAAAATACGGAGGCATGGGATTCAGGGTGAATTAGCAGTTTGGATCAGTAATTGGCTCGCTGGAAGAAGACAAAGGGTGGTGGTTGATGGGAAATGTTCAGACTGGAGTCCAGTTACTAGTGGTGTACCACAAGGATCTGTTTTGGGGCCACTGCTGTTTGTCATTTTTATAAATGACCTGGAGGAGGGCGTAGAAGGATGGGTGAGTAAATTTGCAGATGACACTAAAGTCGGTGGAGTTGTGCACAGTGCGGAAGGATGTTACAAGTTACAGAGGGACATAGATAAGCTGCAGCGCTGGGCTGAGAGGTGGCAAATGGAGTTTAATGCAGAAAAGTGTGAGGTGATTCATTTTGGAAGGAATAACAGGAAGACAGAGTACTGGGCTAATGGTAAGTTCTTGGCAGTGTGGATGAGCAGAGAGATCTCGGTGTCCATGTACATAGATCCCTGAAAGTTGCCACCCAGGTTGAGAGGGTTGTTAAGAAGGCGTACAGTGTGTTAGCTTTTATTGGTAGAGGGATTGAGTTTCGGAGCCATGAGATCATGTTACAGCTGTGCAAAACTCTGGTGCGGCCGCATTTGGAGTATTGCGTGCAATTCAGGTCGCCGCATTGTAGGAAGGATGTGGAAGCATTGGAAATGGTGCAGAGGAGATTTACCAGAATGTTGCCTGGTATGGAGGGAAGATCTTATGAGGAAAGGCTGAGGGACTTGAGGCTGTTTTCGTTAGAGAGAAGAAGGTTAAGAGGTGACTTAATTGGGGCATACAAGATGATCAGAGGATTGGATAGGGTGGACAGTGAGAGCCTTTTTCCTCGGATGGTGATGTCTAGCATGAGGGGACATAGCTTTAAATTGAGGGGAGATAGATATAAGACTACTGTCAGAGGTAGGTTCTTTACTCAGAGAGTAGTAAGGGCGTGGAATGCCCTACCTGCAACAGTAGTGGACTCGCCAACACCAAGGGCATTTAAATGGTCATTGGATAAACATATGGACGATAAGGGAATAGTGTAGATGGGCTTTAGAGTGGTTTCACAGGTCGGCGCAACATCGAGGGCCGAAGGGCCTGTACTGCGCTGTAATGTTCTATGTTCTATGTTCTGACACTCGACTGATAAAGAGTCCTCAGTTCAGCAGAGACTTTGAGGTGAATGCACCAACTTCCTGCCACAATGTGGCACTGCTCCTGACGCGCCGTTCACCACTCTGCCGGGCAGATCGAGTCCTCCCCTCCAGCTCCATGTCAAGCTGGTCTTCATGGACAGCACCGCGCTGCTGGACCCATGGACCCTCCCGTGCCACCGTCTTGGATCAGTACTGTGTCAGGGGTTGGGGAGCAGAGGGGGTAGAGTACCACAAAGCAGTGTCTATCTGGACATGCTGTGCTGTGGGACTATTGCAGCCATTGAAACAAAGGTCTAATTTTCAAAGGCGGGGTGAAGTGCGAGGTGAGGCCAGGATGGGGGTAGCCTGATGAAGACAAGGTGGGGGGAATGTGGAAGGAACAGTTTGCAAGGGGGGGTGGAGGGAAAGGTGGCTGAATCGAGGAACAGACTTCCTCTTGAAGCTGCTGGCCTTTTCCCTTTGGGTTGCTGACATCCTGCCCAGTCTGGTGAATATAGGTTCATAGAGAGAGTGAGATGACTGTGCTGAACTGGGTTTAAAAATAGCTGCGGGACCGTTGAACCCGCCAGCTGACAGCAGGCGGACAAATCAGCTCCAGGCCACCAGGATATTCAGAGGGGAACCTTTGTGTGCATCAGTCACAACAGGTTTCAAACATTCTGCCTAAACACACATCTCGATATAAACAATGAGGAATAAGAAAAGAAGAGAAAAGCTATTCCGTCATCGCCTCATCCTGTCTGTAACAAGCCATTCTTGTTGCCAGGTTTTTGTGCCAGGGCCAGGAGATGTGGTTGATGGATGTGCTCACAGTTGTAATATGCCTTTAACGGATGGCAGCATGCCATTCACTGGAAAAGGCGAATACCATGTGGTCCTGTTTTAGTTCCACTTTTGTTTTCAGCAGAGCACACACACACAGCTCTGCAGCTCGAATCTCTTCAAGATTTTCACCCATTTATATCTGTTTACATGTGCCTAGTCTTAATAACTGAACCCACAACACGTTTACACAATACACTTTATTGGTGCCTTTATGTCATTATAACAACACAGAACCCAAGTTTTTGATGTCCATCCCTAATTGCCCTTAAGAAGGTGGTGGTGAGCTGCCTTGAACCGTTGCAGTACATGTGGTGTAGGTACACCCACAGTGCTGTTCGGGTCGGAATTCCAGGATTTTGCTCCAGTGACAGTGAAGGAACGGTGATATATTTCCAAGTCAGGATGGTGAGTGACTTGGAGGGACCCTGCAGGTGGTGATGTTCGCATTCATCTTCACGTTTGTAGAGAACACGATTTGAAAGGTGCTGTTTAAGGAGTTTTGGTGAGTTACTGCAGTGTATCTTGTAGGTGATACACACGGCTGCTACTGTGTGTCGGCGGTGGAGGGAGTAGATGTTTTTAAAAGGGGTACCAGTCAAGCGGGGCTGCTTTAGCCTGGATGGTGTCGAGCTCCTTGAGTGTTGAAGCTGCACTCATCCAGGCATTAAACTCCTGACTTGTGCCTTGTTGATGGTGGACAGGCTTTGAGGAGTCAGGAGGTAAATTACATAATTTCCAGCCTTTGAACTGCTATTGTAGCTGCAATATTTATGTAGAGAGAGCAGTTAAGCTGGTCAATAGTAACACCTCATGATGCTAATGGTGGGGTTTTAGTGATGCTAACACCGTCAGCTGTCAAAAGGAAATGGTTAAATCTCACGATCATTGCCTGGCCTTCATGTGGCATGAATATTATTTGCCACCTCACAGGAACAATGTTGATAAGATACTTTAGGCCATGTAAAGGACTGTATGGCAGAGTCCAAGGGGTCTATAAAGTTGCAGAGTGGTTTGAGAAAGGATTCAGCCTGATGAAGTGACAGCTTTGGAGTCACTTTTATGCCAAGTGCTCTGTACAAGATTCAGCTGAGACCATTTAGGAGAGTGTACTCTAATGGCAAAAGTTCCACTGGGATCAATTCAGAGGGGATTGAATACAAAGGACCCATAGGTTGAGGAATGAGGAGTTGTGGGAATAAAACCAGACCGAGCACTTGGGCATGTTGGTGCTGTCCTATATATTGTGTTGTCACAGCTGCAGATTTCAGATGCAGGGATCAGATTTATTTTTATCCAAACAAATTACCGGAACACACAAGAATATTCTCACAGATTTGTATCTGCTCCTCAGCTATTTCTCATCGCCGGTAAAGCCATCCAACAGGTCACAGATCGGCAGACTGAGCTGGCCAATTGTTTTCATTGTCCTCCACACCTCCCCTCGTCAGTGCTGAAATAGGTGGTGTGACTTTCCCATGGCTCTCCCCGTTCTCCTCCTCTACCTCCCAGAATCCTTTCTCCATAACACAACCTCAATCAACAAATTACTGGAACACCCAGGAGAATATTTTGAATCGCAGAAGCAGACAAGTGTTTGACTCATTGCAATACACGCAGACCTTAAAAGCTGAACGTGCCATCACTGGCCACAAGCCCTGGGTCCATGTCTCCCCCCTCCTCCCCCACACCCCCTACCCCGACCAGATTAACTGGACGCCAGAGTCATATATTGTTACATCTAGATTTTGGGTATTGGCCCAGGGTTGCCAACCCTCTAAGACTGTCCTGGACCTCTCGGGAGTTAAAGCCTCATCTTCCAGATAGACAGGGTTGCAAGTGACTGGGGGGAAATAACACAGGGCTTTGAAAGGACGGGTGTGTTTGGAAATGTTCTTTCACCAACTGGGTGATGGAGATTGTTCTTCTTACAGTGAGTGAGTGAGTGAGGGAGGGTGGGGCTCAGTGTAAATGGACATGCCGAGTGACTTTGAGGGAGCGCGGTGGTTAGCGTTCATGATAAAACCTCCCAGAATACCAACCAGAATTAGTAACCCCTTTACAGTAAATCACATTGAACTAAGAGGGGGTGCGAAAAGCCTATTTTTTAAGGAGTCAGAGGGAGCTCATTCCTGAATGAGGCTGGATATGGGGAAGCCAAATTGTGACATTATCATAAATGTGAAGAATTGTAACGGTTAATGTAATGTCTAAGTCAACCACAAGAGGGAGCTAGATACTATATAAGACATTGATCGCCTTGTGGGTGAGAGATTGAGGAGAAAGCTAGAGAACAGACTGAAGGAAAGATAGTGTGAGTCAGAGCAGACCATAGTTAATGTAATAGTGTAGAGATTAGTAGTAGATGAGTGTAGATTATGGGCTGGATTCTCTGATTCTCAGGCTATGTCCTGACGCCGGTGTGGAAACGGTGGCCTTTTACGACTGTAAATTCGGCGCAAAACAGCCACCGAACCTCCGTTTGGTGGGGGGCTAGCAGGAAGGCAGTGTAGAGCACCCGGCTCTAACTGCCGATACGGTCCCGGAGAATTGCCGGGTCCGTGGCCGCGCATGCACATGGCGCCGGCTTTCAGAGGCCGCGCCGTGCAACATGCAGCTGCACGCGGACCCGGCCTGCAAAATAGTGCCCCCCTTTTGACCGGCTCGCGCGCTCTGGACCACCCCCCAAGAGTGCCCCCAGCCCCTACCCGCAGATCGGCTCTCGCCCGACTGTGGCGCCGGCTCGCGCGCTCTGGACCACCCCCCAAGAGTGCCCCCAGCCCCTACCCGCAGATCGGCTCTCGCCCGACTGTGGCGGCGCTGGACTGAGTCTGCAGCCGCCACACCGAGTTCCCGACGGGTAGTACCATGAGAGACCCACGCAGTCGGGAACTCGGCTGGTCGGGGCGGAGCATCGGGGGTGGGCCGTCGATACGGCGTGCGGTGCCGTCCCCGATTTAGTCGGAAACGGGATTTCTCCGGCCGATCGCCGACCGGAGAATCCCGTCCTATATGTTTAGTATCAACTGTCGATTTCAGCGGGAGCGGAGCAGGTTAGTCAATTTCAGCGGGAGCAGTGCGCAAGTGATTTCTGGGCAGTAAGTTTCTCCTTTAAAAACACTTGTCTTTGCAGGAGCAGGCCAGTCGATTTCAGCGGGAGCGGAGCAGGTTAGTCAATTTCAGCGGGAGCAGTGCGCAAGTGATTTCTGGGAGGTAGGTTTCTCCTTTAAAAACACTTGTCTTTGCAGGAACAGGCCAGTCGATTTCAGCGGGAGCGGAGCAGGTTAGTCAATTTCAGCGGGAGCAGTGCGCAAGTGATTTCTGGGAGGTAAGTTTCTCCTTTAAAAACACTTGCCTTTGCAGGAGCAGGCCAGTCGATTTCAGCGGGAGCGGAGCAGGTTAGTCAATTTCAGCGGGAGCAGTGCGCAAGTGATTTCTGGGAGGTAAGTTTCTCCTTTAAAAACACTTGCCTTTGCAGGAGCAGGCCAGTCGATTTCAGCGGGAGCGGAGCAGGTTAGTCAATTTCAGCGGGAGCAGTGCGCAAGTGATTTCTGGGAGGTAAGTTTCTCCTTTAAAAACTCTTGTCTTTGCAGGAGCAGGCCAGTCGATTTCAGCGGGAGCGGAGCAGGTTAGTCAATTTCAGCGGGAGCTGTGCGCAAGTGATTTCTGGGAGGTACGTTTCTCCTTTAAAAACACTTGTCTTTGCAGGAGCAGGCCAGTCGATTTCAGCGGGAGCGGAGCAGGTTAGTCAATTTCAGCGGGAGCAGTGCGCAAGTGATTTCTGGGAGGTCGTTTTCTCCTTTAAAAACACTTGTCTTTGCAGGAGCAGGCCAGTCGATTTCAGCGGTAAACACTTACCTGGTCCCGTTTCCGGTCCCTCTTTGCTGTTTTTTAAAAGAATTTTAGTGTTTAAGGCGGGAACAGGAAGTTCAACCCGCCTTCTGGGAAGACCCTCATCAATAAATTTTGGTGGAGAGAAAACCTGAGACACTACACGTGTAGTGTCTCCCACCCGCCCTCCTCCTCTAACCTAATAATAAAACCCATTGGTGTGAGGTAAGTACCATATTTTATTATTATTATTATTAAAAAAAAAATTAATTTAGTTGTTAGACAGATCTTGGTAGAAAGTTAGAGGGATGGCAGGGAAGGGAGTGCAATGTTCCTCCTGCAGGATGTTTGAGGTGAGGGATGCCATTAGTGTCCCTGCTGATTTTACCTGCAGGAAGTGCTGCCATCTCCAGCTCCTCCAAGACCGAGTTAGGGAACTGGAGCTGAAGTTGGAAGAACTTCGGATCTTTCGGGAGGCAGAGGGGGTCATAGATAGCAGCTTCAGGGAATTAATTACACCAAAGATTGGAGATGATGGGTAACTGTAAGAGGGACTGGGAAGAAGCAGTCAGTGCAGGGATCCCCTGCGGTCGTTCCCCTGAGAAACAAGTGTACCGCTTTGGATACTTGTGGGGGGGGGGGGACTTACCAGGGGTAAGCCATGGGGTACAGGCCTCTGGCACGGAGTCTGTCCCTGTTGCTCAGAAGGGAAGGGGGGAGAGGAGCAGAGCATTAGTAATTGGGGACTCGATAGTCAGGGGCACAGAGAGGAGATTTTGTGGATGGGTGAGAGACTCACGTTTGGTATGTTGCCTCCCAGGTGCAAGGGTACGTGATGTCTCGGATCGTGTTTTCCGGGTCCTTAGGGGGAGGGGGAGCAGCCCCAAGTCGTGGTCCACATTGGCACTAACGACTTAGGTAGGAAAGGGGACAAGGATGTCAGGCAGGCTTTCAGGGAGCTAGGATGGAAGCTCAGAACTAGAACAAACAGAGTTGTTATCTCTGGGTTGTTGCCCGTGCCACGTGATAATGAGATGAGGAATAGGGAGAGAGAGCAATTAAACACGTGGCTACAGGGATGGTGCAGGCGGGAGGGATTCAGATTTCTGGATAACTGGGGCTCTTTCTGGGGAAGGTGGGACCTCTACAGACAGGATGGTCTACATCTGAACCTGAGGGGCACAAATATCCTGGGGGGGAGATTTGTTAGTGCTCTTTGGGGGGGTTTAAACTAATGCAGCAGGGGCATGGGAACCTGGATTGTAGTTTTAGGGTAAAGGAGAATGAGAGTATAGAGGTCAGGAGCACAGATTTGACGTCGCAGGAGGGGGCCAGTGTTCAGGTAGGTGGTTTGAAGTGTGTCTACTTCAATGCCAGGAGTATACGAAATAAGGTAGGGGAACTGGCAGCATGGGTTGGTACCTGGGACTTCGATGTTGTGGCCATTTCGGAGACATGGATAGAGCAGGGACAGGAATGGATGTTGCAGGTTCCGGGGTTTAGGTGTTTTAGTAAGCTCAGAGAAGGAGGCAAAAGAGGGGGAGGTGTGGCGCTGCTAGTCAAGAGCAGTATTACGGTGGCGGACAGGATGCTAGATGGGGACTCATCTTCCGAGGTAGTATGGGCTGAGGTTAGAAACATGAAAGGAGAGGTCACCCTGTTGGGAGTCTTCTATAGGCCTCCAAATAGTTCGAGGGATGTAGAGGAAAGGATGGCAAGGACGATCCTGGATAAGAGCGAAAGTAACGGGGTAGTTATTATGGGAGACTTTAACTTTCCAAATATGGACTGGAAAAGATATAGTTCGAGTACATTAGATGGGTCGTTTTTTGTACAGTGTGTGCAGGAGGGTTTCCTGACACAATATGTTGACAGGCCAACAAGAGGTGAGGCCACGTTGGATTTGGTTTTGGGTAATGAACCAGGCCAGGTGTTGGATTTGGAGGTAGGAGAGCACTTTGGGGACAGTGACCACAATTCGGTGACGTTTACGTTAATGATGGAAAGGGATAAGTATACACTGCAGGGCAAGAGTTATAGCTGGGGTAAGGGCAATTATGATGCCATTAGACGTGACTTGGGGGGGATAAGGTGGAGAAGTAGGCTGCAAGTGTTGGGCACACTGGATAGGTGGAGCTTGTTCAAGGATCAGCTACTGCGTGTTCTTGATAAGTATGTACCGGTCAGGCAGGGAGGAAGGCGTCGAGCGAGGGAACCGTGGTTTACCAAAGAAGTGGAATCTCTTGTTAAGAGGCTTTGTGAAGGGTAGGTCATGCCTCACAAACCTTATTGAGTTCTTTGCGAAGGTGACTGAACAGGTAGACGAGGGTAGAGCAGTTGATGTGGTGTATATGGATTTCAGCAAAGCGTTTGATTAGGTTCCCCACGGTAGGCTATTGCAGAAAATACGGAGGCTGGGGATTGAGGGTGATTTAGAGATGTGGATCAGAAATTGGCTAGCTGAAAGAAGACAGAGGGTGGTGGTTGATGGGAAATGTTCAGAATGGAGTTCAGTTACAAGTGGAGTACCACAAGGATCTGTTCTGGGGCCGTTGCTGTTGTCATTTTTATCAATGACCTAGAGGAAGGCGCAGAAGGGTGGGTAAGTAAATTTGCAGACGATACTAAAGTCGGTGGTGTTGTCGATAGTGTGGAAGGATGTAGCAGGTTACAGAGGGATATAGATAAGCTGCAGAGCTGGGCTGAGAGGTAGCAAATGGAGTTTAATGTAGAGAAGTGTGAGGTGATTCACTTTGGAAGGAATAACATGAATGCGGAATATTTGGCTAATGGTAAAGTTCTTGGAAGTGTGGATGAGCAGAGGGATCTAGGTGTCCATGTACATAGATCCCTGAAAGTTGCCACCCAGGTTGATAGGGTTGTGAAGAAGGCATATGGAGTGTTGGCCTTTATTGGTAGAGGGATTGCGTTCCGGAGTCAGGAGGTCATGTTGCAGCTGTACAGAACTCTGGTACGGCCGCATTTGGAGTACAAAGAACAAAGAACAAAGAAATGTACAGCACAGGAACAGGCCCTTCGGCCCTCCAAGCCCGTGCCGACCATACTGCCCGACTAAACTACAATCTTCTACACTTCCTGGGTCCGTATCCTTCTATTCCCATCCTATTCATATATTTGTCAAGATGCCCCTTAAATGTCCGTATCGTCCCTGCTTCCACTACCTCCTCCGGTAGTGAGTTCCAGGCACCCACTACCCTCTGCGTAAAAAACTTGCCTCGTACATCTACTCTAAACCTTGCCCCTCTCACCTTAAACCTATGCCCCCTAGTAATTGACCCCTCTACCCTGGGGAAAAGCCTCTGACTATCCACTCTGTCTATGCCCCTCATAATTTTGTATACCTCTATCAGGTCGCCCCTCAACCTCCTTCGTTCCAGTGAGAACAAACCGAGTTTATTCAATCGCTCCTCATAGCTTATGCCCTCCATACCAGGCAACATTCTGGTAAATCTCTTCTGCACCCTCTCTAAAGCCTCCACATCCTTCTGGTAGTGTGGCGACCAGAATTGAACACTATACTCCAAGTGTGGCCTAACTAAGGTTCTATACAGCTGCAACATGACTTGCCAATTCTTATACTCAATGCCCCGGCCAATGAAGGCAAGCATGCCGTATGCCTTCTTGACTACCTTCTCCACCTGTGTTGCCCCTTTCAATGACCTGTGGACCTGTACTCCTAGATCTCGTAGTATTGCGTACAGTTCTGGTCACCGCATTATAGGAAGGACATGGAAGCTTTGGAGCGGGTGCAGAGGAGATTTACCAGGATGTTGCCTGGTATGGAGGGAAAATCTTATGAGGAAAGGCTGATGGACTTGAGGTTGTTTTCGTTGGAGAGAAGTAGGTTAAGAGGAGACTTAATAGAGGCATACAAAATGATCAGGGGGTTAGATAGGGTGGACAGTGAGAGCCTTCTCCCGCGGATGGAAATGGCTGGCACGAGGGGACATAGCTTTAAACTGAGGGGTAATAGATATAGGACAGAGGCCAGAGGTAGGTTCTTTACACAAAGAGTGGTGAGGCCGTGGAATGCCCTACCTGCTACAGTAGTGAACTCGCCAACATTGAGGGCATTTAAAAGTTTATTGGATAAACATATGGATGATAATGGCATAGTGTAGGTTAGATGGCTTTTGTTTCGGTGCAACATCGTGGGCCGAAGGGCCTGTACTGCGCTGTATTGTTCTATGTTCTATGTTCTATATAGGAGTGAGTGTCGAATCCAATTAAGTAGTGTTAATACATTTGTAGCTTTGTTCAATTTAAAAGCTATTTGTGGTCTTTGTGAACACTATGCCAACCATCCTAAAAGTAGCAACACAAAGAACACCACACAAATGCAGAAGGAACTGGTCCACTGCACTCCTCTGCACACGAGAGTAAAGAGTAACTGCTGCTTCCTGTTATCTCATTATCACTGTGACTTACTCATAGACCAGACAGTCGAACAGCGCAGAAAAGGCCCTTTGGTCCATCGAGTCTGCACTGACAATAACTTGCCTTATTCGCGTTAATCCCATTTAGAACCATAGAACCACAGAACTCTGACAGTGCAGAAGGAGGCTATTCAGCCCATCGAGTCTGCACTGACCCTCTGAAAGAGCAGCCTATCTAGGCCCACCACCCTGCCCTGCCCCCGTAACCCCACCTAGCCTACAGATTCTTGAACACTTGAGGGGCAATTTTGTAGCCTGGCCAATCCATCTCACCTGTACCTTTTTGGACTGGGCGAGGAAACCGGAGAACCCGGCGGAAACCCACACAGACACGTGGAGAAAGTGCAAAATCCCCAAAGGTTGTGAGGTTTCCAGCCTCCACTATCTTCCCAAGCAGTGCATTCCCCTTTCTCACCACCCTCTGGGTAAAAAATACATTCCCAAAACCCTCGGAATCTCCTGCCCCTCACCCTAAAACTTTGCTCCTTTGTGACTGACCTCCCAGCCAAGGGGAACAGCTGCTTCCTATTTACCCTGTCCAAAACCCTCATAATGTTATACTTCTCAATCATATCTCCCCTCAGCCTTCTCTGCTCCAAAGAAAACAACCCAAGCCTATCCAGTCTCTCCTTCTAGCTCCGATGCCCCATCACCAGCAAAATCCTGGGTAATCTCCTCTGTACCTCCACCTGTGCAACCACCTCTCCTGGAGTGTGGGGAATACCTGTGACCAGCACAGGGCAGGCAAGGTACAGAGTGATGGCGGGTTGGGTTGAGATTTGACCATGATCTGATTAAATGCAGTCAGGCTCTCGGGGATGAATGTCCAACTGTTCCTGTGGGTTAATTTAGATGATGCACGATAGGCCTTAACTCTCCCCTGAGTTATGAAAAGTATTGGTGGCACTGGTGAATCAATCTTACAACCTCAGCTCTCCATTCACATCGTCCTTTAAACACAACTATTTCCGTCTTTATTTGTTGTTTGTTTACAGTGTTTCTGAGATTACTTTCTGTACCTTGCAGATTTGATCAATCACCTCAGGATTGGTGCCACATATTCTGTTTTAGGCTGGACTTCAGATTAAGATAACTGACATCAACACCAGTAGCCTGCTGCTCGCAGACTCAGAGAGGGGGAGCGGCATGGAGATTACAGGGAGGGAAGCTGCTGAGAGAGGAGAGGCAAAGGGAAAAGGAGTGGAGGGAGGAGCAAGTGGAGGGTGTGGAACAGAAGGGGAGGATGGGTGGTAGCAGGAGGGGCAGAGGAGGAGGAGTGGAGGGGAAGGAGTGGAGGGGAGGAGTAATGGGGCAGGAACGGTGGGAAGGAGCAGAGGGAGGAGGGGCAGAGGGAGGAGGGGCAGAGGGAGGAGGAGCAGAGGGTGGGGGGGGAGAGTAGAGGGGTAGGTTGGTGGTGAAGCATTTTCTGCTGCTCACTCACAGATTCTCCATTCCTGTGATGCCCCAGCAGTACAATATCTGTGTCCAGCTCAGGGGAGCTCAGAGAGAGCTGCATCCTCTAATGTGCACTCTCCACAGCTGATCGTGTCAGCACCTGCAGCTCCTGTTCACTTGTAAACTATTACATATCCAGTGAAAATCCGAGAGCGGGCTAGTCCTTGTTCCAACTAATTTTACACTGCTCCCAGTGATAGAAGCTTGTGGGTCACTTATCAGAATTGTGGGCAGGCTCCGCACACAATTAGCCGAGGGAGCGTGAGGATGGCGGTCCATAAAGTCCAACCCGATGCTACAAATTAATTTGGCTAATAAGAAGCTGCATCTGCAACGATGCAGCAATCCCTCAGTACTGACCCTCTGACAGTGAAGCACTCTCTCAGCGCTGACTCTCTGACAGTGCAGCACTCCCTCAGTACTGACCCTCAGACGATGCTGCACTCCCTCAATACCATCTCTCTGACAGTGCAGTGAAATATTTGTTTCTATTTCACTCTACATCGAATACAATGGAGTGTTTGTTGGAACATTTGAAGTGTTCTTTGGACCAGGATGTAGAGAGTGAATCATCCACATATTATCATTAAACTGAGGAAGGAAGTTGATTAATTTCAGCAAAGTGATCTTAAAAAAGCAAATGATTTAAATAGAATCAACACAGTAAAAATGGAAACAATGATTTGAGCAAGGAAAGAAGGAAATTGGCTTGGATTGATTGGAGAAAGTGTAGCTAGCGAGGGATCCACATTGAGAGTGTCAGGTGTAGCTGACGATGGGATCCACATTGAGAGTGTCAGGTGTTGCTGGTGAGGGATCCACATTGAGAGTGTCAGGTGTCGCTGGGGAGGGATCCACATTGAGAGTGTCAGGTGTACCTGGCAAGGGATCCACATTGAGAGTGTCAGGTGTACCTGGCAAGGGATCCACATTGAGAGTGTCAGGTGTAGCTGGTGAGTGATCCACATTGAGAGTGTCAGGTGCAACTGGTGAGGAATCCACATTGAGAGTGTCAGGTGTGGCTGGTGAGAGATCCACATTGAGTGTGTCAGGTGTAGCTGGTGATGGTTCCACATTGAGAGTGTCAGGTGTGGCTGGTGAGGGATCCACATTGAGAGTGTCAGGTGTAGTTGGCGAGGGATCCACATTGAGTGTGTCAGGTGTAGTTGGCGAATGATCCACATTGAGTGTGTCAGGTGTAGTTGGTGAGTGATCCACATTGAGAGTGTCATGTGTTGCTGGTGAGGAATCCACATTGAAAGTGTCAGGTGTGGCTGGTGAGGGTTCCACATTGAGCGTGTCAGGTGTAGTTGGCGAGGGATCCACATTGAGTGTGTCAGGTGTAGTTGGCGAGGGATCCACATTGAGTGTGTCAGGTGTAGTTGGTGAGTGATCCACATTGAGAGTGTCAGGGGTTGCTGGGAGGTATCCACATTGAGAGTGTCAGGTGTAGCTGGTGAAGAACCCACATTGAGAGTGTCAGGTGTCGCTGGGAGGTATCCACATTGAGAGTGTCAGGTGTAGCTGGTGAGGAATCCACATTGAGAGTGTCAGGTGTAGCTGGTGAGGGATCCACATTGAGAGTGTCAGGTGTAGCTGGTGAGGGATCCACATTGAGAGTGTCTGGTGTAGCTGACGAGCGATCTACATTGAGAGTGTCAGGTGTAGCTGGTGAGGAATCCACATTGAGAGTGTCAGGTGTCGCTGGGGAGGGATCCACATTGAGAGTGTGACGTGTACCTGGCAAGGGATCCACATTGAGAGTGTCAGGTGTAGCTGGTGAGTGATCCACATTGAGAGTGTCAGGTGTAGCTGGTGAGGAATCCACATTGAGAGTGTCAGGTGTGGCTGGTGAGGGATCCACATTGAGAGTGTCAGGTGTAGCTGGTGAGGGATCCACATTGAGAATGTCAGGTGTACCTGGCGAGAGATCCACATTGAGAGTGTCAGGTGTTGCTGGTGAGGGATCCACATTGAGAGTGTCAGGTGTAGTTGGCGAGGGATCCACATTGAGAGTGTCAGGTGTAGTTGGCGAGGGATCCACATTGAGAGGGTCAGGTGTAGCTGGTGAGGGATCTACATTGAGAGTGTCAGGTGTAGATGGCGAGGGATCAACATTGAGAGTGTGAGGTGTAGCTGATGATGTGATCCACATTGAGAGTGTCAGGTGTACCTGGCAAGGGATCCACATTGAGAGTGTCAGGTGTGGCTGGTGAGAGATCCACATTAAGAGGGTCAGGTGGAGCTGGTGAGGGATCCACATTGAGAGTGTCAGGTGTAGCTGGCGAGGGATCCACATTGAGAGTGTGAGGTGTTGCTGCGGAGGGATCCACATTGAGAGTGTCAGGTGTACCTGGCGAAGGATCCACATTGAGAGTGTCTGGTGTATCTGGCGAGGGATCCACATTGCGAGTGTCAGGTGTAGCTGATGATGTGATCCAAATTGCGAGTGTCAGGTATAGCTGGTGAGGGATCCACATTGAGAGTGTCAAGGCGTAGCTGGTGAGGGATCCACATTGAGAGTGTCAGTTGTAGCTGATGATGTGATCCACATTGCGAGTGTCAGGTGTAGCTGGTGAGGGATCCACATTGAGAGTGTCAGGTGTACCTGGCGAGGGATCCACATTGAGAGTGTCAGGTGTATCTGGCGAGGGATCCACATTGAGAGTGTCTGGTGTAGCTGATGATGTGATCCACATTGCGAGTTTCAGGTGTAGCTGGTGAGGGATCCACATTGAGAGTGTCAGGTGTATCTGGTGAGGGATCCACATTGAGAGTGTCAGGTGTACCTGGTGAGGGATCCACATTGCGAGTGTCAGGTGTAGTTGGCGAGGGATCCACATTGAGAGTGTCAGGTGTAGCTGGTGAGAGATCCACATTGAGGGTGTCAGGTGTAGCTGATGATGTGATCTACATTGAGGGTGTCAGGTGTACTTGGCGAAGGATCCACATTGAGAGTGTGAGGTGTTGCTGCGGAGGGATCCACATTGAGAGTGTCAGGTGTAGCTGGCGAGGGATCCACATTGAGAGTGTCTGGTGTAGCTGATGATGTGATCCACATTGTGAGTGTCAGGTGTACCTGGCGAAGGATCCACATTGAGAGTGTCTGGTGTATCTGGCGAGGGATCCACATTGCGAGTGTCAGGTGTAGCTGATGATGTGATCCAAATTGCGAGTGTCAGGTGTAGCTGGTGAGGGATCCACATTGAGAGTGTCTGGTGTAGCTGATGATGTGATCCACATTGCGAGTGTCAGGTGTAGCTGGCGAGTGTTCCACATTGCGGGTGTCAGGTGTAGCTGATGATGTGATCCACATTGAGGGTGTCAGGTGTAGCTGGCGAGGGATCCTCATTGAGAGTGTCAGGTGTAGCTGTCGAGGGATCCACATTGAGGGTGTCAGGTGTAGTTGGCGAGGGATCCACATTGAGGGTGTCAGGTGTTGCTGCGGAGGGATCCAAATTGAGAGTGTCAGGTGTAGCTGATGATGTGATCCACATTGCGAGTGTCAGGTGTAGCTGCCGAGGGATCCACCTTGAGGGTGTCAGGTGTACCTGGCGAGGGATCCACATTGAGAGTTTCAGGTGTACCTGGCGAGGGATCCACATTGGGAGTGTTAGATGCACCTGGTGAGGGAAACACATTGAGAGTGTCAGGTGTATCTAGCGAGAGACCCACAGTGAGACTGTCAGGCGTAGCTGACGATGGGATCCACATTGAGAGTGTCATGTGTAGCTGGCGAGGGATCCACATTGAGTGTGTCAGGTGTGGCTGGTGAGGGATTCATTTTGAGAGTGTCATGTGTAGCTGGCGAGGGATCCACATTGAGTGTGTCAGGTGTGGCTGGTGAGGGTTCCACATTGAGAGTGTCACGTGTAGCTGGCGAGGGTTCCGCATTGAGAGTGTCAGGTGTAGTTGGCGAGGGTTCCGCATTGAGAGTGTCAGGTGTAGCTGGCGAGGGATCCACATTGAGAGTGTCAGGTGTACCTGGTGAGGGATCCACATTAAGAGTGTCAGGTGTAGCTGGTGAGGGATCCACATGGAGAATGTGAGGTGTAGCTGGGGAGGGACCCACATTGAGAGTGTCAGGTGTAGTTGGCGAGGGATCCACATTGAGAGTGTCAGGTGTAGCTGATGATGTGATCCACATTGAGAGTGTCAGTTGTAGCTGATGATGTGATCCACATTGAGAGTGTCAGTTGTAGCTGATGATGTGATCCACATTGCGAGTGTCAGGTGTAGCTGGTGAGGGATCCACATTGAGAGTGTCAGGTGTACCTGGCGAGGGATCCACATTGCGAGTGTCAGGTGTAGCTGGCGAGTGTTCCACATTGAGGGTGTCAGGTGTAGCTGGCGAGGGATCCACATTGAGAGTGTGAGGTGTAGCTGATGATGTGATCCACATTGTGAGTGTCAGGTGTATCTGGCGAGGGATCCACATTGCGAGTGTCAGGTGTAGCTGATAATGTGATCCAAATTGCGAGTGTCAGGTATAGCTGGTGAGGGATCCACATTGAGAGTGTCAAGGCGTAGCTGGTGAGGGATCCACATTGAGAGTGTCAGGTGTACCTGGCGAGGGATCCACATTGAGAGTGTCAGGTGTAGCTGGCGAGGGATCCACATTGAGGGTGTCAGGTGTAGTTGGCGAGGGATCCACATTGAGGGTGTCAGGTGTTGCTGCGGAGGAATCCAAATTGAGAGTGTCAGGTGTAGCTGATGATGTGATCCACATTGCGAGTGTCAGGTGTAGCTGGTGTGGGATCCACATTGAGAGTGTCAGGTGTACCTGGCGAGGGATCCACATTGAGAGTGTCAGGTGTAGCTTGTGTGGGAAACACATTGAGAGTGTCAGGTGTGGCTGGTGAGGGATCCACTTTGCGAGTGTCAGGTGTAGCTGGTGTGGGTTCCACATTGAGAGTGGCAGGTGTAGCTCATGATGGGATCCACATTGAGAGTGTCACGTGTAGCTGGTGTGGGTTCCACATTGAGAGTGTCAGGTGTGGCTGGTGAGGGATCCACTTTGCGAGTGTCAGGTGTAGCTGGTGTGGGTTCCACATTGAGAGTGGCAGGTGTAGCTGGCGAGGGATCCACATTGAGAGTGTCAGGTGTAGCTGGTGAGGGATCCACATGGAGAATGTGAGGTGTAGCTGGGGAGGGACCCACATTGAGAGTGTCAGGTGTAGTTGGCGTGGGATCCACATTGAGAGTGCCAAGGCGTAGCTGGTGAGGGATCCACATTGAGAGTGTCAGTTGTAGCTGATGATGTGATCCACATTGCGAGTGTCAGGTGTAGCTGGTGAGGGATCCACATTGAGAGTGTCAGGTGTACCTGGCGAGGGATCCACATTGAGAGTGTCAGGTGTATCTGGCGAGGGATCCACATTGAGAGTGTCTGGTGTCGCTGATGATGTGATCCACATTGCGAGTGTCAGGTGTAGCTGGCGAGTGTTCCAAATTGAGGGTGTCAGGTGTAGCTGATGATGTGTTCCACATTGAGAGTGTCAGGTGTAGCTGGCGAGGGATCCACATTGAGTGTGTCAGGTGTAGCTGGTGAGGGATCCACATGGAGAATGTCAGGTGTAGCTGGGGAGGGACCCACATTGAGAGTGTCAGGTTTGGCGGGTAAGGGGGATCCACATTGAGAGTGTCAAGTGTACCGGGTGAGGGATGCACGTTGCGAGTGACAGGGGTACCTGGCGAGTGATCCACATTGAGTGTGTCAGGTGTAGTTTGCGAGGGATCCACATTGAGAGTGTCAGGTGTTCCTGGTGAGGGATCCACATTGAGAGTGTCAGGTGTACCTGGCGAGACATCCACATTGAGAGTGTCAGGTGTAGCTGGCGAGGGATCCACATTGAGAGTGTCAGGTGTACCTGGCGAGAGATCCACATTGAGAGTGTCAGGTGTAGCTGGTGAGGGATCCACATTGAGAGTGTCCGGTGTAGTTGGCGAGGGATCCACATTGAGAGTGTCAGGTGTATCTGGCGAGGGATCCACATTGGGAGTGTCAGGTGGAGCTGGTGAGGGAACCACATTGAGAGTGTCAGGTGTAGCTGGCGAGGGATCCACATTGAGAGTGTCTGGTGTAGCTGATGATGTGATCCACATTGTGAGTGTCTGGTGTAGCTGATGATGTGATCCACATTGTGAGTGTCAGGTGTACCTGGCGAAGGATCCACATTGAGAGTGTCTGGTGTGTCTGGCGAGGGATCCACATTGCGAGTGTCAGGTGTAGCTGATGATGTGATCCAAATTGCGAGTGTCAGGTATAGCTGGTGAGGGATCCACATTGAGAGTGTCAAGGCGTAGCTGGTGAGGGATCCACATTGAGAGTGTCAGTTGTAGCTGATGATGTGATCCACATTGCGAGTGTCAGGTGTAGCTGGTGAGGGATCCACATTGAGAGTGTCAGGTGTACCTGGCGAGGGATCCACATTGAGAGTGTCAGGTGTAGCTGGAGAGGGATCCAGATTGAGAGTGTCAGGTGTCCCTGGCGAGGGCTCCACATGGAGAATGTCAGGTGTAGCTGGGGAGGGACCCACATTGAGAGTGTCAGGTGTAGTTGGCGAGGGATCCACATTGAGAGTGTCAGGTGTAGTTGGCGAGGGATCCACATTGAGAGTGTCAGGTGTAGCTGGCTAGGGATCCACATTGAGAGTGTCAGGTGTACCTGGCGAGGGATCCACATTGAGAGTGTCAGGTGTAGCTGGTGAGTGATCCACATGGAGAATGTCAGGTGTAGCTGGGGAGGGACCCACATTGAGAGTGTCAGGTGTACCTGGCGAGAGATCCACATTGAGTGTGTCAAGTGTACCTGGTGAGGGATCCACATTCAGAGTGTCAGGTGTGGCTGGTGAGGGATCCACATTGAGAGTGTCTAGTGTACCGGGTGACGGATCCACGTTGCGAGTGTCAGGTGTACTTGGCGAGGGATCCACATTGAGTGTGTCAGGTGTAGTTGGCGAGGGATCCACATTGGGAGTGTCAGGTGTTGCTGGTGAGGGATCCACATTGAGAGTGTCATGTGTAGCTGGTGAGGGATCCACATTGAGAGTGTCAGGTGTTGCTGGTGAGGGATTCACATTGAGAGTGTCAGGTGTACCTGGCGAGAGATCCACATTGAGAGTGTCAGGTGTAGCTGACGGTGGGATCCACATTGAGAGTGTCAGGTGTCCCTGGCGAGGGATTCACATTGAGAGTGTCAGGAGTACCTAGCGAGAGATCCACATTGAGAGTGTCAGGTGTTGCTGGTGAGGGATCTACATTGAGTGTGTCAGTTGTAGCTGGCGAAGGAACCATTTTGAGAGTGTCAGGAGTACCTAGCGAGAAATCCACATTGAGAGTGTCAGGTGTAGCTGGTGTGGGATCCACATTGAGACTGTCAGGTGTAGCTGATGATGGGACACACATTGAGAGTGTCAGGTGTAGCTGATGATGGGAACCACATTGAGATTGTCAGGTGTAGCTGATGATGGGATCCAAATTGAGAGTGACAGGAGTAGCTGGCGAGGGATCCACATTGAGAGTGTCAGGTGTAGCTGATGATGGGATCCACATTGAGAGTGTCTGGTGTAGCTGATGATGTGATCCACATTGCGAGTGACAGGTGTAGCTGGCGAGTGTTCCACATTGAGGGTGTCAGGTGTAGCTGATGATGTGATCCACATTGAGAGTGTCAGGTGTAGCTGGCGAAGATCCTCATTGAGACTGTCAGGTGTAGCTGGCGAGGGATCCACATTGAGGGTGTCAGGTGTTGCTGCGGAGGCATCCAAATTGAGAGTGTCAGGTGTAGCTGTTGATGTGATCCACATTGCGAGTGTCAGGTGTAGCTGCCGAGGGATCCACCTTGAGGGTGTCAGGTGTAGCTGGTGTGGGATCCACATTGAGAGTGTCAGGTGTACCTGGTGAGGGATCCACATTGGGAGTGTTAGATGTACCTGGTGAGGGAAACAGATTGAGAGTGTGAGGTGTATCTAGCGAGAGACCCACAGTGAGAGTGTCAGGCGTAGCTGACGATGGGATCCACATTGAGAGTGTCAGGTGTGGCTGGTGAGGGATCCACATTGAGAGTGTCAGGTGTAGCTGATGATGGGATCCACATTGAGAGTGTCGGGTGTAGCTGGTGAGGGATCCACATTGAGAGTGTCAGGTGTACCTGGCGAGGGATCCACATTGCGAGTGTCAGGTGTACCTGACGAGGGATTCACTTTGAGAGTGTTAGGTGTAGCTTGTGAGGGATCCACTTTGAGAGTGTCAGGTGTAGCTCATGATGGGATCCACATTGAGAGTGTCAGGTGTAGCTGGCGAGAGTTCCACATTGAGAGTGTCAGGTGTAGCTGGCGAGGGATCCACATTGAGAGTGTCAGGTGTATCTGGCGAGTGATCCACATTAAGAGTGTAAGGTGTAGCTGGTGAGGGATCCACATGGAGAATGTCAGGTGTAGCTGGGGAGGGACCAACATTGAGAGTGTCAGGTTTGGCGGGTAAGGGGGATCCACATTGAGAGTGTCAAGTGTACCGGATGAGGGATCCACGTTGCGAGTGTCAGGTGTACCTGGCGAGGGATCCACATTGCGTGTGTCAGGTGTAGTTGGCGAGGGATCCACATTGAGAGTGTCAGGTGTTGCTGGTGAGGGATTCACTTTGAGAGTGTCAGGTGTAGCTGGTGAGGGATCCACTTTGAGAGTGTCAGGTGTAGCTCATGGTGGGATCCACATTGAGAGTGTCAGGTGTAGCTGTTGAGGGTTCCACATTGAGACTGTCAGGTGTAGCTCATGATGGGATTCACATTGAGAGTGTCAGGTGTAGCTGGCGAGGGTTCCACATTGAGAATGTCAGGTGTAGCTCATGGTGGGATCCACATTGAGAGTGTCAGGTGTAGCTCATGATGGGATCCACATTGAGAGTGTCAGGTGTAGCTGGCGAGGGTTCCACATTGAGAATGTCAGGTGTAGCTGGAGAGGGATCCAGATTGTGAGTGTCAGGTGTCCCTGGCGAGGGCTCCACATGGAGAATGTCAGGTGTAGCTGGGGAGGGACCCACATTGAGAGTGTCAGGTGTAGTTGGCGAGGGATCCACATTGAGAGTGTCAGGTGTAGTTGGCGAGGGATCCACATTGAGAGTGTCAGGTGTAGCTGGCTAGGGATCCACATTGAGAGTGTCAGGTGTACCTGGCGAGGGATCCACATTGAGAGTGTCAGGTGTAGCTGGTGAGTGATCCACATGGAGAATGTCAGGTGTAGCTGGGGAGGGACCCACATTGAGAGTGTCAGGTGTACCTGGCGAGAGATCCACATTGAGTGTGTCAAGTGTACCTGGTGAGGGATCCACATTCAGAGTGTCAGGTGTGGCTGGTGAGGGATCCACATTGAGAGTGTCTAGTGTACCGGGTGACGGATCCACGTTGCGAGTGTCAGGTGTACTTGGCGAGGGATCCACATTGAGTGTGTCAGGTGTAGTTGGCGAGGGATCCACATTGGGAGTGTCAGGTGTTGCTGGTGAGGGATCCACATTGAGAGTGTCATGTGTAGCTGGTGAGGGATCCACATTGAGAGTGTCAGGTGTTGCTGGTGAGGGATTCACATTGAGAGTGTCAGGTGTACCTGGCGAGAGATCCACATTGCGAGTGTCAGGTGTAGCTGACGGTGGGATCCACATTGAGAGTGTCAGGTGTCCCTGGCGAGGGATTCACATTGAGAGTGTCAGGAGTACCTAGCGAGAGATCCACATTGAGAGTGTCAGGTGTTGCTGGTGAGGGATCTACATTGAGTGTGTCAGTTGTAGCTGGCGAAGGAACCATTTTGAGAGTGTCAGGAGTACCTAGCGAGAAATCCACATTGAGAGTGTCAGGTGTAGCTGGTGTGGGATCCACATTGAGAGTGTCAGGTGTAGCTGGCGAGGGATCCACATTGAGAGTGGCAGGTGTTGCTGATGATGGGATCCACATTGAGAGTGTCAGGTGTCCCTGGCGAGGGATCCACATTGAGTGTGTCAGTTGTAGCTGGCAAGGGATCCACTTTGGGAGTGTCAGGAGTACCTAGCGAGAGATCCACATTGAGAGTGTCAGGTGTAGCTGATGATGGGATCCACATTGAGTGTCAGGTGTAGCTGGCGAGGGATCCACATTGAGATTGTCAGGTGTAGCTGGCGAGGGATCCACATTGAGAGTGTCAGGTGTAGCTGATGATGGGACACACATTGAGAGTGTCAGGTGTAGCTGATGATGGGAACCACATTGAGATTGTCAGGTGTAGCTGATGATGGGATCCAAATTGAGAGTGACAGGAGTAGCTGGCGAGGGATCCACATTGAGAGTGTCAGGTGTAGCTGATGATGGGATCCACATTGAGAGTGTCAGGTGTAGCTGATTATGGGATCCACATTGAGAGTGTCAGGTATAGCTGGCGAGGGATCCACATTGAGAGTGGCAGGTGTAGCTGATGATGGGATCCACATTGAGAGTGTCAGGTGTCCCTGGCGAGGGATCCACATTGAGTGTGTCAGTTGTAGCTGGCAAGGGATCCACTTTGGGAGTGTCAGGAGTACCTAGCGAGAGATCCACATTGAGAGTGTCAGGTGTAGCTGATGATGGGATCCACATTGAGTGTCAGGTGTAGCTGGCGAGGGATCCACATTGAAAGTGTCAGGTGTAGCTGGTGAGGGATCCACTTTGAGAGTGTCAGGTGTAGCTGATGATGGGATCCACATTGAGAGTGTCAGGAGTACTTGGTGAGAGATCCACGTTGAGAGTGTCAGGTGTAGCTGATGATGGGATCCACATTGAGAGTGTCAGGAGCAGCTGGTGAGGGATCCACATTGAGAGTGTCAGGTGTAGCTGGTGAGGGATCCGTATTGAGAGTGACAGGAGTAGCTGGCGAGGGATCCACATTGAGAGTGTCAGGTGTCCCTGGCGAGGGATTCACATTGAGAGTGTCTGGTGTAGCTGATTATGGGATCCACATTCGAGAGTGTCAGGTGTAGCTGACGGTGGGATCCACATTGAGAGTGTCAGGTGTCCCTGGCGAGGGATTCACATTGAGAGTGTCAGGTGCAGCTGGCGTGAGATAAACATTGAGAGTGTCAGGTGTAGCACATGATGTGATCCACATTGAGAGTGTCAGGTGTAGCTGGCGAGGGTTCCACATTGAGAGTGTCAGGTGTAGCTGATGATGTGATCCACATTGAGAGGGTCAGGTGTAGCTGTTGAGGGATCCAAATTGATAGTGTCAGGTGTAGCTGGTGAGGGATCCACATTGAGAGTGTCAGGTGTTGCTGGTGAGGGAATCACATTGAGAATGTCAGATGCAGCTGGTGAGAGATCCACATTGAGAGTGTCAGGTGTAGTACATGATGGGATCCACATTGAGAGTGTCAGGTGTAGCTGGCGAGGGATCCACATTGATAGTGTCATGTGTACCTGGCGAGGGATCCACTTTGAGAGTGTCCGGTGTAGCTGGGGAGGGATCCACATTGAGAGTGTCAGGTGTAGCTCATGGTGGGATCCACATTGAGAGTGTCAGGTGTAGCTGGTGAGGGTTCCACATTGAGACTGTCAGGTGTAGCTCATGATGGGCTCCACATTGAGAGTGTCAGGTGTAGCTGGCGAGGGTTCCACATTGAGAATGTCAGGTGTAGCTGGAGAGGGATCCAGATTGAGAGTGTCAGTTGTCCCTGGCGAGGGCTCCACATTAAGAGTGTCAGGTGTAGCTGGTGAGGGATCCACATGGAGAATGTCAGGTGTAGCTGGGGAGGGACCCACATTGAGAGTGTCAGGTGTAGCTGGCGAGGGATCCACATTGAGAGTGTCAGGTGTAGTTGGCGAGGGATCCACATTGCGAGTGTCAGGTGTAGTTGGCGAGGGATCCACATTGAGAGTGTCAGGTGTAGTTGGCGAGGGATCCACATTGAGAGTGTCAGGTGTAGCTGGCTAGGGATCCACATTGAGAGTGTCAGGTGTACCTGGCGAGGGATCCACATTGAGAGTGTCAGGTGTAGCTGGTGAGTGATCCACATGGAGAATGTCAGGTGTAGCTGGGGAGGGACCCACATTGAGAGTGTCAGGTGTACCTGGCGAGAGATCCACATTGAGTGTGTCAAGTGTACCTGGTGAGGGATCCACATTCAGAGTGTCAGGTGTGGCTGGTGAGGGATCCACATTGAGAGTGTCTAGTGTACCGGGTGACGGATCCACGTTGCGAGTGTCAGGTGTACTTGGCGAGGGATCCACATTGAGTGTGTCAGGTGTAGTTGGCGAGGGATCCACATTGGGAGTGTCAGGTGTTGCTGGTGAGGGATCCACATTGAGAGTGTCATGTGTAGCTGGTGAGGGATCCACATTGAGAGTGGCAGGTGTTGCTGGTGAGGGATTCACGTTGAGAGTGTCAGGTGTACCTGGCGAGAGATCCACATTGAGAGTGTCAGGTGTAGCTGACGGTGGGATCCACATTGAGAGTGTCAGGTGTCCCTGGCGAGGGATTCACATTGAGAGTGTCAGGAGTACCTAGCGAGAGATCCACATTGAGAGTGTCAGGTGTTGCTGGTGAGGGATCTACATTGAGTGTGTCAGTTGTAGCTGGCGAAGGAACCATTTTGAGAGTGTCAGGAGTACCTAGCGAGAAATCCACATTGAGAGTGTCAGGTGTAGCTGATGATGGGACACACATTGAGAGTGTCAGGTGTAGCTGATGATGGGAACCACATTGAGATTGTCAGGTGTAGCTGATGATGGGATCCAAATTGAGAGTGACAGGAGTAGCTGGCGAGGGATCCACATTGAGAGTGTCAGGTGTAGCTGATGATGTGATCCACATTGAGAGGGTCAGGTGTAGCTGCTGAGGGATCCAAATTGATAGTGTCAGGTGTAGCACATGATGGGATCCACATTGAGAGTGTCAGGTGTAGCTGGCGAGGGATCCACATTGATAGTGCCAGGTGTAGCTGGTGAGGGATCCACATTGAGAGTGTCAGGTGTTGCTGGTGAGGGAATCACATTGAGAGTGTCAGATGCAGCTGGTGAGAGATCCACATTGAGAGTGTCAGGTGTAGCACATGATGGGATCCACATTGAGAGTGTCAGGTGTAGCTGGCGAGGGATCCACATTGAGAGTGGCAGGTGTAGCTGATGATGGGATCCACATTGAGAGTGTCAGGTGTCCCTGGCGAGGGATCCACATTGAGTGTGTCAGTTGTAGCTGGCAAGGGATCCACTTTGGGAGTGTCAGGAGAACCTAGCGAGAGATCCACATTGAGAGTGTCAGGTGTAGCTGATGATGGGATCCACATTGAGTGTCAGGTGTAGCTGGCGAGGGATCCACATTGAAAGTGTCAGGTGTAGCTGGTGAGGGATCCACTTTGAGAGTGTCAGGTGTAGCTGGTGAGGGATCCACATTGAGAGTGTCAGGAGTACCTAGCGAGAGATCAACATTGAGATTGTCAGGTGTAGCTGATGATGGGATCCACATTGAGAGTGTCAGGTGTAGCTGATGATGGGATCCACATTGAGAGTGTCAGGTGTAGCTGATGATGGGATCCACATTGAGAGTGTCAGGTGTAGCTGGTGAGGGATCCGCATTGAGAATGACAGGTGTCCCTGGCGAGGGATTCACATTGAGAGTGTCTGGTGTCCCTGGCGAGGGATTCACATTGAGAGTGTCTGGTGTAGCTGATTATGGGATCCACATTGAGAGTGTCAGGTGTAGCTGGCGAGGGATCCACATTGAGAGTGTCAGGTGTCCCTGGCGAGGGATTCACATTGAGAGTGTCTGGTGTAGCTGATTATGGGATCCACATTCGAGAGTGTCAGGTGTAGCTGACGGTGGGATCCACATTGAGAGTGTCAGGTGTCCCTGGCGAGGGATTCACATTGAGAGTGTCAGGTGTAGTTGGCGAGGGATCCACTTTGGGAGTGTCAGGTGTTGCTGGTGAGGGATCCACATTGAGAGTGTCAGGTGTAGCTGGTGAGGGATCCACATTGAGAGTGTCAGGTGTAGCTGATTATGGGATCCACATTCGAGAGTGTCAGGTGTAGCTGACGGTGGGATCCACATTGAGAGTGTCAGGTGTCCCTGGCGAGGGATTCACATTGAGAGTGTCAGGTGCAGCTGGCGTGAGATAAACATTGAGAGTGTCAGCTGTAGCACATGATGGGATCCACATTGAGAGTGTCAGGTGTAGCTGGCTAGGGTTCCACATTGAGAGTGTCAGGTGTAGCTGATGATGTGATCCACATTGAGAGGGTCAGGTGTAGCTGCTGAGGGATCCAAATTGATAGTGTCAGGTGTAGCACATGATGGGATCCACATTGAGAGTGTCAGGTGTAGCTGGCGAGGGATCCACATTGATAGTGCCAGGTGTAGCTGGTGAGGGATCCACATTGAGAGTGTCAGGTGTTGCTGGTGAGGGAATCACATTGAGAGTGTCAGATGCAGCTGGTGAGAGATCCACATTGAGAGTGTCAGGTGTAGCACATGATGGGATCCACATTGAGAGTGTCAGGTGTAGCTGGCGAGGGATCCACATTGATAGTGTCATGTGTACCTGGCGAGGGATCCACATTGAGAGTGCCCGGTGTAGCTGGGGAGGGATCCACATTGAGAGTGTCAGGTGTAGCTCATGGTGGGATCCACATTGAGAGTGTCAGGTGTAGCTCATGATGGGATCCACATTGAGAGTGTCAGGTGTAGCTGGCGAGGGTTCCACATTGAGAATGTCAGGTGTAGCTGGAGAGGGATCCAGATTGAGAGTGTCAGGTGTAGTTGGCGAGGGATCCACATTGAGAGTGTCAGGTGTCCCTGGTGAGGGCTCCACATGGAGAATGTCAGGTGTAGCTGGGAAGGGACCCACATTGAGAGTGTCAGGTGTAGTTGGCGAGGGATCCACATTGAGAGTGTCAGGTGTAGCTGGCTAGGGATCCACATTGAGAGTGTCAGGTGTAGTTGGCGAGGGATCCACATTGAGAGTGTCAGGTGTAGTTGGCGAGGGATCCACATTGAGAGTGTCAGGTGTAGCTGGCTAGGGATCCACATTGAGAGTGTCAGGTGTACCTGGCGAGGGATCCACATTGAGAGTGTCAAGTGTACCTGGTGAGGGATCCACATTCAGAGTGTCAGGTGTGGCTGGTGAGGGATCCACATTGAGAGTGTCTAGTGTACCGGGTGACGGATCCACGTTGCGAGTGTCAGGTGTACCTGGCGAGGGATCCACATTGAGTGTGTCAGGTGTAGTTGGCGAGGGATCCACATTGGGAGTGTCAGGTGTTGCTGGTGAGTGATCCACATGGAGAATGTCAGGTGTAGCTGGGGAGGGACCCACATTGAGAGTGTCAGGTGTACCTGGCGAGAGATCCACATTGAGTGTGTCAAGTGTACCTGGTGAGGGATCCACATTCAGAGTGTCAGGTGTGGCTGGTGAGGGATCCACATTGAGAGTGTCTAGTGTACTGGGTGACGGATCCACGTTGCGAGTGTCAGGTGTACCTGGCGAGGGATCCACATTGAGTGTGTCAGGTGTAGTTGGCGAGGGATCCACATTGGGAGTGTCAGGTGTTGCTGGTGAGGGATCCACATTGAGAGTGTCATGTGTAGCTGGTGAGGGATCCACATTGAGAGTGTCAGGTGTTGCTGGTGAGGGATTCACATTGAGAGTGTCAGGTGTACCTGGCGAGAGATCCACATTGAGAGTGTCAGGTGTAGCTGACGGTGGGATCCACATTGAGAGTGTCAGGTGTCCCTGGCGAGGGATTCACATTGAGAGTGTCAGGAGTACCTAGCGAGAGATCCACATTGAGAGTGTCAGGTGTTGCTGGTGAGGGATCTACATTGAGTGTGTCAGTTGTAGCTGGCGAAGGAACCATTTTGAGAGTGTCAGGAGTACCTAGCGAGAAATCCACATTGAGAGTGTCAGGTGCAGCTGGTGTGGGATCCACATTGAGAGTGTCAGGTGTAGCTGAAGATGGGATCCACATTGAGAGTGTCAGGTGTAGCTGATGATGGGACACACATTGAGAGTGTCAGGTGTAGCTGATGATCGGAACCACATTGAGATTGTCAGGTGTAGCTGATGATGGGATCCAAATTGAGAGTGACAGGAGTAGCTGGCGAGGGATCCACATTGAGAGTGTCAGGTGTAGCTGATGATGGGATCCACATTGAGAGTGTCAGGTGTAGCTGATTATGGGATCCACATTGAGAGTGTCAGGTGTCCCTGGCGAGGGATTCACATTGAGAGTGTCAGGTGTAGTTGCTGAGGGATCCACATTGAAAGTGTCAGGTGCAGCTGGCGAGTGATCCACATTGAGAGTGTCAGGTGTAGCTGACGGTGGGATCCACATTGAGAGTGTCAGGAGTACCTCGTGAGGGATCCACATTGAGACTGTCAGGTGTAGCTGACTGTGGGATCCACATTGAGAGTGTCAGGTGTACCTGGCGAGGGATCCACATTGAGAGTGTCAGGTGTAGCTCATGGTGGGATCCACATTGAGAGTGTCAGGTGTAGCTGTGGAGGGACCCACATTGAGAGTGTCAGGTGTAGTTGGCGAGTGATCCACATTGAGAGTGTCAGGTGTAATTGGCGAGGGATCCACATTGAGAGTGTCAGGTGTAGCTGGCTAGGGATCCACATTGAGAGTGTCAGGTGTAGCTGGTGAGTGATCCACATGGAGAATGTCAGGTGTGGCTGGTGAGGGACCCACATTGAGAGTGTCAGGTGTACCTGGCGAGAGATGCACATTGAGTGTGTCAAGTGTACCTGGTGAGGGATCCACATTCAGAGTGTCAGGTGTGGCTGGTGAGGGATCCACATTGAGATTGTCTAGTGTACGGGTGACGGATCCACGTTGCGAGTGTCAGGTGTACCTGGCGAGGGATCCACATTCAGTGTGTCAGGTGTAGTTGGCGAGGGATCCACTTTGGGAGTGTCAGGTGTTGCTGGTGAGGGATCCACATTGAGAGTGTCAGGTGTAGCTGGTGAGGGATCCACATTGAGAGTGTCAGGTGCAGCTGGCGTGAGATAAACATTGAGAGTGTCAGCTGTCGCACATGATGGGATCCACATTGAGAGTGTCAGGTGTAGCTGGCTAGGGTTCCACATTGAGAGTGTCAGGTGTAGCTGATGATGTGATCCACATTGAGAGGGTCAGGTGTAGCTGTTGAGGGATCCAAATTGATAGTGTCAGGTGTAGCACATGATGGGATCCACATTGAGAGTGTCAGGTGTTGCTGGTGAGGGAATCACATTGAGAGTGTCAGATGCAGCTGGTGAGAGATCCACATTGAGAGTGTCAGGTGTAGCACATGATGGGATCCACATTGAGAGTGTCAGGTGTAGCTGGCGAGGGATCCACATTGAGAGTGTCCGGTGTAGTTGGCGAGGGATCCACATTGAGAGTGTCAGGTGTGGTTGGCGAGGGATCCACATTGAGAGTGTCAGGTGTAGCTGGCTAGGGATCCACATTGAGAGTGTCAGGTGTACCTGGCGAGGGATCCACATTGAGAGTGTCAGGTGTAGCTGGTGAGTGATCCACATGGAGAATGTCAGGTGTAGCTGGGGAGGGACCCACATTGAGAGTGTCAGGTGTACCTGGCGAGAGATCCACATTGAGTGTGTCAAGTGTACCTGGTGAGGGATACACATTGGGAGTGTCTAGTGTACCGGGTGACGGATCCACGTTGCGAGTGTCAGGTGTACCTGGCGAGGGATCCACATTGAGTGTGTCAGGTGTAGTTGGCGAGGGATCCACATTGGGAGTGTCAGGTGTTGCTGGTGAGGGATCCACATTGAGAGTGTCATGTGTAGCTGGTGAGGGATCCACATTGAGAGTGTCAGGTGTTGCTGGTGAGGGATTCACATTAAGAGTGTCAGGTGTACCTGGCGAGAGATCCACATTTAGAGTGTCAGGTGTAGCTGACGGTGGGATCCACATTGAGAGTGTCAGGTGTCCCTGGCGAGGGATTCACATTGAGAGTGTCAGGGGTACCTAGCGAGAGATCCACATTGAGAGTGTCAGGTGTAGCTGGTGTGGGATCCACATTGAGAGTGTCAGGTGTAGCTGAAGATGGGATCCACATTGAGAGTGTCAGGTGTAGCTGATGATGGGACACACATTGAGAGTGTCAGGTGTAGCTGATGATGGGAACCACATTGAGATTGTCAGGTGTAGCTGATGATGGGATCCAAATTGAGAGTGACAGGAGTAGCTGGCGAGGGATCCACATTGAGAGTGTCAGGTGTAGCTGATGATGGGATCCACATTGAGAGTGTCAGGTGTAGCTGATTATGGGATCCACATTGAGAGTGTCAGGTGTCCCTGGCGAGGGATTCACATTGAGAGTGTCAGGTGTATTTGCTGAGGGATCCACATTGAAAGTGTCAGGTGCAGCTGGCGAGTGATCCACATTGAGAGTGTCAGGTGTAGCTGACGGTGGGATCCACATTGAGAGTGTCAGGAGTACCTCGTGAGGGATCCACATTGAGAGTGTCAGGTGTAGCTGACTGTGGGATCCACATTGAGAGTGTCAGGTGTACCTGGCGAGGGCTTCACTTTGAGAGTGTTAGGTGTACCTGGTGAGGGATCCACATTGAGAGTGTCAGGAGTACCTGGAGTTGGACAACATTGAGAGTGTCCGGTGTAGCTGGTCAATGATCCACAATGAGAATGTCAGGTGTAACTGGGGAGGGACCCACATTGAGAGTGTCAGGTGTACCTGGCGATGGATCCACATTGGGAGTGTCAGATGTACCTGGTGAGGGATACACATTGAGAGTGTCAGGTGTATCTAGCGAGAGACCCACATTGAGAGTGTCAGGTGTAGCTGATGTTGGGATCCACATTGAGAGTGTCAGGTGTAGCTGACGATGGGATCCACATTGAGAGTGTCAGGTGTAGCTGATGATGGGATCCACATTGAGAGTGTCAGGTGTAGCTGGCGAGGGATCAACATTGAGAGTGTCAGGGGTAGCTGATGATGGGATCCACATTGAGAGTGTCAGTTGTAGGTGGTGAGGGATCCACATTGAGAGTGTCAGGTGTAGCTGACGATGGGATCCACATTGAGAGTGTCAGGTGTCCCTTGCGAGGGATTCACATTGAGAGTTTCAGGAGTACCTCGCGAGAGATTCACGTTGAGAGTGTCAGGTGGAGCTGCTGAGGGATCCACATTGAGAGTGTCAGGTGTAGGTGGTGAGGGATCCACATTGAGTCTGTCAGTTGTAGCTGGAGAGGGATCCACTTTGGGAGTGTCAGGAGTACCTAGCGAGAGATCCACATTGAGAGTGTCAGGTCCAGCTGATGATCGGATCCACATTGAGAGTGTCAGGTGTAGCTGACGATGGGATCCACATTGAGAGTGTCAGGTGTAGCTGATGATGGGATCCACATTGAGAGTCTCTGGTGTAGCTGATGATGGGATCCACATTGAGAGTGTCAGGTGTACCTGGCGAGGGATCCACATTGAGAGTGTCACGAGTACCTGGTGAGGGATCCACATTGAGAGTGTCAGGTGTAGCTGATGATGGGATCCACATTGAGAGTGTCAGGTGCAGCTGATGATGGGATCCACATTGAGAGTGTCAGGTGTAGCTGGTGAGGGATCCACATTGAGAGTGTCAGGTGTAGCTGATGATGGGCTCCACATTGAGAGTGTCAGGTGTAGCTGATGATGGGATCCACATTGAGAGTGTCAGGTGTAGCTGGTGAGGGATCCACATTGAGAGTGTCAGGTGTAGCTGGTGAGGGATCCACATTGAGAGTGTCAGATGTAGCTGATGATGGGATCCACATTGAGAGTGTCAGGTGTAGCTGGTGAGGGATCCACATTGAGAGTGTCAGGTGTAGCTGACGATGGGACCCACATTGAGAGTGTCAGGTACAGTTGATGATGGGATCCACATTGAGAGTGTCTGGTGTAGCTGAGGATGGGATCCACATTGAGAGTGTCAGGTGTAGCTGACGATGGGATCCACATTGAGAGTGTCAGGTGTAGCTGACGGTGGGATCCACATTGAGAGTGTCAGGTGTACCTGGCGAGGGCTTCACTTTGAGAGGGTCAGGTGTACCTGGTGAGGGATCCACATTGAAAGTGTCAGGTGGACCTGGTGAGGGATCCACATTGAGAGTGTCCGGTGTAGCTGGTCAATGATGCACAATGTGAATGTCAGGTGTAACTGGGGAGGGACCCACATTGAGTGTGTCAGTTGCAGCTGGCGAGGGATCCACTTTGAGAGTGTCAGGAGTACCTAGCGAGAGATCATCATTGAGAGTGTCAGGTGTTGCTGGTGAGGGATCCACATTGAGTGTATCAGTTGTAGCTGGTGAGGGATCCACTTTGATAGTGCCAGGAGTACCTTGCGAGAAATCCACATTGAGAGTGTCAGGTGTACCTGGCGAGGGAACCACATTGGGAGTGTCAGGTGTACCTGGTGAGGGATACACATTGAGAGTGTCAGGTGTATCTGGCGAGGGATCCACATTGAGATTGTCAGCTGTAGCTGATGTTGGGATCCACATTGAGAGTGTCAGGTGTAGCTTACGATGGGATCCACATTGAGAGTGTCAGGTGTAGCTGATGATGGGATCCACATTGAGAGTGTCAGGTGTAGCTGGCGAGGGATCCACATTGAGAGTGTCAGGTGTAGCTGATGATGGGATCCACATTGAGAGTGTCAGGTGTAGCTGACAATGGGATCCACATTGAGAGTGTCAGGTGTAGCTGATGATGGGATCCACATTGAGAGTGTCAGGTGTAGCTGATGATGGGATCCACACTGAGAGTGTCAGGTGTACCTGGCGAGGGATCCACATTGCGAGCGTCAGGTGTACCAGACGAGGGATTCACTTTGTGAGTGTCAGGAGTACCTAGCGAGAGATCCACAGTGAGAGTGTCAGGTCCAGCTGATGATCGGATCCACATTGAGAGTGTCAGGTGTAGCTGACGATGGGATCCACATTGAGAGTGTCAGGTGTAGCTGATGATGGGATCCACATTGAGAGTCTCTGGTGTAGCTGACGGTGGGATCCACATTGAGAGTGTCAGGTGTCCCTGGCGAGGGATTCACATTGAGAGTGTCAGGAGTACCTGGTGAGGGATCCACATTGAGAGTGTCAGGTGTAGCTGACGGTGGGATCCACATTGAGAGTGTCAGATGTACCTGGCGAGGGCTTCACTTTGAGAGTGTCAGGTGTACCTGGTGAGGGATCCACATTGAAAGTGTCAGGTGTACCTGGTGAGGGATCCACATTGAGAGTGTCCGGTGTAGCTGGTCAATGATGCACAATGTGAATGTCAGGTGTAACTGGGGAGGGACCCACATTGAGTGTGTCAGTTGTAGCTGGCGAGGGATCCACTTTGAGAGTGTCAGGAGTACCTAGCGAGAGATCCACATTGAGAGTGTCAGGTGTCCCTGGCGAGGGCTCCACATTAAGAGTGTCAGGTGTAGCTGGTGAGGGATCCACATGGAGAATGTCAGGTGTAGCTGGGGAGGGACCCACATTGAGAGTGTCAGGTGTAGTTGGCGAGGGATCCACATTGAGAGTGTCAGGTGTAGCTGGTGAGGGATCCACATGGAGAATGTCAGGTGTAGCTGGGGAGGGACCCACATTGAGAGTGTCAGGTGTAGTTGGCGAGGGATCCACATTGAGAGTGTCAGGTGTAGTTGGCGAGGGATCCACATTGAGAGTGTCAGGTGTAGCTGGCTAGGGATCCACATTGAGAGTGTCAGGTGTACCTGGCGAGGGATCCACATTGAGAGTGTCAGGTGTAGCTGGTGAGTGATCCACATGGAGAATGTCAGGTGTGGCTGGGGAGGGACCCACATTGAGAGTGTCAGGTGTACCTGGCGAGAGATCCACATTGAGTGTGTCAAGTGTACCTGGTGAGGGATCCACATTGAGAGTGTGTCGTGTACCGGGTGACGGATCCACGTTGCGAGTGTCAGGTGTACCTGGCGAGGGATCCACATTGAGTGTGTCAGGTGTAGTTGGCGAGTGATCCACATTGGGAGTGTCAGGTGTTGCTGGTGAGGGATCCACATTGAGAGTGTCATGTGTTGCTGGTGAGGGATCCACATTGAGAGTGTCAGGTGTACCTGGCGAGAGATCAACATTGAGTGTGTCAGGTGTAGCTGACGGTGGGATCCACATTGAGAGTGTCAGGTGTCCCTGGCGAGGGATTCACATTGAAAGTGTCAGGAGTACCTGGTGAGGGATCCACATTGAGAGTGTCAGGTGTAGCTGACGGTGGGATCCACATTGAGAGTGTCAGGTGTACCTGGTGAGGGATCCACATTGAGAGTGTCAGGAGTACCTAGCGAGAGATCCACATTGAGAGTGTCAGGTGTTGCAGGTGAGGGATCTACATTGAGTGTGTCAGTTGTAGCTAGCGAGGGAACCATTTTGAGAGTGTCAGGAGTACCTAGCGAGAAATCCACATTGAGAGTGTCAGGTGTAGCTGGTGTGGGATCCACATTTAGACTGTCAGCTGTAGCTGATGATGGGATCCACATTGAGAGTGACAGGAGTAGCTGGCGAGGGCTTCACTTTGAGAGGGTTAGGTGTACCTGGTGAGGGATCCACATTGAGAGTGTCAGGTGCAGCTGGCGAGTGATCCACATTGAGAGTGTCAGGTGTAGCTGACTGTGGGATCCACATTGAGAGTGTCAGGTGTAACTGGGGAGGGACCCACATTGAGTGTGTCAGTTGTAGCTGGCGAGGGATCCACTTTGAGAGTGTCAGGAGTACCTAGTGAGAGATCCACATTGAGAGTGTCAGGTGTTGCTGGTGATGGATCCACTTTGAGAGTGTCAGGAGTACCTCGTGAGAGATCCACATTGAGAGTGTCAGGTGTTGCTGGTGATGGATCCACATTGAGTGTGTCAGTTGTAGCTGGTGAGGGATCCACATTGAGAGTGTCAGGTGTGGCTGGTGTGGGATCCACATTGAGAGTGTCAGGTGTACCTGGCGATGGATCCACATTGGGAGTGTCAGATGTACCTGGTGAGGGATACACATTGAGAGTGTCAGGTGTATCTAGCGAGAGACCCACATTGAGAGTTTCAGGTGTAGCTGATGTTGGGATCCACATTGAGAGTGTCAGGTGTAGCTGACAATGGGATCCACATTGAGAGTGTCAGGTGTAGCTGATGATGGGATCCACATTGAGAGTGTCAGGTGTAGCTGACGATGGGATCCACATTGAGAGTGTCAGGTGTAGCTGATGATGGGATCCACATTGAGAGTGTCAGTTGTAGCTGGCGAGGGATTCACATTGATAGTGTCAGGTGTAGCTGATGATGGGACCCACATTGAGAGTGTCAGGTATAGCTCATGATGGGATCCACATTGAGAGTGTCTGGTGTAGCTGATGATGGGATCCACATTGAGAGTGTTAGGTGTAGCTGGCGAGGGTTCCACATTGAGGGTGTCAGGTGTAGCTGATGATGTGATCCACATTGAGAGTGTCAGGTGTAGTTGGCGAGGGATCCACATTGAGGGTGTCAGATGTTGCTGCGGAGGGATCCACATTGAGAATGTCAGGTGTAGCTGGTGAGGGGTCTACATTGAGTGTGTCAGTTGTAGCTGGCGAGGGATCCACTTTGAGAGTGTCAGGTGCACCTGGCGAGGGATCCACATTGGGAGTGTCAGATGTACCTGGTGAGGGATACACATTGAGAGTGTCAGGTGTATCTAGCGAGAGACCCACATTGAGAGTGTCAGGCGTAGCTGACGATGGGATCCACATTGAGAGTGTCAGGTGTAGCTGATGATGGGATCCACATTGAGAGTGTCAGGTGTAGCTGATGATGGGATCCACATTGCGAGTGTCAGGTGTACCTGACGAGGGATTCACTTTGAGAGTGTCAGGTGTAGCTGGTGAGGGATCCACATTGAGAGTGTCAGGTGTACCTGGCGATGGATCCACATTGAGAGTGTCAGGTGTAGCTGGTGTGGGATCTACATTGAGAGTGTCAGATGTACCTGGCGAGGGATCCACATTGCGAGTGTCAGGTGCACCTGGTGAGGGATCCACATTGAGAGTGTCAGGTGTAGCTGGCGAGGGATCCACATTGAGAGTGTCAGGCGTAGCTGACGATGGGATCCACATTGAGAGTGTCAGGTGTGGCTGATGATGGCATCCACATTGAGAGTGTCAGGTGTAGCTGATGATGGGATCCACATTGAGAGTGTCAGTTGTAGCTGGGGAGGGATCCACATTGAGAGTGTCAGGTGTAGCTGATGATGTGATCCACATTGAGAGTGACAGGAGTAGCTGGCGAGAAATCAACATTGAGAGTGTCAGGTGTAGCTGATGATGGGATCCACATTGTGAGTGTCAGGTGTAGCTGATGATGTGATCCACATTGAGAGTGACAGGAGTAGCTGGCGAGAAATCAACATTGAGAGTGTCAGGTGTAGCTGGCGAGGGATCCACATTGAGAGTGTCATGTGTCCCTGGCGAGGGATTCACATTGAGAGTGTCAGGTGTAGTTGCTGATGGATCCACATTGAAAGTGTCAGGAGTACCTGGTGACGGATCCACATTGAGAGTGTCTGGTGTAGGTGATGATGGGATCCACATTGAGAGTGTCAGGTGTAGCTGATGATGGGATCCACATTGAGAGTGACAGGAGTAGCTGGCGAGGGATCCACATTGAGAGTGTCAGGTGTCCCTGGCGAGGGATTCACATTGAGAGTGTCAGGTGTTGTTGCTGAGGGATCCACATTGAAAGTGTCAGGTGTAGCTCGTGAGTGATCCACATTGAGAGTGTCAGGTGCAGCTGGCGTGAGATACACATTGAGAGTGTCAGGTGTTGTTGCTGAGGGATCCACATTGAGAGTGTCAGGTGTAGCTGGTGAGGGATCCACATTGAGAGTGTCAGGTGTAGCTGATTATGGGATCCACATTGAGAGTGTCAGGTGTAGCTGATTATGGGACCCACATTCGAGAGTGACAGGAGTAGCTGGCGAGGGATCCACATTGAGAGTGTCAGGTGTCCCTGGTGAGGGATTCACATTGAGAGTGTCAGGTGTTGTTGCTGAGGGATCCACATTGAAAGTGTCATGTGTAGCTGGTGAGGGATCCACATTGAGATTGTCAGGTGCAGTTGGCGAGGGATCCACATTGAGAGTGTCAGGTGTAGCTGGTGAGGGATCCACTTTGACAGTGTCAGGTGCACCTGACGATGGGATCCACATTGAGTGTCAGGTGTAGCCTGTGAGGGATCCAAATTGAGTGTGTCAGTTGTAGCTGGCGAGGAATCCACATTGAGAGTGTCAGTCAGGTGTTGCTGGTGAGGGATCCACATTGAGAGTGTCAGGTGTACCTTGCGAGAGATCCACATTGAGAGTGTCAGGTGCAGTTGGCGAGGGATCCACATTGAGAGTGTCAGGTGTAGCTGGTGAGAGATCCACATTGAGAGTGTCAGGTGCAGTTGGCGAGGGATCCACATTGAGAGTGTCAGGTGTATCTGGTGAGGGATCCACATTGAGAGTGTCAGGTGTAGCTGGCGAGGGATCCATATTGAGAGTGTGAGGTGTTGCTGCGGAGGGATCCACATTGGGAGTGTCAGGTGTAGCTGATGATGTGATCCACATTGTGAGTGTCAGGTGTATCTGGCGAGGGATCCACATTGAGAGTGTCAGGTGTATCTGGCGAGGGATCCACATTGAGAGTGTCAGGTGTAGCTGGTGAGGGATCCACATTGAGAGTGTCAGATGCAGCTGGTGACAGATCCACATTGAGAGTGTCAGGTGTAGCACATGATGGGATCCACATTGAGAGTGTCAGGTGTAGCTGGTGAGGGATCCACATTGATAGTGTCATGTGTATCTGGCGAGGGATCCACATTGAGAGTGTCCGGTGTAGCTGGTGAGGGATCCACATTGAGAGTGTCAGGTGTAGCTCATGGTGGGATCCACATTGAGAGTGTCAGTTGTAGCTGGCGAGGGTTCCACATTGAGAGTGTCAGGTGTAGCTCATGATGGGATCCACATTGAGAGTGTCAGGTGTAGCTGGCGAGGGATCCAGATTGAGAGTGTCAAGGGTAGCTGGTGAGGGATCCACATGGAGAATGTCAGGTGTAGCTGGGGAGGGACTCATATTGAGAGTGTCAGGTGTAGTTGGCGAGGGATCCACATTGAGAGTGTCAGGTGTAGTTGGCGAGGGATCCACATTGAGAGTGTCAGGTGTAGCTGGCTAGGGATCCACATTGAGAGTGTCAGGTGTACCTGGCGAGGGATCCACATTGAGAGTGTCAGGTGTAGCTGGTGAGTGATCCACATGGAGAATGTCAGGTGTAGCTGGGGAGGGACCCACATTGAGAGTGTCAGGTGTACCTGGCGAGAGATCCACATTGAGTGTGTCAAGTGTACCTGGTGAGGGATCCACATTCAGAGTGTCAGGTGTGGCTGGTGAGGGATCCACATTGAGAGTGTGTAGTGTACCGGGTGACGGATCCACGTTGCGAGTGTCAGGTGTACCTGGTGGGGGATCCACATTGCGTGTGTCAGGTGTAGTTGGCGAGGGATCCACATTGGGAGTGTCAGGTGTTGCTGGTGAGGGATCCACATTGAGAGTGTCAGGTGTAGCTGGTGAGGGATCCACATTGAGAGTGTCAGGTGTTGCTGGTGAGGGATCCACATTGAGAGTGTCAGGTGCACCTGGCGAGAGATCCACATTGAGAGTGTCAGGTGTAGCTGACGGTGGGATCCACATTGAGAGTGTCAGGTGTCCCTGGCGAGGGATTCACATTGAAAGTGTCAGGAGTACCTGGTGAGGGATCCACATTGAAAGTGTCAGGTGTAGCTGACGGTGGGATCCACATTGAGAGTGTCAGGTGTACCTGGTGAGGGATCCACATTGAGAGTGTCAGGAGTACCTAGCGAGAGATCCACATTGAGAGTGTCAGGTGTTGCAGGTGAGGGATCTACATTGAGTGTGTCAGTTGTAGCTGGCGAGGGAACCATTTTGAGAGTGTCAGGAGTACCTAGCGAGAAATCCACATTGAGAGTGTCAGGTGTAGCTGCTGTGGGATCCACATTTAGACTGTCAGGTGTAGCTGAAGATGGGATCCACATTGAGAGTGTCAGGTGTAGCTGACGATGGGACCCACATTGAGATTGTCAGGTGTAGCTGATGATGGGAACCACATTGAGATTGTCAGGTGCAGCTGATGATGGGATCCACATTGAGAGTGACAGGAGTAGCTGGCGAGGGATCCACATTGAGAGTGTCACGTGTAGCTGATGATGGGATCCACATTGAGAGTGTCAGGTGTCCCTGGCGAGGGATTCACATTGAGAGTGTCAGGTGTAGTTGCTGAGGGATCCACATTGAAAGTGTCAGGTGCAGCTGGCGAGTGATCCACATTGAGAGTGTCAGGTGTAGCTGACGGTGGGATCCACATTGAGAGTGTCAGGTGTCCCTGGCGAGGGATTCACATTGAGAGTGTCAGGTGTAGCTGACTGTGGGATCCACATTGAGAGTGTCAGGTGTACCTGGCGAGGGCTTCACTTTGAGAGTGTTAGGTGTACCTGGCGAGGGATCCACATTGAGAGTGTCAGGTGTACCTGGCGAGAGATCCACATTGAGAGTGTCAGGTGTAGTTGGCGAGGGATCCACTTTGAGATGGTCAGGTGTAGCTGGTGAGGGATCCACATTGAGAGTGTCAGGTGTAGCTGGTGAGGGATCCACATTGAGAGTGTCAGGTGTAGTTGGCGAGGGATCCACTTTGAGATGGTCAGGTGTAGCTGGTGAGGGATCCACATTGAGAGTGTCAGGTGTAGCTGGCGAGGGATCCATATTGAGAGTGTGAGGTGTTGCTGCGGAGGGATCCACATTCGGAGTGTCAGGTGTAGCTGATGATGTGATCCACATTGTGAGTGTCAGGTGTATCTGGCGAGGGATCCACATTGAGAGTGTCAGGTGTATCTGGCGAGGGATCCACATTGAGAGTGTCAGGTGTAGCTGGTGAGGGATCCACATTGAGAGTGTCAGATGCAGCTGGTGAGAGATCCACATTGAGAGTGTCAGGTGTAGTTGGTGAGGGATCCACATTGAGAGTGTCAGGTGTAGTTGGCGAGGGATCCACATTGAGAGTGTCAGGTGTAGCTCATGGTGGGATCCACATTGAGAGTGTCAGTTGTAGCTGGCGAGGGTTCCACATTGAGAGTGTCAGGTGTAGCTCATGATGGGATCCACATTGAGAGTGTCAGGTGTAGCTGGTGAGGGATCCACATGGAGAATGTCAGGTGTAGCTGGGGAGGGACCCACATTGAGAGTGTCAGGTGTAGTTGGTGAGGGATCCACATTGAGAGTGTCAGGTGTAGTTGGCGAGGGATCCACATTGAGAGTGTCAGGTGTAGCTGGCTAGGGATCCACATTGAGAGTGTCAGGTGTACCTGGCGAGGGATCCACATTGAGAGTGTCAGATGTAGCTGGTGAGTGATCCACATGGAGAATGTCAGGTGTAGCTGGGGAGGGACCCACATTGAGAGTGTCAGGTGTACCTGGCGAGAGATCCACATTGAGTGTGTCAAGTGTACCTGGTGAGGGATCCACATTCAGAGTGTCAGGTGTGGCTGGTGAGGGATCCACATTGAGAGTGTGTAGTGTACCGGGTGACGGATCCACGTTGCGAGTGTCAGGTGTACCTGGCGGGGGATCCACATTGAGTGTGTCAGGTGTAGTTGGCGAGGGATCCACATTGGGAGTGTCAGGTGTTGCTGGTGAGGGATCCACATTGAGAGTGTCAGGTGTAGCTGGTGAGGGATCCACATTGAGAGTGTCAGGTGTAGCTGGTGAGGGATCCACATTGAAAGTGTCAGGTGTACCTGGCGAGAGATCCACATTGAGAGTGTCAGGTGTAGCTGACGGTGGGATCCACATTGAGAGTGTCAGGTGTCCCTGGCGAGGGATTCACATTGAAAGTGTCAGGAGTACCTGGTGAGGGATCCACATTGAGAGTGTCAGGTGTAGCTGACGGTGGGATCCAGATTGAGAGTGTCAGGTGTACCTGGTGAGGGATCCACATTGAGAGTGTCAGGAGTACCTAGCGAGAGATCCACATTGAGAGTGTCAGGTGTTGCAGGTGAGGGATCTACATTGAGTGTGTCAGTTGTAGCTGGCGAGGGAACCATTTTGAGAGTGTCAGGAGTACCTAGCGAGAAATCCACATTGAGAGTGTCAGGTGTAGCTGGTGTGGGATCCACATTTAGACTGTCAGGTGTAGCTGAAGATGGGATCCACATTGAGAGTGTCAGGTGTAGCTGACGATGGGACCCACATTGAGATTGTCAGGTGTAGCTGATGATGGGAACCACATTGAGATTGTCAGGTGTAGCTGATGATGGGATCCACATTGAGAGTGACAGGAGTAGCTGGCGAGGGATCCACATTGAGAGTGTCAGGTGTAGCTGATGATGGGATCAACATTGAGAGTGTCAGGTGTCCCTGGCGAGGGCTTCACTTTGAGAGTGTTAGGTGTACCTGGCGAGGGATCCACATTGAGAGTGTCAGGTGTACCTGGAGTTGGACAACATTGAGAGTGTCAGGTGTACCTGGAGTTGGACAACATTGAGAGTGTCAGTTGTAGCTGGTGAGGGATCTACATTGGGAGTGTCAGATGTACCTGGTGAGAGATCCACATTGAGAGTGTCAGGTGTGGCTGGTGTGGGATCCACATTGAGAGTGTCAGGTGTACCTGGCGAGGGATCCACTTTGAGAGTGTCAGGAGTACCTGGTGAGAGATACACATTGAGAGTGTCAGGTGTATCTAGCGAGAGACCCACATTGAGAGTGTCAGGTGTAGCTGATGTTGGGATCCACATTGAGAGTGTCAGGTGTAGCTTACGATGGGATCCACATTGAGAGTGTCAGGTGTAGCTGATGATGGGATCCACATTGAGAGTGTCAGGTGTAGCTGGCGAGGGATCCACATGGAGAATGTCAGGTGTAGCTGGGGAGGGACCCACATTGAGAGTGTCAGGTGTAGTTGGTGAGGGATCCACATTGAGAGTGTCAGGTGTAGTTGGCGAGGGATCCACATTGAGAGTGTCAGGTGTAGCTGGCTAGGGATCCACATTGAGAGTGTCAGGTGTACCTGGCGAGGGATCCACATTGAGAGTGTCAGATGTAGCTGGTGAGTGATCCACATGGAGAATGTCAGGTGTAGCTGGGGAGGGACCCACATTGAGAGTGTCAGGTGTACCTGGCGAGAGATCCACATTGAGTGTGTCAAGTGTACCTGGTGAGGGATCCACATTGAGAGTGTGTCGTGTACCGGGTGACGGATCCACGTTGCGAGTGTCAGGTGTACCTGGCGAGGGATCCACATTGAGTGTGTCAGGTGTAGTTGGCGAGTGATCCACATTGGGAGTGTCAGGTGTTGCTGGTGAGGGATCCACATTGAGAGTGTCATGTGTTGCTGGTGAGGGATCCACATTGAGAGTGTCAGGTGTACCTGGCGAGAGATCAACATTGAGTGTGTCAGGTGTAGCTGACGGTGGGATCCACATTGAGAGTGTCAGGTGTCCCTGGCGAGGGATTCACATTGAAAGTGTCAGGAGTACCTGGTGAGGGATCCACATTGAGAGTGTCAGGTGTAGCTGACGGTGGGATCCACATTGAGAGTGTCAGGTGTACC
This sequence comes from Scyliorhinus torazame, assembly GCF_047496885.1. NCBI lineage: Eukaryota > Metazoa > Chordata > Chondrichthyes > Carcharhiniformes > Scyliorhinidae > Scyliorhinus > Scyliorhinus torazame. The sequence continues at coordinate 218,394,743 of NC_092707.1, forward strand.
TGGTGAGGGATCCACATTGAGAGTGTCAGGAGTACCTAGCGAGAGATCCACATTGAGAGTGTCAGGTGTTGCAGGTGAGGGATCTACATTGAGTGTGTCAGTTGTAGCTAGCGAGGGAACCATTTTGAGAGTGTCAGGAGTACCTAGCGAGAAATCCACATTGAGAGTGTCAGGTGTAGCTGGTGTGGGATCCACATTTAGACTGTCAGCTGTAGCTGATGATGGGATCCACATTGAGAGTGACAGGAGTAGCTGGCGAGGGCTTCACTTTGAGAGGGTTAGGTGTACCTGGTGAGGGATCCACATTGAGAGTGTCAGGTGCAGCTGGCGAGTGATCCACATTGAGAGTGTCAGGTGTAGCTGACTGTGGGATCCACATTGAGAGTGTCAGGTGTAACTGGGGAGGGACCCACATTGAGTGTGTCAGTTGTAGCTGGCGAGGGATCCACTTTGAGAGTGTCAGGAGTACCTAGTGAGAGATCCACATTGAGAGTGTCAGGTGTTGCTGGTGATGGATCCACTTTGAGAGTGTCAGGAGTACCTAGTGAGAGATCCACATTGAGAGTGTCAGGTGTTGCTGGTGATGGATCCACATTGAGTGTGTCAGTTGTAGCTGGTGAGGGATCCACATTGAGAGTGTCAGGTGTGGCTGGTGTGGGATCCACATTGAGAGTGTCAGGTGTACCTGGCGATGGATCCACATTGGGAGTGTCAGATGTACCTGGTGAGGGATACACATTGAGAGTGTCAGGTGTATCTAGCGAGAGACCCACATTGAGAGTTTCAGGTGTAGCTGATGTTGGGATCCACATTGAGAGTGTCAGGTGTAGCTGACAATGGGATCCACATTGAGAGTGTCAGGTGTAGCTGATGATGGGATCCACATTGAGAGTGTCAGGTGTAGCTGACGATGGGATCCACATTGAGAGTGTCAGGTGTAGCTGATGATGGGATCCACATTGAGAGTGTCAGTTGTAGCTGGCGAGGGATTCACATTGATAGTGTCAGGTGTAGCTGATGATGGGACCCACATTGAGAGTGTCAGGTATAGCTCATGATGGGATCCACATTGAGAGTGTCTGGTGTAGCTGATGATGGGATCCACATTGAGAGTGTTAGGTGTAGCTGGCGAGGGTTCCACATTGAGGGTGTCAGGTGTAGCTGATGATGTGATCCACATTGAGAGTGTCAGGTGTAGTTGGCGAGGGATCCACATTGAGGGTGTCAGATGTTGCTGCGGAGGGATCCACATTGAGAATGTCAGGTGTAGCTGGTGAGGGGTCTACATTGAGTGTGTCAGTTGTAGCTGGCGAGGGATCCACTTTGAGAGTGTCAGGTGCACCTGGCGAGGGATCCACATTGGGAGTGTCAGATGTACCTGGTGAGGGATACACATTGAGAGTGTCAGGTGTATCTAGCGAGAGACCCACATTGAGAGTGTCAGGCGTAGCTGACGATGGGATCCACATTGAGAGTGTCAGGTGTAGCTGATGATGGGATCCACATTGAGAGTGTCAGGTGTAGCTGATGATGGGATCCACATTGCGAGTGTCAGGTGTACCTGACGAGGGATTCACTTTGAGAGTGTCAGGTGTAGCTGGTGAGGGATCCACATTGAGAGTGTCAGGTGTACCTGGCGATGGATCCACATTGAGAGTGTCAGGTGTAGCTGGTGTGGGATCTACATTGAGAGTGTCAGATGTACCTGGCGAGGGATCCACATTGCGAGTGTCAGGTGCACCTGGTGAGGGATCCACATTGAGAGTGTCAGGTGTAGCTGGCGAGGGATCCACATTGAGAGTGTCAGGCGTAGCTGACGATGGGATCCACATTGAGAGTGTCAGGTGTGGCTGATGATGGCATCCACATTGAGAGTGTCAGGTGTAGCTGATGATGGGATCCACATTGAGAGTGTCAGTTGTAGCTGGGGAGGGATCCACATTGAGAGTGTCAGGTGTAGCTGATGATGTGATCCACATTGAGAGTGACAGGAGTAGCTGGCGAGAAATCAACATTGAGAGTGTCAGGTGTAGCTGATGATGGGATCCACATTGTGAGTGTCAGGTGTAGCTGATGATGTGATCCACATTGAGAGTGACAGGAGTAGCTGGCGAGAAATCAACATTGAGAGTGTCAGGTGTAGCTGGCGAGGGATCCACATTGAGAGTGTCATGTGTCCCTGGCGAGGGATTCACATTGAGAGTGTCAGGTGTAGTTGCTGATGGATCCACATTGAAAGTGTCAGGAGTACCTGGTGACGGATCCACATTGAGAGTGTCTGGTGTAGGTGATGATGGGATCCACATTGAGAGTGTCAGGTGTAGCTGATGATGGGATCCACATTGAGAGTGACAGGAGTAGCTGGCGAGGGATCCACATTGAGAGTGTCAGGTGTCCCAGGCGAGGGATTCACATTGAGAGTGTCAGGTGTTGTTGCTGAGGGATCCACATTGAAAGTGTCAGGTGTAGCTCGTGAGTGATCCACATTGAGAGTGTCAGGTGCAGCTGGCGTGAGATACACATTGAGAGTGTCAGGTGTTGTTGCTGAGGGATCCACATTGAGAGTGTCAGGTGTAGCTGGTGAGGGATCCACATTGAGAGTGTCAGGTGTAGCTGATTATGGGATCCACATTGAGAGTGTCAGGTGTAGCTGATTATGGGACCCACATTCGAGAGTGACAGGAGTAGCTGGCGAGGGATCCACATTGAGAGTGTCAGGTGTCCCTGGTGAGGGATTCACATTGAGAGTGTCAGGTGTTGTTGCTGAGGGATCCACATTGAAAGTGTCATGTGTAGCTGGTGAGGGATCCACATTGAGATTGTCAGGTGCAGTTGGCGAGGGATCCACATTGAGAGTGTCAGGTGTAGCTGGTGAGGGATCCACTTTGACAGTGTCAGGTGCACCTGACGATGGGATCCACATTGAGTGTCAGGTGTAGCCTGTGAGGGATCCAAATTGAGTGTGTCAGTTGTAGCTGGCGAGGAATCCACATTGAGAGTGTCAGTCAGGTGTTGCTGGTGAGGGATCCACATTGAGAGTGTCAGGTGTACCTTGCGAGAGATCCACATTGAGAGTGTCAGGTGCAGTTGGCGAGGGATCCACATTGAGAGTGTCAGGTGTAGCTGGCGAGAGATCCACATTGAGAGTGTCAGGTGCAGTTGGCGAGGGATCCACATTGAGAGTGTCAGGTGTAGCTGGTGAGGGATCCACATTGAGAGTGTCAGGTGTAGCTGGCGAGGGATCCATATTGAGAGTGTGAGGTGTTGCTGCGGAGGGATCCACATTGGGAGTGTCAGGTGTAGCTGATGATGTGATCCACATTGTGAGTGTCAGGTGTATCTGGCGAGGGATCCACATTGAGAGTGTCAGGTGTATCTGGCGAGGGATCCACATTGAGAGTGTCAGGTGTAGCTGGTGAGGGATCCACATTGAGAGTGTCAGATGCAGCTGGTGACAGATCCACATTGAGAGTGTCAGGTGTAGCACATGATGGGATCCACATTGAGAGTGTCAGGTGTAGCTGGTGAGGGATCCACATTGATAGTGTCATGTGTATCTGGCGAGGGATCCACATTGAGAGTGTCCGGTGTAGCTGGTGAGGGATCCACATTGAGAGTGTCAGGTGTAGCTCATGGTGGGATCCACATTGAGAGTGTCAGTTGTAGCTGGCGAGGGTTCCACATTGAGAGTGTCAGGTGTAGCTCATGATGGGATCCACATTGAGAGTGTCAGGTGTAGCTGGCGAGGGATCCAGATTGAGAGTGTCAGGTGTAGCTGGTGAGGGATCCACATGGAGAATGTCAGGTGTAGCTGGGGAGGGACTCATATTGAGAGTGTCAGGTGTAGTTGGCGAGGGATCCACATTGAGAGTGTCAGGTGTAGTTGGCGAGGGATCCACATTGAGAGTGTCAGGTGTAGCTGGCTAGGGATCCACATTGAGAGTGTCAGGTGTACCTGGCGAGGGATCCACATTGAGAGTGTCAGGTGTAGCTGGTGAGTGATCCACATGGAGAATGTCAGGTGTAGCTGGGGAGGGACCCACATTGAGAGTGTCAGGTGTACCTGGCGAGAGATCCACATTGAGTGTGTCAAGTGTACCTGGTGAGGGATCCACATTCAGAGTGTCAGGTGTGGCTGGTGAGGGATCCACATTGAGAGTGTGTAGTGTACCGGGTGACGGATCCACGTTGCGAGTGTCAGGTGTACCTGGTGGGGGATCCACATTGCGTGTGTCAGGTGTAGTTGGCGAGGGATCCACATTGGGAGTGTCAGGTGTTGCTGGTGAGGGATCCACATTGAGAGTGTCAGGTGTAGCTGGTGAGGGATCCACATTGAGAGTGTCAGGTGTTGCTGGTGAGGGATCCACATTGAGAGTGTCAGGTGCACCTGGCGAGAGATCCACATTGAGAGTGTCAGGTGTAGCTGACGGTGGGATCCACATTGAGAGTGTCAGGTGTCCCTGGCGAGGGATTCACATTGAAAGTGTCAGGAGTACCTGGTGAGGGATCCACATTGAAAGTGTCAGGTGTAGCTGACGGTGGGATCCACATTGAGAGTGTCAGGTGTACCTGGTGAGGGATCCACATTGAGAGTGTCAGGAGTACCTAGCGAGAGATCCACATTGAGAGTGTCAGGTGTTGCAGGTGAGGGATCTACATTGAGTGTGTCAGTTGTAGCTGGCGAGGGAACCATTTTGAGAGTGTCAGGAGTACCTAGCGAGAAATCCACATTGAGAGTGTCAGGTGTAGCTGCTGTGGGATCCACATTTAGACTGTCAGGTGTAGCTGAAGATGGGATCCACATTGAGAGTGTCAGGTGTAGCTGACGATGGGACCCACATTGAGATTGTCAGGTGTAGCTGATGATGGGAACCACATTGAGATTGTCAGGTGCAGCTGATGATGGGATCCACATTGAGAGTGACAGGAGTAGCTGGCGAGGGATCCACATTGAGAGTGTCACGTGTAGCTGATGATGGGATCCACATTGAGAGTGTCAGGTGTCCCTGGCGAGGGATTCACATTGAGAGTGTCAGGTGTAGTTGCTGAGGGATCCACATTGAAAGTGTCAGGTGCAGCTGGCGAGTGATCCACATTGAGAGTGTCAGGTGTAGCTGACGGTGGGATCCACATTGAGAGTGTCAGGTGTCCCTGGCGAGGGATTCACATTGAGAGTGTCAGGTGTAGCTGACTGTGGGATCCACATTGAGAGTGTCAGGTGTACCTGGCGAGGGCTTCACTTTGAGAGTGTTAGGTGTACCTGGCGAGGGATCCACATTGAGAGTGTCAGGTGTACCTGGCGAGAGATCCACATTGAGAGTGTCAGGTGTAGTTGGCGAGGGATCCACTTTGAGATGGTCAGGTGTAGCTGGTGAGGGATCCACATTGAGAGTGTCAGGTGTAGCTGGTGAGGGATCCACATTGAGAGTGTCAGGTGTAGTTGGCGAGGGATCCACTTTGAGATGGTCAGGTGTAGCTGGTGAGGGATCCACATTGAGAGTGTCAGGTGTAGCTGGCGAGGGATCCATATTGAGAGTGTGAGGTGTTGCTGCGGAGGGATCCACATTCGGAGTGTCAGGTGTAGCTGATGATGTGATCCACATTGTGAGTGTCAGGTGTATCTGGCGAGGGATCCACATTGAGAGTGTCAGGTGTATCTGGCGAGGGATCCACATTGAGAGTGTCAGGTGTAGCTGGTGAGGGATCCACATTGAGAGTGTCAGATGCAGCTGGTGAGAGATCCACATTGAGAGTGTCAGGTGTAGTTGGTGAGGGATCCACATTGAGAGTGTCAGGTGTAGTTGGCGAGGGATCCACATTGAGAGTGTCAGGTGTAGCTCATGGTGGGATCCACATTGAGAGTGTCAGTTGTAGCTGGCGAGGGTTCCACATTGAGAGTGTCAGGTGTAGCTCATGATGGGATCCACATTGAGAGTGTCAGGTGTAGCTGGTGAGGGATCCACATGGAGAATGTCAGGTGTAGCTGGGGAGGGACCCACATTGAGAGTGTCAGGTGTAGTTGGCGAGGGATCCACATTGAGAGTGTCAGGTGTAGCTGGCTAGGGATCCACATTGAGAGTGTCAGGTGTACCTGGCGAGGGATCCACATTGAGAGTGTCAGATGTAGCTGGTGAGTGATCCACATGGAGAATGTCAGGTGTAGCTGGGGAGGGACCCACATTGAGAGTGTCAGGTGTACCTGGCGAGAGATCCACATTGAGTGTGTCAAGTGTACCTGGTGAGGGATCCACATTCAGAGTGTCAGGTGTGGCTGGTGAGGGATCCACATTGAGAGTGTGTAGTGTACCGGGTGACGGATCCACGTTGCGAGTGTCAGGTGTACCTGGCGGGGGATCCACATTGAGTGTGTCAGGTGTAGTTGGCGAGGGATCCACATTGGGAGTGTCAGGTGTTGCTGGTGAGGGATCCACATTGAGAGTGTCAGGTGTAGCTGGTGAGGGATCCACATTGAGAGTGTCAGGTGTAGCTGGTGAGGGATCCACATTGAAAGTGTCAGGTGTACCTGGCGAGAGATCCACATTGAGAGTGTCAGGTGTAGCTGACGGTGGGATCCACATTGAGAGTGTCAGGTGTCCCTGGCGAGGGATTCACATTGAGAGTGTCAGGTGTAGCTGACGGTGGGATCCAGATTGAGAGTGTCAGGTGTAGCTGACGGTGGGATCCAGATTGAGAGTGTCAGGTGTACCTGGTGAGGGATCCACATTGAGAGTGTCAGGAGTACCTAGCGAGAGATCCACATTGAGAGTGTCAGGTGTTGCAGGTGAGGGATCTACATTGAGTGTGTCAGTTGTAGCTGGCGAGGGAACCATTTTGAGAGTGTCAGGAGTACCTCGCGAGAAATCCACATTGAGAGTGTCAGGTGTAGCTGGTGTGGGATCCACATTTAGACTGTCAGGTGTAGCTGAAGATGGGATCCACATTGAGAGTGTCAGGTGTAGCTGACGATGGGACCCACATTGAGATTGTCAGGTGTAGCTGATGATGGGAACCACATTGAGATTGTCAGGTGTAGCTGATGATGGGATCCACATTGAGAGTGACAGGAGTAGCTGGCGAGGGATCCACATTGAGAGTGTCAGGTGTAGCTGATGATGGGATCAACATTGAGAGTGTCAGGTGTAGCTGATTATGGGATCCACATTGAGAGTGTCAGGTGTCCCTGGCGAGGGATTCACATTGAGAGTGTCAGGTGTAGTTGCTGAGGGATCCACATTGAAAGTGTCAGGTGCAGCTGGCGAGTGATCCACATTGAGAGTGTCAGGTGTAGCTGACGGTGGGATCCACATTGAGAGTGTCAGGTGTCCCTGGCGAGGGATTCACATTGAGAGTGTCAGGTGTAGCTGACTGTGGGATCCACATTGAGAGTGTCAGGTATACCTGGCGAGGGCTTCACTTTGAGAGTGTTAGGTGTACCTGGCGAGGGATCCACATTGAGAGTGTCAGGTGTACCTGGAGTTGGACAACATTGAGAGTGTCAGGTGTACCTGGAGTTGGACAACATTGAGAGTGTCAGGTGTAGCTGGCGAGGGATCCACATTGAGTGTGTCAGTTGTAGCTGGTGAGGGATCTACATTGGGAGTGTCAGATGTACCTGGTGAGAGATCCACATTGAGAGTGTCAGGTGTGGCTGGTGTGGGATCCACATTGAGAGTGTCAGGTGTACCTGGCGAGGGATCCACTTTGAGAGTGTCAGGAGTACCTTGCGAGAAATCCACATTGAGAGTGTCAGGTGTGGCTGGTGTGGGATCCACATTGAGTGTGTCAGGTGTACCTGGCGAGGGATCCACATTGGGAGTGTCAGATGTACCTGGTGAGAGATACACATTGAGAGTGTCAGGTGTATCTAGCGAGAGACCCACATTGAGAGTGTCAGGTGTAGCTGATGTTGGGATCCACATTGAGAGTGTCAGGTGTAGCTTACGATGGGATCCACATTGAGAGTGTCAGGTGTAGCTGATGATGGGATCCACATTGAGAGTGTCAGGTGTAGCTGGCGAGGGATCCACATGGAGAATGTCAGGTGTAGCTGGGGAGGGACCCACATTGAGAGTGTCAGGTGTAGTTGGTGAGGGATCCACATTGAGAGTGTCAGGTGTAGTTGGCGAGGGATCCACATTGAGAGTGTCAGGTGTAGCTGGCTAGGGATCCACATTGAGAGTGTCAGGTGTACCTGGCGAGGGATCCACATTGAGAGTGTCAGATGTAGCTGGTGAGTGATCCACATGGAGAATGTCAGGTGTAGCTGGGGAGGGACCCACATTGAGAGTGTCAGGTGTACCTGGCGAGAGATCCACATTGAGTGTGTCAAGTGTACCTGGTGAGGGATCCACATTCAGAGTGTCAGGTGTGGCTGGTGAGGGATCCACATTGAGAGTGTGTAGTGTACCGGGTGACGGATCCACGTTGCGAGTGTCAGGTGTACCTGGCGGGGGATCCACATTGAGTGTGTCAGGTGTAGTTGGCGAGGGATCCACATTGGGAGTGTCAGGTGTTGCTGGTGAGGGATCCACATTGAGAGTGTCAGGTGTAGCTGGTGAGGGATCCACATTGAGAGTGTCAGGTGTAGCTGGTGAGGGATCCACATTGAAAGTGTCAGGTGTACCTGGCGAGAGATCCACATTGAGAGTGTCAGGTGTAGCTGACGGTGGGATCCACATTGAGAGTGTCAGGTGTCCCTGGCGAGGGATTCACATTGAAAGTGTCAGGAGTACCTGGTGAGGGATCCACATTGAGAGTGTCAGGTGTAGCTGACGGTGGGATCCAGATTGAGAGTGTCAGGTGTACCTGGTGAGGGATCCACATTGAGAGTGTCAGGAGTACCTAGCGAGAGATCCACATTGAGAGTGTCAGGTGTTGCAGGTGAGGGATCTACATTGAGTGTGTCAGTTGTAGCTGGCGAGGGAACCATTTTGAGAGTGTCAGGAGTACCTAGCGAGAAATCCACATTGAGAGTGTCAGGTGTAGCTGGTGTGGGATCCACATTTAGACTGTCAGGTGTAGCTGAAGATGGGATCCACATTGAGAGTGTCAGGTGTAGCTGACGATGGGACCCACATTGAGATTGTCAGGTGTAGCTGATGATGGGAACCACATTGAGATTGTCAGGTGTAGCTGATGATGGGATCCACATTGAGAGTGACAGGAGTAGCTGGCGAGGGATCCACATTGAGAGTGTCAGGTGTAGCTGATGATGGGATCAACATTGAGAGTGTCAGGTGTCCCTGGCGAGGGATTCACATTGAGAGTGTCAGGTGTAGCTGACTGTGGGATCCACATTGAGAGTGTCAGGTATACCTGGCGAGGGCTTCACTTTGAGAGTGTTAGGTGTACCTGGCGAGGGATCCACATTGAGAGTGTCAGGTGTACCTGGAGTTGGACAACATTGAGAGTGTCAGGTGTACCTGGAGTTGGACAACATTGAGAGTGTCAGGTGTAGCTGGCGAGGGATCCACATTGAGTGTGTCAGTTGTAGCTGGTGAGGGATCTACATTGGGAGTGTCAGATGTACCTGGTGAGAGATCCACATTGAGAGTGTCAGGTGTGGCTGGTGTGGGATCCACATTGAGAGTGTCAGGTGTACCTGGCGAGGGATCCACTTTGAGAGTGTCAGGAGTACCTTGCGAGAAATCCACATTGAGAGTGTCAGGTGTGGCTGGTGTGGGATCCACATTGAGTGTGTCAGGTGTACCTGGCGAGGGATCCACATTGGGAGTGTCAGATGTACCTGGTGAGAGATACACATTGAGAGTGTCAGGTGTATCTAGCGAGAGACCCACATTGAGAGTGTCAGGTGTAGCTGATGTTGGGATCCACATTGAGAGTGTCAGGTGTAGCTTACGATGGGATCCACATTGAGAGTGTCAGGTGTAGCTGATGATGGGATCCACATTGAGAGTGTCAGGTGTAGCTGGCGAGGGATCCACATGGAGAATGTCAGGTGTAGCTGGGGAGGGACCCACATTGAGAGTGTCAGGTGTAGTTGGTGAGGGATCCACATTGAGAGTGTCAGGTGTAGTTGGCGAGGGATCCACATTGAGAGTGTCAGGTGTAGCTGGCTAGGGATCCACATTGAGAGTGTCAGGTGTACCTGGCGAGGGATCCACATTGAGAGTGTCAGATGTAGCTGGTGAGTGATCCACATGGAGAATGTCAGGTGTAGCTGGGGAGGGACCCACATTGAGAGTGTCAGGTGTACCTGGCGAGAGATCCACATTGAGTGTGTCAAGTGTACCTGGTGAGGGATCCACATTCAGAGTGTCAGGTGTGGCTGGTGAGGGATCCACATTGAGAGTGTGTAGTGTACCGGGTGACGGATCCACGTTGCGAGTGTCAGGTGTACCTGGCGGGGGATCCACATTGAGTGTGTCAGGTGTAGTTGGCGAGGGATCCACATTGGGAGTGTCAGGTGTTGCTGGTGAGGGATCCACATTGAGAGTGTCAGGTGTAGCTGGTGAGGGATCCACATTGAGAGTGTCAGGTGTAGCTGGTGAGGGATCCACATTGAAAGTGTCAGGTGTACCTGGCGAGAGATCCACATTGAGAGTGTCAGGTGTAGCTGACGGTGGGATCCACATTGAGAGTGTCAGGTGTCCCTGGCGAGGGATTCACATTGAAAGTGTCAGGAGTACCTGGTGAGGGATCCACATTGAGAGTGTCAGGTGTAGCTGACGGTGGGATCCAGATTGAGAGTGTCAGGTGTACCTGGTGAGGGATCCACATTGAGAGTGTCAGGAGTACCTAGCGAGAGATCCACATTGAGAGTGTCAGGTGTTGCAGGTGAGGGATCTACATTGAGTGTGTCAGTTGTAGCTGGCGAGGGAACCATTTTGAGAGTGTCAGGAGTACCTAGCGAGAAATCCACATTGAGAGTGTCAGGTGTAGCTGGTGTGGGATCCACATTTAGACTGTCAGGTGTAGCTGAAGATGGGATCCACATTGAGAGTGTCAGGTGTAGCTGACGATGGGACCCACATTGAGATTGTCAGGTGTAGCTGATGATGGGAACCACATTGAGATTGTCAGGTGTAGCTGATGATGGGATCCACATTGAGAGTGACAGGAGTAGCTGGCGAGGGATCCACATTGAGAGTGTCAGGTGTAGCTGATGATGGGATCAACATTGAGAGTGTCAGGTGTAGCTGATTATGGGATCCACATTGAGAGTGTCAGGTGTCCCTGGCGAGGGATTCACATTGAGAGTGTCAGGTGTAGTTGCTGAGGGATCCACATTGAAAGTGTCAGGTGCAGCTGGCGAGTGATCCACATTGAGAGTGTCAGGTGTAGCTGACGGTGGGATCCACATTGAGAGTGTCAGGTGTCCCTGGCGAGGGATTCACATTGAGAGTGTCAGGTGTAGCTGACTGTGGGATCCACATTGAGAGTGTCAGGTATACCTGGCGAGGGATTCACATTGAGAGTGTCAGGTGTAGCTGACTGTGGGATCCACATTGAGAGTGTCAGGTATACCTGGCGAGGGCTTCACTTTGAGAGTGTTAGGTGTACCTGGCGAGGGATCCACATTGAGAGTGTCAGGTGTACCTGGAGTTGGACAACATTGAGAGTGTCAGGTGTACCTGGAGTTGGACAACATTGAGAGTGTCAGGTGTAGCTGGCGAGGGATCCACATTGAGTGTGTCAGTTGTAGCTGGTGAGGGATCTACATTGGGAGTGTCAGATGTACCTGGTGAGAGATCCACATTGAGAGTGTCAGGTGTGGCTGGTGTGGGATCCACATTGAGAGTGTCAGGTGTACCTGGCGAGGGATCCACTTTGAGAGTGTCAGGAGTACCTTGCGAGAAATCCACATTGAGAGTGTCAGGTGTGGCTGGTGTGGGATCCACATTGAGTGTGTCAGGTGTACCTGGCGAGGGATCCACATTGGGAGTGTCAGATGTACCTGGTGAGAGATACACATTGAGAGTGTCAGGTGTATCTAGCGAGAGACCCACATTGAGAGTGTCAGGTGTAGCTGATGTTGGGATCCACATTGAGAGTGTCAGGTGTAGCTTACGATGGGATCCACATTGAGAGTGTCAGGTGTAGCTGATGATGGGATCCACATTGAGAGTGTCAGGTGTAGCTGGCGAGGGATCCACATGGAGAATGTCAGGTGTAGCTGGGGAGGGACCCACATTGAGAGTGTCAGGTGTAGTTGGTGAGGGATCCACATTGAGAGTGTCAGGTGTAGTTGGCGAGGGATCCACATTGAGAGTGTCAGGTGTAGCTGGCTAGGGATCCACATTGAGAGTGTCAGGTGTACCTGGCGAGGGATCCACATTGAGAGTGTCAGATGTAGCTGGTGAGTGATCCACATGGAGAATGTCAGGTGTAGCTGGGGAGGGACCCACATTGAGAGTGTCAGGTGTACCTGGCGAGAGATCCACATTGAGTGTGTCAAGTGTACCTGGTGAGGGATCCACATTCAGAGTGTCAGGTGTGGCTGGTGAGGGATCCACATTGAGAGTGTGTAGTGTACCGGGTGACGGATCCACGTTGCGAGTGTCAGGTGTACCTGGCGGGGGATCCACATTGAGTGTGTCAGGTGTAGTTGGCGAGGGATCCACATTGGGAGTGTCAGGTGTTGCTGGTGAGGGATCCACATTGAGAGTGTCAGGTGTAGCTGGTGAGGGATCCACATTGAGAGTGTCAGGTGTAGCTGGTGAGGGATCCACATTGAAAGTGTCAGGTGTACCTGGCGAGAGATCCACATTGAGAGTGTCAGGTGTAGCTGACGGTGGGATCCACATTGAGAGTGTCAGGTGTCCCTGGCGAGGGATTCACATTGAAAGTGTCAGGAGTACCTGGTGAGGGATCCACATTGAGAGTGTCAGGTGTAGCTGACGGTGGGATCCAGATTGAGAGTGTCAGGTGTACCTGGTGAGGGATCCACATTGAGAGTGTCAGGAGTACCTAGCGAGAGATCCACATTGAGAGTGTCAGGTGTTGCAGGTGAGGGATCTACATTGAGTGTGTCAGTTGTAGCTGGCGAGGGAACCATTTTGAGAGTGTCAGGAGTACCTAGCGAGAAATCCACATTGAGAGTGTCAGGTGTAGCTGGTGTGGGATCCACATTTAGACTGTCAGGTGTAGCTGAAGATGGGATCCACATTGAGAGTGTCAGGTGTAGCTGACGATGGGACCCACATTGAGATTGTCAGGTGTAGCTGATGATGGGAACCACATTGAGATTGTCAGGTGTAGCTGATGATGGGATCCACATTGAGAGTGACAGGAGTAGCTGGCGAGGGATCCACATTGAGAGTGTCAGGTGTAGCTGATGATGGGATCAACATTGAGAGTGTCAGGTGTAGCTGATTATGGGATCCACATTGAGAGTGTCAGGTGTCCCTGGCGAGGGATTCACATTGAGAGTGTCAGGTGTAGTTGCTGAGGGATCCACATTGAAAGTGTCAGGTGCAGCTGGCGAGTGATCCACATTGAGAGTGTCAGGTGTAGCTGACGGTGGGATCCACATTGAGAGTGTCAGGTGTCCCTGGCGAGGGATTCACATTGAGAGTGTCAGGTGTAGCTGACTGTGGGATCCACATTGAGAGTGTCAGGTATACCTGGCGAGGGCTTCACTTTGAGAGTGTTAGGTGTACCTGGCGAGGGATCCACATTGAGAGTGTCAGGTGTACCTGGAGTTGGACAACATTGAGAGTGTCAGGTGTACCTAGAGTTGGACAACATTGAGAGTGTCAGGTGTAGCTGGCGAGGGATCCACATTGAGTGTGTCAGTTGTAGCTGGTGAGGCATCTACATTGGGAGTGTCAGATGTACCTGGTGAGAGATCCACATTGAGAGTGTCAGGTGTGGCTGGTGTGGGATCCACATTGAGAGTGTCAGGTGTACCTGGCGAGGGATCCACTTTGAGAGTGTCAGGAGTACCTTGCGAGAAATCCACATTGAGAGTGTCAGGTGTGGCTGGTGTGGGATCCACATTGAGTGTGTCAGGTGTACCTGGCGAGGGATCCACATTGGGAGTGTCAGATGTACCTGGTGAGAGATACACATTGAGAGTGTCAGGTGTATCTAGCGAGAGACCCACATTGAGAGTGTCAGGTGTAGCTGATGTTGGGATCCACATTGAGAGTGTCAGGTGTAGCTTACGATGGGATCCACATTGAGAGTGTCAGGTGTAGCTGATGATGGGATCCACATTGAGAGTGTCAGGTGTAGCTGGCGAGGGATCCACATGGAGAATGTCAGGTGTAGCTGGGGAGGGACCCACATTGAGAGTGTCAGGTGTAGTTGGTGAGGGATCCACATTGAGAGTGTCAGGTGTAGTTGGCGAGGGATCCACATTGAGAGTGTCAGGTGTAGCTGGCTAGGGATCCACATTGAGAGTGTCAGGTGTACCTGGCGAGGGATCCACATTGAGAGTGTCAGATGTAGCTGGTGAGTGATCCACATGGAGAATGTCAGGTGTAGCTGGGGAGGGACCCACATTGAGAGTGTCAGGTGTACCTGGCGAGAGATCCACATTGAGTGTGTCAAGTGTACCTGGTGAGGGATCCACATTCAGAGTGTCAGGTGTGGCTGGTGAGGGATCCACATTGAGAGTGTGTAGTGTACCGGGTGACGGATCCACGTTGCGAGTGTCAGGTGTACCTGGCGGGGGATCCACATTGAGTGTGTCAGGTGTAGTTGGCGAGGGATCCACATTGGGAGTGTCAGGTGTTGCTGGTGAGGGATCCACATTGAGAGTGTCAGGTGTAGCTGGTGAGGGATCCACATTGAGAGTGTCAGGTGTAGCTGGTGAGGGATCCACATTGAAAGTGTCAGGTGTACCTGGCGAGAGATCCACATTGAGAGTGTCAGGTGTAGCTGACGGTGGGATCCACATTGAGAGTGTCAGGTGTCCCTGGCGAGGGATTCACATTGAAAGTGTCAGGAGTACCTGGTGAGGGATCCACATTGAGAGTGTCAGGTGTAGCTGACGGTGGGATCCAGATTGAGAGTGTCAGGTGTACCTGGTGAGGGATCCACATTGAGAGTGTCAGGAGTACCTAGCGAGAGATCCACATTGAGAGTGTCAGGTGTTGCAGGTGAGGGATCTACATTGAGTGTGTCAGTTGTAGCTGGCGAGGGAACCATTTTGAGAGTGTCAGGAGTACCTAGCGAGAAATCCACATTGAGAGTGTCAGGTGTAGCTGGTGTGGGATCCACATTTAGACTGTCAGGTGTAGCTGAAGATGGGATCCACATTGAGAGTGTCAGGTGTAGCTGACGATGGGACCCACATTGAGATTGTCAGGTGTAGCTGATGATGGGAACCACATTGAGATTGTCAGGTGTAGCTGATGATGGGATCCACATTGAGAGTGACAGGAGTAGCTGGCGAGGGATCCACATTGAGAGTGTCAGGTGTAGCTGATGATGGGATCAACATTGAGAGTGTCAGGTGTAGCTGATTATGGGATCCACATTGAGAGTGTCAGGTGTCCCTGGCGAGGGATTCACATTGAGAGTGTCAGGTGTAGTTGCTGAGGGATCCACATTGAAAGTGTCAGGTGCAGCTGGCGAGTGATCCACATTGAGAGTGTCAGGTGTAGCTGACGGTGGGATCCACATTGAGAGTGTCAGGTGTCCCTGGCGAGGGATTCACATTGAGAGTGTCAGGTGTAGCTGACTGTGGGATCCACATTGAGAGTGTCAGGTATACCTGGCGAGGGCTTCACTTTGAGAGTGTTAGGTGTACCTGGCGAGGGATCCACATTGAGAGTGTCAGGTGTACCTGGAGTTGGACAACATTGAGAGTGTCAGGTGTACCTAGAGTTGGACAACATTGAGAGTGTCAGGTGTAGCTGGCGAGGGATCCACATTGAGTGTGTCAGTTGTAGCTGGTGAGGCATCTACATTGGGAGTGTCAGATGTACCTGGTGAGAGATCCACATTGAGAGTGTCAGGTGTGGCTGGTGTGGGATCCACATTGAGAGTGTCAGGTGTACCTGGCGAGGGATCCACTTTGAGAGTGTCAGGAGTACCTTGCGAGAAATCCACATTGAGAGTGTCAGGTGTGGCTGGTGTGGGATCCACATTGAGTGTGTCAGGTGTACCTGGCGAGGGATCCACATTGGGAGTGTCAGATGTACCTGGTGAGAGATACACATTGAGAGTGTCAGGTGTATCTAGCGAGAGACCCACATTGAGAGTGTCAGGTGTAGCTGATGTTGGGATCCACATTGAGAGTGTCAGGTGTAGCTTACGATGGGATCCACATTGAGAGTGTCAGGTGTAGCTGATGATGGGATCCACATTGAGAGTGTCAGGTGTAGCTGGCGAGGGATCCACATTGAGAGTGTCAGGTGTAGCTGATGATGGGATCCACATTGAGAGTGTCAGGTGTAGCTGACGATGGGATCCACATTGAGAGTGTCAGGTGTAGCTGATGATGCGATCCACACTGAGAGTGTCAGGTGTACCTGGCGAGGGATCCACATTGCGAGCGTCAGGTGTACCAGACGAGGGATCCACATTGAGAGTGTCAGTTGTAGCTGGCGAGGGATCCACATTGAGAGTGTCAGGTGTAGCTGATGATGCGATCCACATTGAGAGTGTCAGGTGTACCTGGCGATGGATCCACTTTGAGAGTGTCAGGTGTAGTTGGCGAGGGATCCACATTGAGAGTGTCAGGTGTACCTGGCGAGGGATCCACATTGAGAGTGTCAGGAGTACCTGGTGAGGGATCCACATTGAGAGTGTCAGGTGTAGCTCATGGTGGGATCTACATTGAGAGTGTCAGGTGCAGCTGATGATGGGATCCACATTGAGAGTGTCAGGTGTAGCTGGTGAGGGATCCACATTGAGAGTGACAGGTGTCCCTGGCGAGGGATTCACATTGAGAGTGTCAGGTGTAGCTGGTGAGGGATCCGCATTGAGAGTGACAGGAGCAGCTGGTGAGGGATCCACATTGAGAGTGTCAGGTGTAGCTGGTGAGGGATCCGCATTGAGAGTGACAGGTGTCCCTGGCGAGGGATCCACATTGAGGGTGTCTGGAGTAGTTGTCGAGGGATCCTCATTGCGAGTGTTAGGTGTAGCTGGCGAGGGTTCCACATTGAGGGTGTCAGGTGTAGCTGATGATGTGATCCACATTGAGAGTGTCAGGTGTAGCTGGCGAGGGATCCACATTGAGGGTGTCAGGAGTAGTTGGCGAGGGATCCACATTGAGAGTGTCAGGTGTAGCTGATGATGTGATCCACATTGCGAGTGTCAGGTGTAGCTGCCGAGCGATCCACATTGAGGGTGTCAGGTGTAGCTGATGATGTGATCCACATTGAGAATGTCAGGTGTAGCTGGTGAGGGGTCTACATTCAGTGTGTCAGTTGTAGCTGGCGAGGGATCCACTTTGAGAGTGTCAGTTGTACCTGGCGAGGGATCCACATTGGGAGTGTCAGATGTACCTGGCGAGAGACCCACATGAGAGTGTCAGGCGTAGCTGACGATGGGATCCACATTGAGAGTGTCAGGTGTAGCTGGCGAGGGATCCACATTGAGAGTGTCAGGTGTAGCTGATGATGGGATCCACATTGAGAGTGTCAGGTGTAGCACATGATGGAATCCACATGGAGAATGTCAGGTGTAGCTGATGATGGGATCCACATTGAGAGTGTCAGGTGTAGCTGGCGAGGGATCCACATTGAGAGTGTCAGGTGTAGCACATGATGGAATCCACATGGAGAATGTCAGGTGTAGCTGATGTTGGGATCCACATTGACAGTGTCAGGTGTAGCTGGTGAGGGATCCACATTGAGAGTGTCAGGTGTAGCTGATGTTGGGATCCACATTGAGAGTGTCAGGTGTACCTGGCGAGGGATCCACATTGCGAGTGTCAGGTGTACCTGACGAGGGATTCACTTTGAGAGTGTCAGGTGTACCTGGCGATGGATCCACATTGAGAGTGTCAGGTGTAGCTGGCGAGGGATCCACATTGAGAGTGTCAGGTGTAGCTGATGTTGGGATCCACATTGACAGTGTCAGGTGTAGCTGGTGTGGGAGCCACATTGAGAGTGTCAGATGTACCTGGCGAGGGATCCACATTGCGAGTGTCAGGTGCACCTGGTGAGGGATACACATTGAGAGTGTCAGGTGTATCTAGCGAGAGACCCACATTGAGAGTGTCAGGCGTCGCTGACGATGGGATCCACTTTGAGAATGTCAGGTGTAGCTGGTGAGAGATCCACATTGAGAGTGTCAGGTGTAGCTGCCGAGGGATCCACATTGAGAGTGTCAGGTGTAGCTGGCGAGGGATCCACATTGAGAGTGTCAGGTGTAGCTGACGATGGGATCGACATTGAGAGTGTCAGTTGTAGCTGATTATGGGATCCACACTGAGAGTGTCAGGTGTCCATGGCGAGAGATTCACATTGAGAGTGTCAGGTGTAGTTGCTGATGGATCCACATTGAAACTGTCAGGAGTACCTGGTGACGGATCCACATTGAGAGTGTCTGGTGTAGGTGATGATGGGATCCACATTGAGAGTGTCAGGTGTAGCTGATGATGGGATCCACATTGAGAGTGACAGGAGTAGCTGGCGAGGGATCCACATTGAGAGTGTCAGGTGTCCCTGGCGAGGGATTCACATTGAGAGTGTCAGGTGTTGTTGCTGAGGGATCCACATTGAAAGTGTCAGGTGTAGCTGGTGAGTGATCCACATTGAGAGTGTCAGGTGCAGCTGGCGTGAGATACACATTGAGAGTGTCAGGTGTAGCTGGTGTGGGATTGACATTGAGAGTGTCAGGTGTAGTTGCTGAGGGATCCACATTGAAAGTGTCAGGTGTAGCTGGTTATGGGATCCACATTGAGAGTGTCAGATGTAGCTGATTATGGGACCCACATTCGAGAGTGTCAGGTGTAACTGACGGTGGGATCCACATTGAGAGTGTCAGGTGTCCCTGGCGAGGGATTCACATTGAGAGTGTCGGGTGTAGTTGCTGAGGGATCCACATTGAGATTGTCATGTGTAGCTGGTGAGGGATCCACATTGAGATTGTCAGGTGTAGCTGGTGATGGATCGACATTGAGAGTTTCAGGTGTAGCTGGTGAGAGATCCACATTGAGAGTGTCAGGTGTACCTGGCGAGGGATCCACATTGCGAGTGTCAGGTTTACCTGACGAGGGATTCACTTTGACAGTGTCAGGTATAGCTGGTGAGGGATCCACATTGAGAGTGTCAGGTGTACCTGGCGATGGATCCACTTTGATAGTGTCAGGTGCACCTGACGATGGGATCCACATTGAGTGTCAGGTGTAGCTGGCGAGTGATCCACATTGAGAGTGTCAGGTGTAGTTGGCGAGGGATCCACATTGAGAGTGTCAGGTGTAGCTGGCGAGGGATCCACATTGAGAGTGTCAGGTGTAGTTGGCGAGGGATCCACATGGAGAGTGTCAGGTGTACCTGGCGAGAGATCCACATTGAGAGTGTCAGGTGTAGTTGGCGAGGGATCCACATTGAGAGTGTCAGGTGTAGCTGGTGAGAGATCCACATTGAGAGTGCCAGGTGTAGCTGGTGAGGGATCCACATTGAGAGTGTCAGGTGTACCTGGCGAGAGATCCACATTGAGAGTGCCAGGTGTAGCTGGTGAGGGACCCACATTGAGAGTGTCCTGTGTAGTTGGCGATGGATCCACATTGAGATGGTCAGGTGTAGCTGGCGAGGGATCCATATTGAGAGTGTGAGGTGTTGCTGCGGAGGGATCCATATTGGGAGTGTCAGGTGTAGCTGATGATGTGATCCACATTGTGAGTGTCAGGTGTATCTGGCGAGGGATCCACATTGAGAGTGTCAGGTGTATCTGGCGAGGGATCCACATTGAGAGTGTCAGGTGTAGCTGGTGAGGGATCCACATTGAGAGTGTCAGGTGTAGCTGGTGAGTGATCCACATTGAGAGTGTCAGGTGTAGCTGGCGAGGGATTCACATTGAGAGTGTGAGGTGCTGCTGCGGAGGGATCCACATTGAGAGTGTCAGGTGTAGCTGATGATGTGATCCACATTGTGAGTGCCAGGTGTAGCTGGCGAGGGATCCACATTGAGAGTGTCAGGTGTATCTGGCGAGGGATCCACATTGCGAGTGTCAGGTGTCGCTGGTGAGAGATCCACATTGAGAGTGTGAGGTGTAGCTGATGATGGAATCCACATTGAGAGTGTCAGGTGTCCCTGGCGAGGGATTCACATTGAGAGTGTCAGGTGTAGTTGCTGAGGGATCCACATTGAGATTGTCATGTGTAGCTGGTGATGGATCGACATTGAGAGTGTCAGGTGTAGCTGGTGAGAGATCCACATTGAGAGTGTCAGGTGTACCTGGCGAGGGATCCACATTGCGAGTGTCAGGTGTACCTGACGAGGGATCCACATTGAGTGTCAGGTGTAGCTGGTGAGGGATCCACATTGAGTGTGTCAGTTGTAGTTGGCGAGGGATCCACATTGAGAGTGTCAGGTGTAGTTGGCGAGGGATCCACATTGAGAGTGTCAGGTGTAGCTGGCGAGGGATCCACATTGAGAGTGTCAGGTGTACCTGGCGAGAGATCCACATTGAGAGTGCCAGGTGTAGCTGGTGAGGGATCCACATTGAGAGTGTCAGGTGTAGCTGATGATGTGATCCACATTGTGAGTGTCAGGTGTATCTGGCGAGGGATCCACATTGAGAGTGTCAGGTGTATCTGGCGAGGGATCCACATTGAGATTGTCAGGTGTAGCTGATGATGTGATCCACATTGTGAGTGTCAGGTGTAGCTGGCGAGGGATCCATATTGAGAGTGTGAGGTGTTGCTGCGGAGGGATCCACATTGGGAGTGTCAAGTGTAGCTGATGATGTGATCCACATTGTGAGTGTCAGGTGTATCTGGCGAGGGATCCACATTGAGAGTGTCAGGTGTATCTGGCGAGGGATCCACATTGAGAGTGTCAGGTGTAGCTGGTGAGGGATCCACATTGAGAGGGTCAGGTGTAGCTGGTGAGTGATCCACATTGAGAGTGTCAGGTGTAGCTGGCGAGGGATCCACATAGAGATTGTCAGGTGTACCTGGCGAGGGATCCACATTGCGAGTGTCAGGTGTAGCTGGTGAGGGATCCACATTGAGAGGGTCAGGTGTAGCTGGTGAGTGATCCACATTGAGAGTGTCAGGTGTATCTGGCGAGGGATCCACATTGCGAGTGTCAGGTGTACCTGGCGAGGGATCCACATTGCGAGTGTCAGGTGTACCTGGCGAGCGATCCACATTGAGTGTGTCAGGTGTAGCTGGCGAGGGTTCCACATTGAGGGTGTCAGGTGTAGCTGATGATGTGATCCACATTGAGAATGTCAGGTGTAGCTGGCAAGGGATCCACATTGAGGATGTCAGGTGTTGTTGTCGAGGGATCCACATTGCGAGTGTTAGGTGTAGCTGGCGAGGGTTCCACATTGAGGGTGTCAGGTGTAGCTGATGATATGATCCACATTGAGAGTGTCAGGTGTAGCTGACGATGGGATCCACATTGAGAGTGTCAGGTGTGGCTGATGATGGGATCCACATTGAGAGTGTCAGGTGTAGCTGATGATGGGATCCACATTGAGAGTGTCAGGTGTAGCTGGGGAGGGATCCACATTGAGAGTGTCAGGTGTAGCTGATGATGGGATCCACATTGAGAGTGTCAGGTGTAGCTGACGATGGGATACACATTGAGAGTGTCAGGTGTAGCTGATGATGTGATCCACATTGAGAGTGACAAGAGTAGCTGGCGAGGAATCAACATTGAGAGTGTCAGGTGTAGCTGATGATGGGATCCACATTGAGAGTGTCAGGTGTAGCTGATGATGGGATCCACATTGAGAGTGTCAGGTGTCCCTGGCGAGGGATCCACATTGAGAGTGTCAGGTGTAGTTGCTGATGGATCCACATTGAAAGTGTCAGGAGTACCTGGTGAGGGATCCACATTGAGAGTGTCTGGTGTAGGTGATGATGGGATCCACATTGAGAGTGTCAGGTGTAGCTGATGATGGGATCCACATTGAGAGTGACAGGAGTAGCTGGCGAGGGATCCACATTGAGAGTGTCAGGTGTCGCTGGCGAGGGATTCACATTGAGAGTGTCAGGTGTTGTTGCTGAGGGATCCACATTGAAAGTGTCATGTGCAGCTGGCGTTAGATACACATTGAGAGTGTCAGGTGTAGCTGGCGAGTGATCCACATTGAGAGTGTCATGTGCAGCTGGCGTTAGATACACATTGAGAGTGTCAGGTGTAGCTGGTGAGGGATCCACATTGAGAGTGTCAGGTGTAGCTGGTGTGGGATTGACATTGAGAGTGTCAGGTGTAGTTGCTGAGGATCCACATTGAAAGTGTCAGGAGTACCTGGTGAGGGATCCACATTGAGAGTGTCAGGTGTAGCTGATTATGGGATCCACATTGAGAGTGTCAGGTGTAGCTGATAATGGGATCCACATTCGAGAGTGTCAGGTGTAACTGACGGTGGGATCCACATTGAGAGTGTCAGGTGTCCCCGGCGAGTAATTTACATTGCGAGTGTCAGGTGTAGTTGCTGAGGGATCCACATTGAGAGTGTCATGTGTAGCTGGTGAGGGATCCACATTGAGATTGTCAGGTGTAGCTGGTGATGGATCGACATTGAGAGTGTCAGGTGTAGCTGGTGAGGGATCCAGATTGAGAGTGTCAGGTCTACCTGGCGAGGGATCCACATTGCGAGTGTCAGGTGTACCTGACGAGGGATTCACTTTGAGAGTGTCAGGTATAGCTGGTGAGGGATCCACATTGAGAGTGTCAGGTGTACCTGGCGATGCATCCACTTTGAGAGTGTCAGGAGTACCTAGCGAGAGATCCACATTGAGAGTGTCAGGTGTACCTGGCGAGGGATCCACATTGAGAGTGTCAGCTGTATCTAGCGAGAGACCCACATTGAGAGTGTCAGGCGTAGCTGATGATGGGATCCACTTTGAGAGTGTCAGGTGTAGCTGCCGAGGGATCCACATTGAGAGTGTCAGGTGTAGCTGGCGAGGGATCCACATTGATAGTGTCAGGTCTAGCTGGCGAGGGATCCACATTGAGAGTGTCAGGTGTAGCTGATGATGGGATCCACATTGAGAGTGTCAGGTGTAGCTGATTATGGGATCCACATTGAGAGTGTCAGGTGTCCCTGGCGAGGGATTCACATTGAGAGTGTCAGGTGTAGCTGACGGTGGGATTCACATTGAGAGTGTCAGGTGTAGCTGATTATGGGATCCACATTGAGAGTGTCAGGTGTCCCTGGCGAGGGATTCACATTGAGAGTGTCAGGTGTCCCTGGCGAGGGATTCACATTGAGAGTGTCAGGTGTAGTTGCTGATGGATCCACATTGAAAGTGTCAGGAGTACCTGGTGAGGGATCAACATTGAGAGTGTCTGGTGTAGCTGGTGATTGATCCACATTGAGAGTGACAGGTGTAGCTGACGGTGGGATCCACATTGAGAGTGTCAGGTGTCCCTGGCGAGGGATTCACATTGAGAGTGTCAGGTGTAGCTGGTGAGGGATCCACATTGAGAGTGTCTGGTGTAGCTGGTGAGGGATCCACATTGAGAGTGACAGGTGTAGCTGACGGTGGGATCCACACTGAGAGTGTCAGGTGTCCATGGCGAGGGATTCACATTGAGAGTGTCAGGTGTAGTTGCTGAGGGATCCACATTGACAGTGTCAGGTGTAGCTGGTGAGGGATCCACATTGAGAGTGTCAGGTGTACCTGGCGAGGGATCCACATTGCGAGTGTCAGGTGTACCTGACGAGGGATTCACTTTGAGAGTGTCAGGTGTACCTGGCGATGGATCCACATTGAGAGTGTCAGGTGTAGCTGGTGTGGGAGCCACATTGAGAGTGTCAGATGTACCTGGCGAGGGATCCACATTGCGAGTGTCAGGTGCACCTGGTGAGGGATACACATTGAGAGTGTCAGGTGTATCTAGCGAGAGACCCACATTGAGAGTGTCAGGCGTAGCTGACGATGGGATCCACTTTGAGAATGTCAGGTGTAGCTGGTGAGAGGTCCAAATTGAGAGTGTCAGGTGTAGCTGCCGAGGGATCCACATTGAGAGTGTCAGGTGTAGCTGGCGAGGGATCCACATTGAGAGTGTCAGGTGTAGCTGACGATGGGATCGACATTGAGAGTGTCAGTTGTAGCTGATTATGGGATCCACACTGAGAGTGTCAGGTGTCCCTGGCGAGAGATTCACATTGAGAGTGTCAGGTGTAGTTGCTGATGGATCCACATTGAAACTGTCAGGAGTACCTGGTGACGGATCCACATTGAGAGTGTCTGGTGTAGGTGATGATGGGATCCACATTGAGAGTGTCAGGTGTAGCTGATGATGGGATCCACATTGAGAGTGACAGGAGTAGCTGGCGAGGGATCCACATTGAGAGTGTCAGGTGTAGCTGGCGTGAGATACACATTGAGAGTGTCAGGTGTAGCTGGTGAGGGATCCACATTGAGAGTGTCAGGTGTTGTTGCTGAGGGATCCACATTGAAAGTGTCAGGTGTAGCTGGTGAGTGATCCACATTGAGAGTGTCAGGTGCAGCTGGCGTGAGATACACATTGAGAGTGTCAGGTGTAGCTGGTGAGGGATCCACATTGAGAGTGTCAGGTGTAGTTGCTGAGGGATCCACATTGAAAGTGTCAGGTGTAGCTGATTATGGGATCCACATTGAGAGTGTCAGGTGTAACTGACGGTGGGATCCACATTGAGAGTGTCAGGTGTCCCTGGCGAGGGATTCACATTGAGAGTGTCAGGTGTAGTTGCTGAGGGATCCACATTGAGATTGTCATGTGTAGCTGGTGAGGGATCCACATTGAGATTGTCAGGTGTAGCTGGTGATGGATCGACATTGAGAGTTTCAGGTGCAGCTGGTGAGAGATCCACATTGAGAGTGTCAGGTGTACCTGGCGAGGGATCCACATTGTGAGTGTCAGGTGTACCTGACAAGGGATTCACTTTGACAGTGTCAGGTATAGCTGGTGAGGGATCCACATTGAGAGTGTCAGGTGTACCTGGCGATGGATCCACTTTGACAGTGTCAGGTGCACCTGACGATGGGATCCACATTGAGTGTCAGGTGTAGCTGGTGAGGGATCCACATTGAGTGTGTCAGGTGTACCTGGCGAGAGATCCACATTGAGAGTGTCAGGTGTAGTTGGCGAGGGATCCACATTGAGAGTGTCAGGTGTAGCTGGCGAGGGATCCACATTGAGAGTGTCAGGTGTACCTGGCGAGAGATCCACATTGAGAGTGCCAGGTGTAGCTGGTGAGGGATCCACATTGAGAGTGTCCTGTGTAGTTGGCGATGGATCCACATTGAGATGGTCAGGTGTAGCTGGCGAGGGATCCATATTGAGAGTGTCAGGTGTAGCTGGTGAGGGATCCACATTGAGAGTGTCAGGTGTAGCTGGTGAGTGATCCACATTGAGAGTGTCAGGTGTATCTGGCGAGGGATCCACATTGAGAGTGTCAGGTGTATCTGGCGAGGGATCCACATTGAGAGTGTCAGGTGTATCTGGCGAGGGATCCACATTGAGAGTGTCAGGTGTAGCTGGTGAGGGATCCACATTGAGAGTGTCAGGTGTACCTGGCGAGGGATCCACATTGCGAGTGTCAGGTGTACCTGACGAGGGATTCACTTTGAGAGTGTCAGGTATAGCTGGTGAGGGATCCACATTGAGAGTGTCAGATGTACCTGGCGATGGATCCACTTTGACAGTGTCAGGTGCACCTGACGATGGGATCCACATTGAGTGTCAGGTGTAGCTGGTGAGGGATCCACATTGAGTGTGTCAGTTGTAGCTGGCGAGGAATCCACATTGAGAGTGTCAGGTGTTGCTGGTGAGGGATCCACATTGAGAGTGTCAGGTGTACCTGGCGAGAGATCCACATTGAGAGTGTCAGGTGTAGTTGGCGAGGGATCCACATTGAGAGTGTCAGGTGTAGCTGGCGAGAGATCCACATTGAGAGTGTCAGGTGTAGTTGGTGAGGGATCACATTGAGAGTGTCAGGTGTAGCTGGCGAGGGATCCACATTGAGAGGGTCAGGTGTACCTGGCGAGAGATCCACATTGAGAGTGCCAGGTGTAGCTGGTGAGGGATCCACATTGAGAGTGTCCTGTGTAGTTGGCGATGGATCCACATTGAGATGGTCAGGTGTAGCTGGTGAGGGATCCACATTGAGAGTGTCAGGTGTAGCTGGCGAGGGATCCATATTGAGAGTGTGAGGTGTTGCTGCGGAGGGATCCACATTGGGAGTGTCAGGTGTAGCTGATGATGTGATCCACATTGTGAGTGTCAGGTGTATCTGGCGAGGGATCCACATTGAGAGTGTCAGGTGTAGCTGGTGAGTGATCCACATTGAGAGTGTCAGGTGTAGTTGGTGAGTGATCCACATTGAGAGTGTCAGGTGTAGCTGGCGAGGGATCCACATTGAGTGTGTCAGGTGTAGCTGGCGAGGGTTCCACATTGAGGGTGTCAGGTGTAGCTGATGATGGGATCCACATTGAGAGTGTCCGGTGTAGCTGCGGAGGGATCCACATTGAGAGTGTCAGGTGTAGCTGATGATGTGATCCACACTGAGAGTGTCAGGTGTAGCTGGCGAGGGTTCCACATTGAGGGTGTCAGGTGTAGCTGATGATGTGATCCACATTGAGAATGTCAGGTGTAGCTGGCAAGGGATCCACATTGAGGATGTCAGGTGTTGTTGTCGAGGGATCCACATTGCGAGTGTTAGGTGTAGCTGGCGAGGGTTCCACATTGAGGGTGTCGGGTGTAGCTGATGATGTGATCCACATTGAGAGTGTCAGGTGTAGCTAGCGAGGGATCCACATTGAGAGTGTCAGGTGTAGCTGGCGAGGGATCCACATTGAGGTTGTCAGGTGTAGTTGGCGAGGGATCCACATTGAGAGTGTCAGGTGTAGCTGACGATGGGATCCACATTGAGAGTGTCAGGTGTGGCTGATGATGGGATCCACATTGAGAGTGTCAGGTGTAGCTGATGATGGGATCCACATTGAGAGTGTCAGGTGTAGCTGGGGAGGGATCCACATTGAGAGTGTCAGGTGTAGCTGATGATGGGATCCACATTGAGAGTGTCAGGTGTAGCTGACGATGGGATACACATTGAGAGTGTCAGGTGTAGCTGATGATGTGATCCACATTGAGAGTGACAAGAGTAGCTGGCGAGGAATCAACATTGAGAGTGTCAGGTGTAGCTGATGATGGGATCCACATTGAGAGTGTCAGGTGTAGCTGATTATGGGATCCACATTGAGAGTGTCAGGTGTCCCTGGCGAGGGATCCACATTGAGTGTGTCAGGTGTAGTTGCTGATGGATCCACATTGAAAGTGTCAGGAGTACCTGGTGAGGGATCCACATTGAGAGTGTCTGGTGTAGGTGATGATGGGATCCACATTGAGAGTGTCAGGTGTAGCTGATGATGGGATCCACATTGAGAGTGACAGGAGTAGCTTTCGAGTGATCCACATTGAGAGTGTCATGTGCAACTGGCGTTAGATACACATTGAGAGTGTCAGTTGTAGCTGGTGTGGGATCCACATTGAGAGTGTCAGGTGTAGCTGATTATGGGATCCACATTGAGAGTGTCAGGTGTAGCTGATAATGGGATCCACATTCGAGAGTGTCAGGTGTAACTGACGGTGGGATCCACATTGAGAGTGTCAGGTGTCCCCGGCGAGGGATTCACATTGAGAGTGTCAGGTGTAGTTGCTGAGGGATCCACATTGAGAGTGTCATGTGTAGCTGGTGAGGGATCCACATTGAGATTGTCAGGTGTAGCTGGTGAGGGATCCACATTGAGAGTGTCAGGTGTACCTGGCGAGGGATCCACATTGCGAGTGTCAGGTGTACCTGACGAGGGATTCACTTTGAGAGTGTCAGGTATAGCTGGTGAGGGATCCACATTGAGAGTGTCAGGTGTACCTGGCGATGCATCCACTTTGACAGTGTCAGGTGTAGCTGACGATGGGATCCACATTGAGTGTCAGGTGTAGCTGGCGAGGGATCCACATTGAGTGTGTCAGTTGTAGCTGGCGAGGGATCCACTTTGAGAGTGTCAGGAGTACCTAGCGAGAGATCCACATTGAGAGTGTCAGGTGTACCTGGCGAGGGATCCACATTGGGAGTGTCAGGTGCACCTGGTGAGGGATACACATTGAGAGTGTCAGCTGTATCTAGCGAGAGACCCACATTGAGAGTGTCAGGCGTAGCTGATGGTGGGATCCACTTTGAGAGTGTCAGGTGTAGCTGGCGAGGGATCCACATTGAGAGTGTCAGGTGTAGTTGATGATGGGATCCACATTGAGAGTGTCAGGTGTAGCTGGCGAGGGATCCACATTGAGAGTGTCAGGTGTAGCTGATGATGGGATCCACATTGAGAGTGTCAGGTGTAGCTGATTATGGGATCCACATTGAGAGTGTCAGGTGTCCCTAGCGAGGGATTCACATTGAGGGTGTCAGGTGTAGTTGCTGAGGGATCCACATTGAAAGTGTCAGGTGCAGCTGGCGAGTGATCCACATTGAGAGTGTCAGGTGTAGCTGACGGTGGGATTCACATTGAGAGTGTCAGGTGTAGTTGCTGATGGATCCACATTGAAAGTGTCAGGAGTACCTGGTGAGGGATCAACATTGAGAGTGTCTGGTGTAGCTGGTGATTGATCCACATTGAGAGTGACAGGTGTAGCTGACGGTGGGATCCACACTGAGAGTGTCAGGTGTCCATGGCGAGGGATTGACATTGAGAGTGTCTGGTGTAGCTGGTGAGGGATCCACATTGAGAGTGACAGGTGTAGCTGACGGTGGGATCCACACTGAGAGTGTCAGGTGTCCATGGCGAGGGATTGACATTGAGAGTGTCAGGTGTAGTTGCTGATGGATCCACATTGAAAGTGTCAGGAGTACCTGGTGACGGATCCACATTGAGAGTGTCTGGTGTAGCTGATGATGGGATCCACATTGAGAGTGACAGGAGTAGCTGGCGAGGGATCCACATTGAGAGTGTCAGGTGTCCATGGCGAGGGATTCACATTGAGAGTGTCAGGTGTAGTTGCTGAGGGATCCACATTGAAAGTGTCAGGTGTAGCTGGCGAGTGATCGACATTGAGAGTGTCAGGTGTACCTGGCGAGGGATCCACATGGAGAGTGTCTGGTGTAGCTGGTGAGGGATCCACATTGAGAGTGTCAGGTGTAGCTGGTGAGGGATCCACATTGAGAGTGTCATGTGTAGCTGGTGATGGATCGACATTGAGAGTGTCAGGTGTACCTGGCGAGGGATCCACATTGAGAGTGTCAGGTGTAGCTGGTGAGGGATCCACATTGAGTATCAGGGTAGCTGCTAAGTGTGATCCACTTTGAGAGTGTCAGGAACATAGAACATAGAAAAATACAGCACAGAACAGGCCCTTCGGCCCACGATGTTGTGCCGATTTTTTATCCTAGATTAAGAACAAATTAATCTACACTCCATCATTCTACCGTAATCCATGTACCTACCTAATAGCCGCTTGTAGGTCACTAATGTTTCCAAGTCAACTACTTCCAAAAGCAGTGCATTCCATGGCCCCACTACTCTCTGGGTAAAGAACCTACCTCAGACATCCCCCTCATATCTTCCACCATTCACCTTAAATCTATGTCCCTTTGTAATGGTTTGTTCCACACCGGGGGAAACGTTATGACTGTCTACTCTATCTATTCCCCTGATCATCTTCTAAGCCTCTGTCAAATCGCCCCTCATCCTTCTCCGCTCTAATGAGAAAAGGTCTAACACCCTCAACCTTCCCTCGTAAGACCTACTCTCCATTCCAGGCAACATCCTGGTAAATTTCCTTTGCACCTTTTCCAAAGCTTCCACATCCTTCCTAAAATGAGGCGACCAGAACTGTACACAATACTCCAAATGTGGCCTTATCAATGTTTTGTCCAGCTGCATCATCATCTCACGGCTCTTAAATTCAATCCCTCTGCTAATGAACGCCAACACACCTTCTTCACAGCTCTATCCACTTGAGTGGCAACTTTCAAAGATCTATAATGTCCTGCAGCCGCTCCGAGACATCCTTGACCCTTGCACCAGGGAGGCAACATACCATCCTGGAGTCTCGATTGCGTCCACAGAAACGCCTGTCTATTCCCCTTACAATTGAGTCCCCTATCACTATAGCCCTGCCATTCTTCTTCCTGTCCAACTGCGCAGCAGAGCCAGCCACGGTGCCATGAACCTGGCTGCTGCTGCCTTCCCCTGGTGAGCCATCTCCCTTCAACAGTATCCAAAGCGGTATATCTGTTTTGCAGGGAGATGACCACAGAGGACACCTGCACTGCCTTCCTACTCTTGCTCTGTCTTTTGGTCACCCATTTACTATCTCCCTCAGTACCTTTCACCTGCGGTGTGACCAACTCGCTAAACGTGCGATCCACGACGTCCTCAGCATCGCGGATGCTCCAAAGTGAGTCCATCCGCAGCTCCAGAGCCGTCAAGCGGTCTAACAGGAGCTGCAACTGGACACACTTCTTGCATGTGAAGGAGCCACGGACAATGGACGTGTCCCTGAGCTCCCACATCGCACACGAGGAGCATGACACGGGTCTTAGATCTCCTGCCATGTCTTAAACCTTCGGTTAACTTCAACAATTACAATTTCCCCCCCCCAAATTTAAATAAATAAATAAACAGCGAAGAAAAAAAAAAAATATATATATACCAATGAAAAGAAACAGAAAAACAGAAACACTACTTACCAGTCACTCATGGTAAACGCGAGATCGAGCGTAATAGAATTGACTTGATCGTCAAATTGCCCCTTCGCCACAATGTCTCAGCCCTCCGGTCATTTTTAGGACTAGTTGGTTACTGCCGAAACCATATTGACTGTTTCGCCACAAAAGCAGTGTCCCTTTCCGAACTTCTCAAGAAGCAGGCACCTTGGGAATGGCTTCCACAGCATACAGATGCCATGGACGCTTTAAAAAGAGCACTCAGCACTACAGGTCCCAGATCCACTTTCCCCGTACGCTATATAGGTAGCAAGCACTGACCGAACCCTTTCGTCCGTGCTCCTCCAGGAACGCCACGACCAGCATTCGCCTCACGCGTGTTAGACCCCGTAGAGCAAGGATTTTCTGCCTGTGAAAGGCACCTGCTCGCAGGTTTTTGGGCAGTGCAAAACTTCGCCTACATTACAGGACTCAACCCCCATCACCATCTTTACAGAACACACACTGGCACAGCTATTGTTAGACGGCCGACTTAAAGATGGCACAGTCAGCCAAATCCGTGCAGCCCGCTGGACCCTTCTTTTACAGGAACGGGACATCACGGTAAAGAGAACCAAAGCCCACACATTCCTTGCCGATAATCTGCAGTATGCAGGCACCCCTCACGAATGTGAGATCATCACCACTAAACACAACACAGGCCCATTTATTCCCAAAACACCCCCCAGGAAAACAGGTAGTACACCCTAGAGACCCCAACCCACAGACACGTGCGCACCCCTAAGGATTTATGTGGATGGCTCATCCACAGTGTTAAACAGAAAAAGAATTGCCGGTTGCGGTATATATGTGGAGGACGTGCAGGGACGCGCCCCAGATGAAATTTCCTTGAAGTTGCCAGGACACTTAGGCTCACAAGCAGCAGAGCTGGCAGCAATTGCGTATATTGTAGACCACCCAGACTCGTTCCCGACCCCAGCAGACATCTACTCAGACAGAGTAATTTGACAGAGTTCCTACCACTCTGGGAAACTAGAGGATTTGTTTCCACGGACGGTAAACCCCTACCCTCAGCCCCATTACTCCGCCATATCTTAGAGACAGCGAAGGATAGGAAATACGGAATAATTAAGGTTCACAGTCATCAACGTTCTTCCCCCGCTGGCAACGTTAAAGCAGATGCCCCAGCGAAGGCAGGCTCCATGCATGTATATTTTTGGAACCCCCCACGAAAGCACCCCAGTACATGCAGTTCAGGTCTCACAGACCAACATTCAGGATTTAGCGAAGGCCCAGAAAGAGGACGAGAAATTCAGAGAAGTTTTAAAGGGAACCTTCCCAGCCCCATACGACAAGTTTAGAAACGCGATCACCACTCATGACAGTGTGATTTTAAAGGATGGCATTTATATAGTTCCCAGCCAGGACAGGAACCAGATCATTTGTCAGTTCCATGACAATCATGGACACCAAGGAATTGAACCCACCCTAGCCCACCTCAGACCGCTTTGTTGGTGGCCTGATTTAAAAATCGATGTCACACACTACGTAGAGAACTGTTTAATCTGTGCCCAGAACAATCCGGACAGATATGCTAAAAAGGCTCAACTTAGTCATACCCGCCCCGTTAATGGACCCTGGACAAATCTCCAGATAGATAATATAGGACCCCTACCCCCATGCAGAAATGGTTACAAGTATGTGTTGGTGGTCATAGACACCTTCACAAAATGAGTGGAAGCAATTCCGTCAAGAACTAATACGGCCAAGACAACGGCTAAAATATTAACACACCACATCTTTACAAGATGGGGCTTCCCACACAGTATAGAGTCCGATCAAGGCTCCCATTTCACCGGACGTGTAATGAAAAACGTCCTCACGATTTTCGGCATTAGACAAAAGTTCCATATCGCATACCAGCCCAGTCAAGTGGTGTTGTAGAACGAATGAATAGGACATTGAAAGCCACCCTCAGGAAAATGGTACAGCAGAATAACAGCACCTGGGATTCAGTACTCCCATTTGCTTTGATGTTTTTAAGAAACACAGTATCTACATCCACAGGGTACACCCCCCACACCCTCATGACCGGACGCCCCATGAAAGGCACTGAGTATTTACTTGGACTGGATTTGGCCAGCCCCGCAGTTACAGCCCTCACACATGAAAACGCGGTTACACAACTGGTACAGAACATAAAGGCAGCCCAACTCGCCGCAGCAGTGAGACTTGGAACCAGGGAGAAACAGAGCAAGGCCTGGTTCGACAAAACAGTACACACCACTGAGTTTACAGTAGGGCAACAAGTTATGCTTTCCCTTTACAACCCCAGTTCATTCCTCTCCCCAAAATGTTCCGGACTGTACTCCATTTCGGACAAAGTCAGCCCCTCAGTATACAAAATAACCTATCCCAATGATAAGTCTGTGTGGTTTCATATAAACCAGCTCAAGGCTTATGGCTCACAGAATAACCACACACACCACATCCTGCTCGCAGCAGCAGATGATCACGCCCCGCCCACAGATGACGTATTCCTACCCTCCCCCAACCACTCCAGCCCGCCCTCAGACACGACTTCAACTCCACCCCCAGAGGCACGACTCCGCCTCTCCCTTCGCTCAACCAGCAGCGACAGTGATAGCGATCATGACGACGATAGCCACAGCACACCACGTTACAACTACACCCCTGCACCAGGCCCCACTCCCAGTGAATCTGAGCATGATTATACCGACCCATTTGAAATCACCTGTATCAAAGCCCCTGACCCAGACCCACCGCCCGACGATTTCGGATTGAAGCATAGCAGCTCCAACCTCGACACACGATTCTGGCACCGAGACAATTCATTCAGGCTAATCCGGAATGATGAGATGGACCCCAATTCGCCCCAAGCAGCTTTAGCACGATTACTACAGACAAGAGTTTGGCAGCCGGGAGAAGATGATGACTTAGAGTCTGACTCCCACCAAACGAATCTCTTTGCGACCCTGTTCGCTATTGAGCACTGAGGTGTCCAGATGATGCAGAAAAAGGAACCGATGGAGAAATACGGTGTCCTTTCTGATGGAACCTGCACCATGTTTGTTGAATGTTTGTTCGTAAGTGTTATCGCTAAATGTTGTGTGTAAACTTGGAAAGTTTTTCACGACCCCACGTCACCAATGGCTTTGACGGCCAATGGCTGTTGGAACAAGTTTGTCCCAGACAATAGTTCAGAGGAACTAGTCTGTCGGCAGAACCCGACTCATAGTTGCCCTCCTAATTCGAGAGGCAGCCCCCCACGACGACCACATTCTCACCTGTTCTTGCCGGTTGCTCAGGCAGCGGAGAAACGGCATTGGTCCCTGCCCTGCCTGAGGATCCCCCTCTGGTCAGCTATGCTCGGGTAGAGCACATACGGCATTGATCACCGTCCTACCCGGGGATTCCACCCATTTCTTACCCGCCACGGCCCATACGCACCCCATTTTGGCTCGTTACATTCAAAATCCTTTTGTTTGGTTTTGGCAACCCTTAGGTTGCTTCCCTATGCTATTTACATCCTCAAACATTGGGATGGTAAACCTCACGGGCTGCGAGATGGCTCGCAGTACGGCAGTATTTTCTTAGATGTCTTGTCCAAATATTTGGTTTAAACAAAAAAGGAGGGAGTCACAGATGGTGAGCAATTATAAAGGGAAATTGGCAGTAAAGGACAGGCGGACAGACATACGAGATCTTAAACAAGATAATAACAGAAATTATGCTTGTGTTCACAGAACTCAGAAACCCAGGAACCACAGAGGAAGACAAAGAAGTCCGACAAAGATGAAGACAGCCTTTGTGTTCACATGGACCTTAGCGGGATCCCTTCAGTTGCGCGCGGACGCTATCCCCCTGACCCCTACCACACAAACGGTAAATGATTCTCACCCCTGTAATACACGGAACCCTGAGATAACTAGCCCAGCGACAGCTAGCAATACCCCGACCTGCTGTGATAAGTTTATCACCTGGTACTCACTCTCATATGTAGTCGAAGCACTCTTAGTGCTGGCGATACTTTGCAGTGTCGTGCAAACGTTTAGAGTCAGGAAATGGCGAAACAGAGCATAACGCTCTCGCACCCCGGTATACAGATTTAGGTCCCCCATTTTTGGATTTCATCCAGACCCCCGAACCCATTGGGACGGATTAAAGAGCATCCATTTTGTTGGGGACAAAAGGGAAACATTTAGATACACAATGTTAGGACAGACTCCCCGGCGCCAGAAGAAGCTAAGACAAAGCAGACTGACAGTCACCAGGAGACGCCCAGCGATCAGGGAACCACCCCTCTATTGGGGGAAAATCTATATCGATGACTGGGAAAGGCCCAAAAGAGCGCGAAACCCTGTTCATAGATTATCATAAATTTACAGTGCAGAAGGAGGCCATTCGGCCCATCAAGTCTGCACCGGCTCTTGGAAAGAGCACCCTACCCAGCTGCACAGCTCCACCCTATCCCCATAACCCAGTAACCCCACCCAACACTAAGGGCAATTTTGGACACTAAGGGCAATTTATCATGGCCAATCCACCTAACCTGCACATCTTTGGACTGTGGGAGGAAACCGGAGCACCCGGAGGAAACCCACGCACACACGGGAAGAACGTGCAGACTCCGTACAGACGGTGACCCAAGCCGGGAATCGAACCTGAGACCCTGGAGCTGTGAAGCAATTGTGCTAATCACTATGCTACCATGCTGCGTTCGGGTATAAAAAGTATCCCCCAAGGGAGAATCTTTCTCCTTTGGCTTTGGCTCTCAGTGAAGAGAGAGACCAGCCTAGCAGCTACAACAGACCAAGTAAGTTCCAAGTCAACGCACGCTACGAGATAGACGCTCCTAGTTGCTACCCTGTAAACAGCTCAACCCAGCAGCCTCAGAACCGAGCAACGGCCATTGTTCCTCTGACTGAGTGGGCACCCGAAGCTATGTATAGGCTTTAGTAATAGTGATAGTTTAGTTTGTAGAGTTTATGCATGAGTAGATTTGACTGTGTGTAAATAAATGAGCATTGCTTTTGAACTTACTAACTGGTGTATCGAGTCATTGATCAGTATTCGGTTCTTAAACTTGTGGCGGTGTCGAAAGATACCTGGCGGCTCTTGAGCAAACGTGATTAAATACAGCCAAATTAAAAGCCAACCAAAAGTTAGCAAGAACCCCTTGTTAAAAATGAGTCCGGCGGGGGTGATGTGAATCTATATACAAATAATGCAATTATGTACAGTGTTAAGAAAAAAAAGAAAAAGTCCACGATGACAGTCCGGAATCCGTCAAAGGTTCAGCCCGTCCGGTGCTTTGGTGCTTCGTTGGGATCGGCGTAACAGTGGTGGCGAAGTCGGTGCTGGCGGTGGTGGAGGTGGCACCGATGGCGGTGGTGGCGATGCTGATGCTGGCCAGTCATCGGGGAACTCCGGGAGCTTGCCGAAGTCCTCTTCGTCCTCTTGTGCATAAAGGGGGGGGGGGGGGGGGTCTGGTGGGGACAGTGCTGGCGGCGCATTGGGAGGGGGGGGGGGGGTGGAGGTGGGGGGCGTGCATGGGTGGGGAGTGTGTTGGGGTGGAACCTGACGGTGCCAGGTCCCTGAGTGAGACAGTATCTTGGCGGCCATCGGGGAACTCAACGTAGGCATATTGAGGGTTGGCGTGGAGCAGGTGAACCCTGTCCACCAAGGGGTCCGCCTTGTGGAGTCGGACGTGCCTATGGAGAAGGACTGGTTCTGGAGCTGCGAGCCAGGTCGGGAGCGACACCCCGGATGTGGACTTCCTGGGGAAGGTAAAAACACGTTCATGGGGTGTGTTATTAGTGGCGGTGCACAATAGTGACAGGATGGAGTGTAGAGTGTCAGAGAGGACCTCCTGCCAGCGAGAGGCTGGGAGGTTCCTGGACCGTAGGGCCAGCTGGATGGCCCTCCAAACCGTTCCATTCTCCCGTTCTACTTGCCCGTTTCCCCGGGTGTTATAGCTGGTCGTCCTGCTGGAGGCTATACCCCTGCTGAGCAGGAACTGATGCAGCTCATCGCTCATGAATGAGGATCCCCTGTCACTGTGGATGTAAGCGGGGAAACCGAACAGAGCGAAGATGGCGTTGAGGGGTTTGATGACGGTGGCAGACGTCATATCGGGGCATGGGATGGCGAAGGGGAATTGGAGTACTCATCGACCACACTGAGAATGTTCGTGTTACGGTCGGCGGAGGGGAGGAGCCCTTTGAAATCCACGCTGAGGTGTTCAAAGGGGTGGGAAGCCTTCACCAGGTGCGCACGGCCTGGCCGGTAGAAGTGCGGCTTGCACTCCGCACAGACCTGGCAGTCCCTGGTGACTGTCTTTACTTCCTCGATGGAGTAGGGAAGATTGCGAGCTTTGACCAGATGGTACAATCGAGTGATCCCCAGGTGACAAAGGCTGTCGTGTAGGGCCTGAAGTTGGTCCACTTGTGCGCTGGCACATGTACCTCGGGAGAGGGCCTCTGGGGGCTCGATGAGTTTACCGGGGCGATACAAAATCTCGTAATTATAGGTGGAGAGCTCGATTCTCCACCGCAAGATTTTATCATTTTTGATCTTGCCCCGCTGTGTGTTATTGAACATGAAGGCTACCGAGCATTGGTCTGTAAGGAAAGTGAATCTCTTACTGGCCATGTAATGCCTCCAATGCCGCACAGCTTCAACGATAGCTTGGGCCTCCTTTTCGACGGATGAGTGTCAAATTTCAGAGGCATGAATGGTGCGGGAAAAGAATGCCACGGGTCTGCCTGCCTGGTTTAGAGTGGCGGCAAGGGCGACGTCTGAAGCGTCGCTTTCTACTTGGACAGGCAGTGACTCATCCACTGCGCGCATCCCGGCCTTGGCGATGTCTGCTTTGATGCGGGCGAAAGCGTGTTGTGCTTCGGCCGTGAGAGGGAATTGGGTGGACTGAATGAGTGGGCGGGCCTTGTCTGCATAGTTTGGGACCCACTGGGCGTAGTAGGAAAAGAACCCCAGGCAGCATTTGAGGGCCTTGGGGCAGTGGGGGAGGGGAAGCTCCATGAGGGGGCGCATGCGGTCGGGCCCCAGAAGTCCGTTTTGGACTACATAGCCGAGAATGGCTAACCGGGTCGTGCTGAACACACACTTCTCTTTGTTATAGGTCAGGTTGAGAGGAGTGGCAGTGCGGAGGAATTTATCGAGGTTGGTATCGTGGTCCTGCTGGTCATGGCCGCAGATGGTGACATTATCTAAGTATGGAAAGGTGGCCCGCAAACCGTACTGGTCGACCATTCGGTCCAACTCCCTTTGGAAGACCGAGACCCCATTTGTGACGCCGAAAGGGACCCTAAGGAAATGGTAGAGGCGACCGTCCGCCTCAAAGGCAGTGTATGGCCGGTCCGACTTCTGGATGGGGAGCTGGTGGTAGGCGGATTTCAGGTCAATTGTTGAGAAGACCTTGTACTGCTTGACCATATCAGATATGCTTGGGAGGGGGTACACGTCGAGCTGCGTGTACCGATTGATGGTATGGCTGTAGTCCACGTGTTTCTCCCCAGTTTTAACCACTACCACTTGGGCTGTCCAGGGGCTGTTGCTGGCCTCGATCATACCCTCCTTAAGCAGCCGCTGGGCTTCGGACTTGATGAAGGTCTTGTCCTGGGTGCTGTACCGTCTGCTCCTGGTGGCAACGGGCTTGCAATCCGCAGTTAAATTGGCAAAAGGGGAGGGGTGATCGAGGCCGCAAATGGTAAGGGGGGGGTAAGGGCCCGCCGAATTTGAGGGTGAGGCTCTGGAGATTGCACTGGACGTCCAGGCCCAACAGGAGTGCAGCGCAGAGATTAGGAAGGACATAGAGGCGGAAGTTACTAAATTCTACGCCCTGGACAGTGAGGGTGACTGTACAGAAGCCTCGGATCGGGACGGAGTGGGATCCGGAGGCTAGGGAGATCCTAGGATGGACCGTGAGGGAGCAGCGCCTTACCGTATCTGGGTGTACGAAGCTTTCGGTGCTCCCGGAGTCCAGCAGGCACGAGGTCGTGTGGCTGTTGATTTTCACCGTCGTCGACGCGGTGGCCAGGTTGTGCGGGCGAGATTGATCCAGCGTCGCCGAAGCGAGCTGCGGGTAGTCGTCGGATGCTTCAGGTGGCGAGCGTGCGCAGTTCCGATCTCGGGATGTCCGGAGACCCTGTGGCGGACAAAATGGCGGCGCCCATGGTGCGCACATTGCGGGGCCGGGACAAGATGACGGCGCCCATGGGGCGCACGTGGCCCCGGGAGGAGAAGATGGCGGCTCCCATTGTGCGTTTGGCGTGGGGGAGGGGGCGATAGCGGGCGTGATCTCAGCGACTGCGCGGGCCTGGCACACAGCTGCGAAGTGGCACTTCTTACTGCAGGATTTACAAACGGCAGTGCGGGTTGGCAGTGTTAGCAGGGGTGCTTTTGCTGACTGCAGAAGTAGCAGCGGGGACCCCCGGGGTGCGCGGATCGGCGTGCGGCACAGGCGTATTTGGAAGGCAGGGCCCCGGCTGACAAGGTCGTCGGTGGGGTCCAGGAGGGGTAGGAAGGGGTAGAAGGGTGGGCAGCACGGCGGGGGGTGGGGGGGGGGGGGGGGGGTAAGATTGTGCATTATGGGATGCGACCGTCATGGAGAGTGCCAAGGTTTTCGTCTCCGCCAGTTCGAGCATGGCCCCTTCCAGTAATCGTTCTCAGATGCGGTCCGAGGCAATCCCCGTCACGAAAGCATCGCGCATGAGGAGGTTTGCGTGTTCAGCGGCCGTAACGGCCTGACAGTCACAGTCCCAGACGAGTGGAATTAGGGGGCGCCAGAAGTCTTCGATGGACTCACCAGGTAGTTGCGAGCGTGTGGTGAGTACATGCCTGGCGAAGAGCGTGTTCGCCTTCTGAGCATAGTGTTCTTTAAGGAATTCCATTGCTTTCGCATAATTTGTGGCGTCTTGGATCAACGAGAACACTCCGGAGCTCAGTCTGGAGTACAGGACGTTTATCTTCTGAGCCTGCGTTGGCGCGGTGTCCACAGCGTTGATATAGGCCTCAAAACATGCTAGTAAAGTCTTTTCTGGCGTCGGGCGAGTGCGGATCCAGCTGCAGGCGATCTGGTTTGATTCTGATATCAATTCTGTGTAAAATCTGACTGTAATAAATTGATGCGCAATCAATTGCACAAAGACGCAGATTGGGTACAACTGTGGCTTTATTGCAGTCAGATGCGTGGCCTCCTGCTGCAGCTGGTGAAATGGCAGGGCACTGGAGGTCACGCATATTTATACAGTTCTTAGTGGGCGGAGCCAGCCAGCAGGGGCTACCGGCGAACCTGTAGTGCAGGTCCTACCTTACATCCCCTAATACAGTGGTTCACCACACATACACTCTGAACCTTTCACACTTTACAGACTGACAGGATAGGCTGTCCATTTGCCCTCTTAAACAGCCGATGATGTCATCAAATTGTCATGTGATTAGACTCTTAAAGTGACCTTGTTCCAAGTAGAAACAAACATGAATACAGAGCACACAGTTGTGTGGCATCAGGCTGTAGCCACATTGTCCCAATATGTTGATCTCAGTTTTTCAAAGTTGCTCATCGGCAGAGAAGTCAAATCAGAGGAAGAAAGCCCCCATCAGCACCTCACACAGGCCTCTCCTCTCCTCCAGTTAGAATCTAGTCCTGGCTCTGAGTGCGTATGCGGTACTCAGTGTGCAGTGGGGGAGGTGAATCAGACAGGCCAGAAAATATGCCAAAAACGTGGAACAGGAAGATTCTTGTCATTAATCATTTGTTCTGTTCACCCTTTAATTGGAGGCCCTTGAATCCTGAGAAAGTTCTATGGGGGAGTGGAGAAGCAATGTAAAACTGGCCTCTGATACAATCAGCTTGGCTTTATTGTGCCTCCCTGGAAAAGGGAGGCTGCTTTATCAATTTGCCAGTTCCTGTGATTCCCTTCATTGCAACAATGCACTCTTCCAATAACTGAATTATACAGAATTAAGATATTTGTGTTTAGGATTTTGATGCTGGAAAAGAGGTTGGGAGACGGGTAAGCAGTCTCAATTCAGACTTCATCCAGGTGCAGAGAAATTCCCCATTTCCAATCGACTGTGTCCATCAATTTACTCAGCATTTCAGCCTATCACTCCTGGTAGAAATGGTTTGCCGACGTTGTAAAGCTGAGAATCTAGCCGCAAGATTACAATCGTAGCTGTAAGCTTGAGCAATGTGCGTACTGAGAATGTTGTACCTAATGAGGGAGGATTAAATAGATAACCAAAAACTGAAAGAGGTTAATCTGTTATGAACATCAGAAGATATGGAGTTTACCATTTAGCCCCTCAAGCATTTCAATACAATCCTGACTGATCTACCTACACCCACTCGCCACTTTCCAGCCACTCCATTTATCAACTGAGATTAATTCTTTACTTTGGAGCCTGTAACCTGGTTAAACTCCTCACGTCAGGAATCTGGAGTCTGCCTAGAATCCCACAGGAGCATTACAAAACAAAATTTATAATTGAGTTACATCAGGAGATTATGGGCCATAATGTCCGAGCTCTGGGCAATATATCTTTAGGGATACCCCAACATGCACTGGGGAATGGCCCGAGGGAATTCCCAGGTAAGGATTGCACGACAATTATCCGGGAAACTCAAACTTCCTGCACATAAGCTCCAGATGGTTCCAGCTGTGTCACAGTAATAGTGACCCAGAAGTGGTTAGAAGAATTCCCAAGGGTTCCCCGACTATTCCCAAATGCCCATGGGCCACCCCCCAAACCCCCATAGACTCCCCAGCCTGCCCAATAACCACCCAGCAAGGCTCCCCCAGGCCTGACTACTATGTTGCTTTCAACTGTAGGCCCTGGAAGTCTGCTACTACATGGACCTAACCTGGCCTGAGGTGGAGGGTCGGGCAAGATAGGATTGCCTGGATTTCCAAGTCAGTAATTATGAGTGGAGAGGCAATCCAACTTAATTGCCGATCCATCAGAAGTTATGGCCCACCAGGTCTCAGATGAGATAAATTCCAGAAGTGTCTGTAAAAGGAAAAAGCGAAGTTGAGACAGAAAGGTGTTGGGAGGGAATTCCAGAGCTTAAGGGTCCAGACAGCTGAAGGCATAGCAGCAAATAGTGGAGTGATTAAAATTGGGGATGCTCAAGAGACTGGAATTAGAGGATCAAAGAGATCCCGAAGGGTTGTGGGGCTGGAGGAGATTACAGAGATAGGGAGGGACAAGGCACAGGAGAGTTTCAAAATCATAGAATATCATAGAATTTACAGTGCAGAAGGAGGCCATTCGGCCCATCGAGTCTGCACCGGCTCCCGGAAAGAGCACCCTACCCAAGCCCACATCTCCACCCAATCCCCACAACCCAGTTACCCCACCCAACACTAAGGGCAATTTAGCATGGCCAATCCACCTAACCTGCACATCTTTGGACTGTGGGAGGAAACCGGAGCACCCGGAGGAAACTCACGCACACACGGGGAGAACGTGCAGACTCCGCACAGACAGTGAACCAAGCCGGGAATCGAACCTGGGACCCTGCAGCTGTGAAGCAATTGTGCTAACCACCATGCTAAATCAAAAGGTGTTGTTTGATCAGAAGCCACTGTATGTTAGCGAGCACAAGGTGATAGGGGAACAGGACTTGTCATGGGATATAAGTCATGGGAAACTGAGTTTTGGATGATGTTAAGTTTATGGAGTAGAATGTGGGAGACTAGCCAGGAATGTGTGGGATTAGTTGATTCTGGTGCTAGCAAAGGAATGGATGACAGTTCCATCAGCAGATGAACTGAGGCAGGGGCAAAGTCAGACAATGTTACAGAGGTGGAAAATGGCGATTTCAGTGATGGCGTGAATATGAGATCGGAAGCTCATCTTGGGGTCAAATGTGACACCAAGATTGTGAACAAACAGATTTGACTTTAGACTGTTGCCAGGGAACGGGATGGAGTTGGTAACAAGGGAAGGGGAGTTCGTGATTCACTAACCTGATCTGGTTTATCGAGGATGTGACGAAGATGATTGATGCAGGTAGGACAGTGGATGTTGTCTATATGGACTTCAGTAAGGCCTTTGATAAGGTGCCTCATGGCAGACTGGTACAGAAGGTGAAGTCACATGGGATCAGAGGTGAGCTGGCAAGATGGATACAGAGCTTGCTAGGTCATAGAAGACAGAGGGTGGAGGTGGAAGGGTGCTTTTCTGATTGGAGGACTGTGACTAGCGGTGTTCCGCAGGGATCAGTGCTGGGACCTTTGGCTTTTGTGGTATATATAACTGATTTTGGAAGAAAATGTAACTGGTCTGATTAGTAAGTTTGTGGTCGACACAAAGATTGGTGGAGTTGCGGATAATGAAAAGGACTGTCAGAGGATACAGCAGGATTTAGATTGGTTGGAGACTTGAGCGGAGAGATGGCAGATGGAGTTTAATCTGGACAAATGTGAGGTAATGCATTTTGGAAGGTCTAGTACAGGTGGAAATGATGCAGTAAATGGCAGAACCCTTAAGTGTATTGACAGGCAGAGGGATCTGGGTGTACAGGTCCACAGGTCACAGCATACGGCTTACTTGCATTGATTGGCAGTGGCATTGAATACAAAAATTCATAAGTCATGCTGCCGCTGTACAGAATCTTAGTTAGGCCACATTTGGAATATTGCGTACAATTCTGGTTGCCACAGTACCAGAAGGATATGGAAGCTTTGGAGAGGGTACAGAAGAGGTTTACCAGAATGTTGCCCTGGTATTGAGGGTATTAGCTATGAGGAGAGGTTGGATAAACTCATTTTGTTCTCACTGGAATCTACAAAATTCTGAAGGGCATGGACAGAGTGAATAGTCAGAAGCTGTTTCCCAGGGTGGAAGAGTCAATTACTAGGGGGCATAGGTTTAAGGTGCGAGGAGCAAAGTTTAGAGGAGAAGTGCGAGGAAAGTTTTTAGTGGGTACCTGGAACTCGCTGCCGGAGGAGGTGGTGGAAGCAGGGACGATAGTGACATTTAAGGGGAATCTTGACAAATACATGAATCGGATGGGAATAGAGGGATACGGACCCCGGAGTGTAAAAGGGTTTAAGTTAGACAAGCAGCATTGTCGGCACGGGCTTGGAGGGCCGAAGGGCCTGTTCCTGTGCTGTACTTTTCTTTGTTCTTTGTTCTTCTTTGGAACAGAGTTTGGGGAGGGGACTGAAAACAATAGCTTTAGTCTCCGCAATATCTAACTGAAGTAAATTCCTGCCCATCCAGTACTGGATGTTGGATGCGCAGTGTGATAGTTAAGCACCAGTGGAGGAGTCGAGAGAGGTGCTGGTGAGATAGAGTTGGGTGTCATCCGTGTACGAGTGAAGACTATCACTGTGCGTTTGGATGGTGTGACTGAGGGACAGTGTTCAGATCAGAAATAGGAGCGAGCCAAGGAAGTGATACCAGAGGTAACGGTGCAAGAACTGGAAGAGAAACCTTATTGCAAATGATTCTCTAGCTATGATGAGAGAGATAAGAATGGAAGAAAAGTCGCTTGAAGTGGGATGAGAGTGGAGAGGTGTTGGAGGAGGATGGTGTGGTCACCGTGCCAAAGCCGAGACAGTGGACAAAGATGATGAGAGAAAGTAATGTGGGCAACTCAGTATTTAAGATGCAAGATTTTGCAAACAGCAATATGTTGATGACCTGATAATTTGTTTTAGGTGACATTAGCTGCAGGATAATTACTGGCCAGGATGCTGAGGAGAAACCCCATTGCCCTTCTTCCATTTTAGAATCATACAATCCCTGGTAACTCTTTGTGTGGAGTTTGCACTCTCTCCCAGTGTCTGTGTGGGTTTACTCCGGGTGCTCCGGTTTCCTCCCAAAGTACAAGTCCTCCTCCTCGGAGGAGGAGCAGTCTCTGTCAGGGAGAGAACCTGAGAACATCTAAGACACTCAGAAGGTAAGAAGGTAAG
This sequence comes from Scyliorhinus torazame, assembly GCF_047496885.1. Lineage (NCBI taxonomy): Eukaryota > Metazoa > Chordata > Chondrichthyes > Carcharhiniformes > Scyliorhinidae > Scyliorhinus > Scyliorhinus torazame. The sequence goes on from NC_092707.1 coordinate 218,439,469, forward strand.
TAAGTGATTTTTACTCATTTTTACTTTTATACCTTTTTTAAATTGTGTGTGTCGGGGGGAAACTGAAGTGACATCACAGAAAAGCTGTGACCTGAGTGGCTGGTTGGGAATCTACACTAAATTAAAAAAATTAAGCATTGGTAACTAATTAAACATAATTACTTCATTATAATTTAGAGGGGTATCTAAGCCAGAGATCGGAGAGTACTATATTTAGCTTTCGCATTTATATTAGAAATCTAGTGCTAGGAAACAGATAGTTAGCAGTAACTTAAAAAATATATATATATTAAAAAAAAATTTTAAACTTTTAATTTTAATTAATTGACGCAATGTCAGTTAGAGGGGTGCAGTGCTCTGACTGTGAGATGTGGCAGGTCTGGGAGGCTTCCAGCGTCCCGGATGGCTTCATCTGCAAAAAGTGCACCCAACTGGAGCTCCTCACAGACCGCATGGTTCGGTTGGAGCAGCAATTGGATGCACTTAGGAGCATGCAGGTGGCGGAAAGCGTCATAGATCGCAGTTATATAAATGTGGTCACACCCAAGGTGCAGGCAGAGAAATGGGTGACCACCAGAAAGGGCAGGCAGTCAGTGCAGGAATCCCCTGTGGTTGTCCCCCTCTCGAACAGGTATACCCCTTTGGATACTGTCGGGGGGGATAGCCTATCAGGGGAAAACAGCAGCAGCCAGAGCAGTGGCACCACGGCTGGCTCTGATGTTCAGAAGGGAGGGTCAAAGCGCAGAAGAGCAATAGTAATAGGGGACTCTATAGTCAGGGGCACAGATAGGCGCTTCTGTGGATGTGAAAGAGACTCCAGGATGGTATGTTGCCTCCCTGGTGCCAGGGTCCAGGATGTCTCCGAACGGGTAGAGGGCATCCTGAAGGGGGAGGGCAAACAGGCAGAGGTCATTGTACATATTGGTACTAACGACATAGGCAGGAAGGGGCATGAGGTCCTGCAACAGGAGTTCAGGGAGCTAGGCAGAAGGTTAAAGGACAGGACCTCTAGGGTTGTAAACTCGGGATTACTCCCTGTTCCACGTTCCAGTGAGGCCAGAAATAGGACGATAGAGCAGCTAAACACGTGGCTAAACAGCTGGTGTAGGAGGAAGGGTTTTCATTAATTGGACCACTGGGAGCTCTTCCGGGGCAGGTGTGACCTATATAAGAAGGACGGGTTGCATCTAAACTGGAGAGGCATAAATATCCTGGCCGTGAGGTTTGCTAGTGTCACACGGGAGGGTTTAAACTAGTATGGCAGGGGGGTGGGCACGGGAGCAATAGGTCAGAAGGTGAGAGCATTGAGGGAGAACTAGGGAATAGGGACAGTGGGGCTCTGAGGCAGAGCAGACAGGGAGAAGTTGCTGAACACAGCGGGTCTGGTGGCCTGAAGTGCATATGTTTTAATGCAAGAAGTATTATGGGTAGGGCAGATGAACTTAGAGCTTGGATTAGTACTTGGAACTATGATGTTGTTGCCATTACAGAGACCTGGTTGAGGGAAGGGCAGGATTGGCAGCTAAACGTTCCTGGATTTAGATGTTTCAGGCGGAATAGAGGGGGATGTAAAAGGGGTGGCGGAGTTGCGCTACTGGTTAGGGAGAATATCACAGCTGTACTGTGGGAGGACACCTCAGAGGGCAGTGAGGCTATATGGGTAGAGACCAGGAATAAGAAGCGTGCAGTCACAATGTTGGGGGTTTACTACAGGCCTCCCAACAGCCAGTGGGAGATAGAGGAGCAGATAGGTAGACAGATTTTGGAAAAGAGTAAAAACAACAGGGTTGTGGTGATGGGAGACTTCAACTTCCCCAATATTGACTGGGACTCACTTAGTGCCAGGGGCTTAGACGGGGCGGAGTTTGTAAGGAGCATCCAGGAGGGCTTCTTAAAACAATATGTGGACAGTCCAACTAGGGAAGGGGCGGTACTGGACCTGGTATTGGGGAATGAGCCCGGCCAGGTGGTAGATGTTTCAGTAGAGGAGCATTTCGGGAACAGTGACCACAATTCAGTAAGTTTTAAAGTGCTGGTGGACAAGGATAAGAGTGGTCCTAGGATGAATATGCTAAATTGGGGGAAGGTTAATCATAACAATATTAGGCAGGAACTGAAGAACATAGATTGGGGGCGGACGTTTGAGGGCAAATCAACACCTGACATGTGGGAGGCTTTCAAGTGTCAGTTGAAAGGAATTCAGGACCGGCATGTTCCTGTGAGGAAGAAGGATAAATACGGCAATTTTCGGGAACCTTGGATAACGAGAGATCTTGTAGGCCTCGTCAAAAAGAAAAAGGAGGCATTTGTCAGGGCTAAAAGGCTGGGAACAGACGAAGCCTGTGTGGAATATGAGGAAAGTCGGAAGGAACTTAAGCAAGGAGTCAGGAGGGCTAGAAGGGGTCACGAAAAGTCATTGGCAAATAGGGTTAAGGAAAATCCCAAGGGTTTTTACACGTACATAAAAAGCAAGAGGGTAGCCAGGGAAAGGGCTGGCCCACTGAAGGGCAGGCGAGGGAATCTATGTGTGGAGCCAGAGGAAATGGGCGAGGTACTAAATGAATACTTTGTATCAGTATTCACCAAAGAAAAGAAATTGGTAGATGTTGAGTCTGGAGAAGAGTGTGTAGATAGCCTGGGTCACATTGAGATCCAAAAAGACGGGGTGTTGGGGTGTCTCAAAAAAATATTAAGGTAGATAAGTCCCCAGGGCCTGATGGGATCTACCCCAGAATACTGAAGGAGGCTGGAGAGGAAATTGCTGAGGCCTTGGCAGAAATCTTTGGATCCTCACTGTCTTCAGGTGATGTCCCGGAGGACTGGAGAATAGCCAATGTTGTTCCTCTGTTTAAGAAGGGTAGCAAGGATAATCCCGGGAACTACAGGCCGGTGAGCCTTACTTCAGTGGTAGGGAAATTACTGGAGAGAATTCTTCGAGACAGGATCTACTCCCATTTGGAAGCAAATGGACGTATTAGTGAGAGGCAGCATGGTTTTGTGAAGGGGAGGTCGTGTCTCACTAACTTGATAGAGTTTTTCGAGGAGGTCACTAAGATGATTGATGCAGGTAGGGCAGTGGATGTTGTCTATATGGACTTCAGTAAGGCCTTTGACAATGTCCCTCATGGTAGACTAGTACAAAAGGTGAAGTCACACGGGATCAGGGGTGAGCTGGCAAGGTGGATACAGAACTGGCTAGGTCATAGAAGGCAGAGAGTAGCAATGGAAGGATGCTTTTCTAATTGGAGGGCTGTGACCAGTGGTGTTCCACAGGGATCAGTGCTGGGACCTTTGCTCTTTGTAGTATATATAAATGATTTGGAGGAAAATGTAACTGGTCTGATTAGTAAGTTTGCAGACGACACAAAGGTTAGTGGAATTGCGGATAGCGATGAGGACTGTCAGAGGATACAGCAGGATTTAGATTGTTTGGAGACTTGGACGGAGAGATGGCAGATGGAGTTTAATCCGGACAAATGTGAGGTAATGCATTTTGGAAGGTCTAATGCAGGTAGGGAATATACAGTGAATGGTAGAACCCTCAAGAGTATTGAAAGTCAAAGAGATCTAGGGGTACAGGTCCACAGGTCACTGAAAGGGGCAACACAGGTGGATAAGGTAGTCAAGAAGGCATATGGCATGCTTGCCTTCATTGGCCGGGGCATTGAGTATAAGAATTGGCAAGTCATGTTGCAGCTGTATAGAACCTTAGTTAGGCCACACTTGGAGTTCAATTCTGGTCGCCACACTACCAGAAGGATGTGGAGGCTTTAGAGAGGGTGCAGAAGAGATTTACCAGAATGTTGCCTGGTATGGAGGGCATTAGCTATGAGGAGCGGTTGAATAAACTCGGTTTGTTCTCACTGGAACGAAGGAGGTTGAAGGGCGACCTGATAGACGTCTACAAACTTATGAGGGGCATAGTCAGAGTGGATAGTCAGAGGCTTTTCCCCGGGGGAGAGGGGTCAATTACTAGGGGGCATAGGTTTAAGGTGAGAGGTGCAAAGTTTAGAGTAGATGTACGAGGCAAGTTTTTTACGTAGAGCGTAGTGGGTGCCTGGAACTCGCTACCAGAGGAGGTGGTGGAAGCAGGGACGATAGTGACATTTAAGGGGCATCTTGACAAATACATGAATAGGATGGGAATAGAGGGATACGGACCCAGGAAGTGTAGAAGATTGTAGTTTAGTCGGGCAGCATGGTCGCCACGGACTTGGAGGGCCGAAGGGCCTGTTCCTGTGCTGGTCATTTCTTTGTTCTTTGTTCTTTGTACAAAGATGTGCTGGTTAGTTGAATTAGCCATGATCAATTGCCCCTCATGTCCCGGGATGTGCAGGTTAGGTAAAGGGGTTATTGGGATAGGGCGAGGGAGTGGGCTTGGATGGTGTGCTCTTTCAGAGGGACGGTGCAGACTCGATGGGCTGAATGGCCTACTTTTGCACTGTAGGGATTCTATGTCCATCTGAGATGAGGCATCAGCTTAATGTTTAAATGATAAACAGCAACTCGCAATCTACACCTGACACCCTCAAGCTGGATAATAGTAATAATAACAATAACGTATTGTCACAAGCGGTCTTCAAAAAAGTTAATGTGAAAAGCCCCTAGTCTCCGCATTCCGGCGCCTGTTCGGGGAGGCCGGTACGGGAATTGAACCTGCGCTGCTGCCATTGTTCTGCATTACAAGCCAGCTGTTTAGCCCACTGTGCTAAAATGGCCCCATCGCCAGCAACACCTGACACTCTCCATGTGGATCCCTCACCAGCTACACCTGACACTCTCAATGTGATCCCTCACCAGCTACACCTGACACTCTCAATGTGGATCCCTCACCAGCTACACCTGATACTCTCAATGTGGATCCCTCGCCAGGTACACCTGACACTCTCAATGTGGATCCCTCGCCAGCTACACCTGACACTCTCCATGTGGATCCCTCGCCAGCTACACCTGACACTCTCAATGTGGATCCCTCGTTAGCTACACCTGACTCTCTCAATGTGGATCCCTCGTCAGCTACACCTGACACTCTCAATGTGGATCCCTCGTCATCTACACCTGACACTCTCAATGTGGATCCTTTGCAAGCTACACCTGACACTCCCAATGTGGATCCCTCACCAGCTACACCTGACACTCACAATATGCATTCCCCTCGCCAGCTACACCTGACACTGAGTGCTGAATTTGGGTGCATTTGAGTGCTATAGTGAGAGTTTGGTGACTGAGGAATAATAAGGGTTCATATTTATCTAAAGTCTAGTCTTTCTTTTATTTAGTTGCTGTTTGGTTTAGAAGAAGGTGAATTTTCAATCAGCTTTAAACAAAGGTTCTACTTGAAGCTACTTGCAACTGGAGCTTGTTAATTAGTTAATTGGATTAGGCCAGTTTTCAGGGGCGAGATCCACAGCATAAATGTGAGCCAGCTACAGTGCTGACTACGTTTGCACTGAGTGCTGAATTTGGGTACATTTGAGTGCTATGGTGAGAGTTTGGTGACTGAGGAAGTGCTGAATTTGGGTGCATTTGAGTGCTATAGTGAGAATTTGGTGACTGAAGGAGTTAGGTGAGGAGGGAGTAAGGTGGTCCCTTCATTTCATTTCCTACATTTCCTCAAAGAGCGTGAAGGGAGCCAGGAGTTTACAGAGAGTGCAGCTGACTGGGAGCAGCCGGAGGGCGGTGTTCCAGTTTGTCCACAGGGCAGCTATATTCTGTAAGGTAAGAGGGGATGGAGGCTGGGGCAGTTGCACGCTCCTCCTGTAGGATGTGGGTGGTGAGGGGTCCCACCAGTGTCCCCGCTGACTATACCTGCAGGAAATGCACCCAACTCCAGCTCCTCAGAGACCGTGTTAGGGAACTGGAGCTGGATGAACTTCGGATCATCCGGGAGGCAGAGGGGGTAATAGACAAGAGTTACAGGGAGGTAACCACACCCAAGGTACAGGGCAAGAGTAGCTGGGTTACAGTCAGGGGAAAGAAAACAAACGGGCAGATAATGCAGGGGTCGCTCGTGGCCGTTCCCGTTCAAAACAAGTATACTATTTTGGATGCTGATGGGGTGATGACCTACCGGGGGAAGGCCCTAGTGGCCAGGTCTCTGGCACTGAGTCTGCCTCTGGGGCTCAGAAGGGCAGGGGGGAGAATAGAAAGTGAAATGAAATGAAATGAAAATCGCTTATTGTCACAAGTAGGCTTCAAATGAAGTTACTGTGAAAAGCCCCTAGTCGCCACATTCTGGTGCCTGTTCGGGGAGGCTGTTACGGGAATTGAACCATGCTGCTGGCCTGCATTGGTCTGCTTTCAAAGCCAGCGATTTAGCCCTGTGCTAAACAGCCCCTGAAGCAATAGTGATACCAATGGTTCGGGGAATGGATCGGAGATTCTGTGGTCGCGAGCGAGACTCCCGGAAGGTATGTTGCCAGGGCCAGGGATGTCTCGGATTGTGTCTTCAGTGCAGTTGAACACGTGGCTGCAGGAATAGTGTAGGAGGAAGGGCTTCAGGTATTTGAATAATTAGAGCGCATTCTGGGGAAGGTGGGACCTGTACAAGCAGGATGGGTTGCATCTGAACCAGAGGGGCACCAATATCCTGGGAGGGAGGTTTTCTAGTACTCTTCGGGAGCATTTAAACTAATTTGGCCGGGGAATGGGAACCGGATTTGTCGTCCAGCAACTAAGGTAGCCGATGTTCAGGACGTCAAAGTGTGTAGTGAGGCAGGTAAGGGGAACGTAACACTGACAAAGGAGAGTACTTGCAGGCACGGAGATGGGTTGAAGTGTGCATACTTCAATGCAAGAATCATCAGGAATAAGGTGGGTGAACTTAAGACATGGATCGGTACTTGGGGCTACGATGTGGTGGCCATCACGGAAACTTGGATAGAAGAGGGGCAGAAATGGTTGTTGGAGGTTCCTGGTTATAGATGTTTCAATAAGATTAGGGAGGGTGGAAAAGAGGTGGGGGTTTGCATTGTTAATTAGAGATAGTATAACATACAGCCAGTGGATGGCAGGGGTGGGGTTATCGGTGTGGTGTTGGGTGCTCTGCACCCAACGATCGCGATTGGCGATCGCGCTGCAGTTGCATCCTATGCAGTACCGGAGCATGGTCAATTGTTGGTGCCAGGATGGAAGGCACAGTGGTTCTGAGGGCGCGACCCATCAGCAGCTGTGCTGGCGAGAGACCCGTGGCTAGTGGGGCCGAGCAATAGGCCAGCAGGGCGAGGTGAAAGTCCGATCCGGCAGCAGCAGCCTTGCAGAGGAGCCGCTTGGCAATGTGAACGCCCTTCTCCGCCTTTCCATTGGACTGGGGATGCAGAGGGCTGGACGTCACGTGTGTGAAGCCATACGAGGCTGCCATTCATGGCTGGCAAAACAGGGCCCATTGTCCGACATTGTCCGACTACTTCAATGCCAGGAGTATACGAAACAAGGTAGGGGAACTGGCAGCATGGGTTGGTACCTGGGACTTCGATGTTGTGGCCATTTCGGAGACATGGATAGAGCAGGGACAGGAATGGATGTTGCAGGTTCCGGGGTTTAGGTGTTTTAGTAAGCTCAGAGAAGGAGGCAAAAGAGGGGGAGGTGTGGCGCTGCTAGTCAAGAGCAGTATTACGGTGGCGGAGAGGATGCTAGATGTGGCCTCTTCTTCCGAGGTAGTATGGGCTGAAGTTAGAAACAGGAAAGGAGAGGTCACCCTGTTGGGAGTTTTTTATAGGCCTCCTAATAGTTCTAGGGATGTAGAGGAAAGGATGGCGAAGATGATTCTGGATATGAGCGAAAGTAACAGGGTAGTTATTATGGGAGACTTTAACTTTCCAAATATTGACTGGAAAAGATATAGTTCGAGTACAATAGATGGGTCGTTTTTTGTACAGTGTGTGCAGGAGGGTTTCCTGAAACAATATGTTGACAGGCCAACAAGAGGCGAGGCCACGTTGGATTTGGTTTTGGGGAATGAACCAGGCCAGGTGTTGGATTTGGAGGTAGGAGAGCACTTTGGGGACAGTGACCACAATTCGGTGACGTTTACGTTAATGATGGAAAGGGATAAGTATACACCGCAGGGCAAGAGTTATAGCTGGGGGAAGCGCAATTATGATGCCATTAGACGTGACTTGGGGGGGATAAGGTGGAGAAGTAGGCTGCAAGTGTTGGGCACACTGGATAAGTGGGGCTTGTTCAAGGATCAGCTACTGCGTGTTCTTGATAAGTATGTACCGGTCAGACAGGGAGGAAGGCGTCGAGCGAGGGAACCGTGGTTTACCAAGGAAGTGGAATCTCTTGTTAAGAGGAAGAAGGAGGCCTATGTGAAGATGAAGTGTGAAGTTTCGGTTGGGGCGATGGATAGTTACAAGGTAGCAGGGAAGGATCTAAAGAGGGAGCTAAGACGAGCAAGGAGGGGACATGAGAAGTATTTGGCAGGAAGGATCAAGGAAAACCCAAAAGCTTTCTATAGGTATGTCAGGAATAAGCGAATGACTAGGGAAAGAGTAGGACCAGTCAAGGACAGGGATGGGAAATTGTGTGTGGAGTCTGAAGAGATAGGCGAGATACTAAATGAATATTTTTCGTCAGTATTCACTCAGGAAAAAGATAATGTTGTGGAGGAGAATGCTGAGCCCCAGGCTAATAGAATAGATGGCACTGAGGTACGTAGGGAAGAGGTGTTGGCAATTCTGGACAGGCTGAAAATAGATAAGTCCCCGGGACCTGATGGGATTTATCCTAGGATTCTCTGGGAGGCCAGGGAAGAGATTGCTGGACCTTTGGCTTTGATTTTTATGTCATCATTGGCTACAGGAATAGTGCCAGAGGACTGGAGGACAGCAAATGTGGTCCCCTTGTTCAAAAAGGGGAGCAGAGACAACCCCGGCAACTATAGACCGGTGAGCCTCACGTCTGTAGTGGGTAAAGTCTTGGAGGGGATTATAAGAGACAAGATTTATAATCACCTAGATAGGAATAATATGATCAGGGATAGTCAGCATGGCTTTGTGAAGGGTAGGTCATGCCTCACAAACCTTATTGAGTTCTTTGAGAAGGTGACTGAACAGGTAGACGAGGGTAGAGCAGTTGATGTGGTGTGTATGGATTTCAGCAAAGCATTTGATAAGGTTCCCCACGGTAGGCTATTGCAAAAAATATGGAGGCTGGGGATTGAGGGTGATTTAGAGATGTGGATCAGAAATTGGCTAGCTGAAAGAAGACAGAGGGTGGTGGTTGATGGGAAATGTTCAGAATGGAGTACAGTCACAAGTGGAGTACCACAAGGATCTGTTCTGGGGCCGTTGCTGTTTGTCATTTTTATCAATGACCTACAGGAAGGCGCAGAAGGGTGGGTGAGTAAATTTGCAGATGATACTAAAGTCGGTGGTGTTGTCGATAGTGTGGAAGGATGTAGCAGGTTACAGAGGGATATAGATAAGCTGCAGAGCTGGGCTGAGAGGTGGCAAATGGAGTTTAATGTAGAGAAGTGTGAGGTGATTCACTTTGGAAGGAATAACAGGAATGCGGAATATTTGGCTAATGGTAAAGTTCTTGAAAGTGTGGATGAGCAGAGGGATCTAGGTGTCCATGTACATAGATCCCTGAAAGTTGCCACCCAGGTTGATAGGGTTGTGAAGAAGGCCTATGGAGTGTTGGCCTTTATTGGTAGAGGGATTGAGTTCCGGAGTCGGGAGGTCATGTTGCAGCTGTACAGAACTCTGGTACGGCCGCATTTGGAGTATTGCGTACAGTTCTGGTCACCACATTATAGGAAGGACGTGAAGGCTTTGGAGCGGGTGCAGAGGAGATTTACCAGGATGTTGCCTGGTATGGAGGGAAAATCTTATGAGGAAAGGCTGATGGACTTGAGGTTGTTTTCGTTGGAGAGAAGAAGGTTAAGAGGAGACTTAATAGAGGCATACAAAATGATCAGGGGGTTGGATAGGGTGGACAGTGAGAGCCTTCTCCCGCGGATGGATATGGCTGGTATGAGGGGACATAACTTTAAACTGAGGGGTAATAGATATAGGACAGAGGTCAGAGGTAGGTTCTTTACGCAAAGAGTAGTGAGGCCGTGGAATGCCCTACCTGCTACAGTAGTGAACTCGCCAACATTGAGGGCATTTAAAAGTTTATTAGATAAACATATGGATGATAATGGCATAGTGTAGGTTAGATGGCTTTTGTTTCGGTGCAACATCGTGGGCCGAAGGGCCTGTACTGCGCTGTATTGTTCTATGTTCTATGACAGTCATCGGAATGCCGTGGCGAGCAAAGGTGTCTTTGCAGGCCCTGATGACAGCAGACGACGTCAGATCGTGCAGGCGTATGACTTCTGGGTAATTGGAGAAGTAGTCCATGATGATAACATAGTCCATGCCAAGCGCGTGAAATAGGTCGACACCCACCTTCGCCCAGGGGGATGTCACCAGCTCATGGGGCAGAAGCATCTCAGGAGGTTGCGCCGGCTGAAACCTTTGGCAGGTTGTACAGTTGATCACCATGTTGGCAATATCGTCATGATGCCCGGCCAGTATACCGCCTCTCGGGCCCTCCGTCTGCACTTCTCGACCCCCAAGTGGCCTTCGTGTATTTGATCGAGAACCAGCTGGCGCATACTGTGCGGAATGACAATCCTGTCCAGCTTAAGAAGGATCCCATCAATGATGGCTAGGTCATCTCGTACATTATAGAACTGCGGGCACTGCCCTTTGAGCCATCCTCCCGTCATGTGGCGCATCACTCGCTGTAAAAGGGGGTCGGCCGCTGTCTCTCAGCGGATGCGGGCCAGACTGGAGTCGTCAGCCGGCAGATTTGCCGCTGTCAAGGCCACCTGTGCCTCAACCTGACATACGAACCCCTCCGCATCTGGCGGCGTGCTCACTGCTCTGGATAGGGCATCCGCCACGATGAGGTCCTTCCCTGGAGTGTAGACCAGTTGGAAGTCGTACCTCCTGACTTTAAGTACGATGCGCTGGAGGCGAGGGGTCATCTCGTTCAGGTCCTTGTTTATTATGCTGACCTGGGGGCGGTGGTCAGTTTCGACCGTGAACCGTGGAAGACCATAGACATAATCGTGGAACTTGTCTAAACTGGTTAGCAAGCCCAGGCATTCTTTTTCGATTTGCGCGTAGCGCTGCTCTGTGGGGGTCATAGCCCGCGATGCATAGGCAACCGGGGCCCATGATGACGTGTCATCCCTCTGCAGGAGCACTGCTCCAATGCCGGATTGGCTGGCATCAGTTGAGATTTTGGTGGGACGAGACCTGTCGAAGAACGCCAACACTGGTGCCGTGGTGAGTTTGCGTTTGAGCTCCTCCCATTCCAGCTGGTGTGTGTGTTGCCACTGGAACTCTGTAGATTTTTTGACGAGGTGGCGCAGAATCGTTGTGTGGGAGGCAAGGTTGGGAATGAATTTCCCTAGGACGTTGACCATGCCAAGGAATCGTAGGACAGCCTTCTTGTCGGCCGGCTGCAGCATGGCTGTGATGGCGCTCACCTTGTCTGCATCCAGACGGACCCCTGACCGGGAGATGTGGTCCCCCAGGAACTTCAATTCGGTCTGGCCAAAGGCGCACTTGGCTCGGTTGAGGCGCAGGCCGTTTTCCCGTATGCGGGCAAAAACGCGTTGGAGTCGATGTATGTGCTCCTGCGGAGTTGTGGACCAGATGATGACATCGCCCACACATATGCGCACCCCTTCGATGCCTTCCATCATCTGCTCCATGATTTTGTGGAAGACCTCGGATGCCGAGATGATGCCAAATGGCATCCGGTTGTAGCAGAATCTGCCGAAAGGGGTGTTGAAGGTACATAGCTTTTGGCTGGACGGGTCCAGTTGGATCTGCCAAAATCCTTTTGAAGCATCCAGTTTCGTGAATATCTTCGCTTGGGCCATTTCACTGGTGATCTCCTCCCGTTTGCGTATGGGATAATGTTCCCGCATAATGTTATTATTGAGGTCTTTGGGGTCTATACAGATGCGGAGCTCGCCAGAGGGCTTCTTGACACACACCATGGAGCTGACCCATGGCGTGGGCTCCATGACCCTGGATAGGACCCCTTGGTCCTGGAGATCCTGCAGCTGCAGCTTGAGGCGGTCTTTAAGTGGCGCAGGAACACTGCGAGGTGCGAGAACGACCGGGATGGCGTCCGGTTTGAGGCGAATTCAGTATGTGTATGGCAGTGTTCCCATGCCTTCGAATGCCTCCTGGTTGTGTGCGAGGAGCGATTGGAGCTGTGCGTTGAACTCTGCATCCGGGAAGTCAGACGTGCCGTCTGGAGAGAGAGAAAGAATTTGTTGCACAAGGTGGAGAGCCTTACATGCCTGTGCGCCCAGCAGGGAGTCCTTCGATGAGCCAACTATCTCGAACAAGAGTGTGGCCGTGTGAGTTTAGTGTGTCAACTGGAGCTGGCAGGATCCCATGGCCGGGATAACGTTCCCGTTGTAGTCGACCATTCTGCACCGGGATGGCCGGATTGGTGGTCTGACCTTCATGGCGTAGAAGGCTGACCATGCTATGAGGTTGGCGGAGGTGCCAGTGTCCAGGCGGAAAGTAATCGGCGATCGGTTGACCGTCAGGGTGGCACTCCATTCATCAGCCGGATTGATGGTGTTGACTCGGTTCCCATCAATGACCGCAACCCGGAAGGCGTCTTGGTCATCTGTGTCATCGGTTTGGATGTCGTAATGTGGAGGTTGAATGGTCCGCACGTTCCTGCGAGGTTGTCGGAGATGCGGGAGATCCACAGGTTGAGCCGCTCGACAGTACGCAGCGTAGTGGCCCATCTTGCCACAGCGTAGGCATTGTCGGGTTTTTGCAGGACATTGCCCTTTTAAATGTGCAGCTCCACAGTTGCCGCACGTCATGACGTCATGGCGTTCGTTACGCCACTGCGCATGCGCTGTTTGGTCTTGCGTCGGGCGCGCCTGCGCAGCAAGTCCCTCAATGTTGCCGTTGGTTTTGGCGCGCACAAACGCGGGAGGCCTCAAAAAGCGTGCGAAACGGCCGCCCTCGTCCGGGCCGCGGGCCGGGAGAAACTCGATTGCCTGGATGCGTTCGGCCTTGTGGGCGGCCTGGCTTGCCGATTCGATCGCTTGGGATCCCGTCCGTGCCGATTCGGTCGCCTGAAATTGGGCATAGCGGCTAGTCGCATTTTCATGCAGGACACAGGCTTCCACTGCAGATGCTAAGGTCAGGCCGTTAATTTTTAGAAGCTGCTGGAGTAGGCCACTGGAGGCAACGCCAAAAACGATCTGGTCCCGGATCATGGACTCTGAGGTGGTGCCGTAACCGCAGGACTGCGCGAGTATGCGGAGGTGCGTCAGGAAGGACTGAAAGAGCTCATCCTTACCTTGTAGGCGCTGCTGAAAGATATACCTCTCAAAGCTTTCATTGACCTCAACGTTGAAGTGCTGGTCGAGCTTGAGGAGGACTGTGTCATATTTAGATTTGTTCTCACCTTCCACGAACACCAAGGAGTTGTATACATCGATGGCGTGCTGACCTGCGGTAGTGAGGAGCATGGCAATCTTTGTTTCGTCCGAGGCGCCCTGTTTTTCGTTGGCTCGCATGAACAGTTCAAATCGCTGCTTGAAGAGCTTCCTGTTGGTGCCCAGGTTCCCAGCGACTTGCAACGGCTGTGGTTTGTTGTGGGTGTCCATGGCTCAGGACGGCAGATTTGCCGGTAAGTATCGATTTACTCACTGGTACCATGTGGTGTTGGGTGCTCTGAGGTACAGACGAACCAACACGGTTGCGATTGGTACAACGCAGTTTTATTCCAACTAGTTATTTACACATATGACTTGGTACTCAGCACGTGGTGACGGTGTGAGTGTCTTGTTAATGAGGTCCTGGCCTTGTCCTGTCTCCAGATGGACTGGCCAGCAGGTGTCGTGTTTCTTGTCTTATACTGTGTCTTCTCTTGTCTGTGATTGGCTGTCGTGTTATGTGTGCTAATTGGTCTGTTGGTCTGTCTATCATGATGTGTGTGTTGTGATGTGTGTTTGAATATCATGACAATCGGGCGATGTTGCTGGGGGGGGGGGGGAGAGTTATTTTGCTGACGTGGGGGGGATCTGAAGTACGTAATGGAAAGGAGGTCGGGGGTGGAGGCGGCCAAGAAGCGAGCCAAGAATGGCGCGGCGCATGGGCCGGGGGCGGTCCCAAGAAAGGTTATGGCTTACCGGCGGGGGAGGGTGGGGTGTGGGGGGGTGGGGGGGGGGGGGGTGGTTGTGCCCCCCAACCAGGCTGAGCACCTGGAATGTCAGGGGACTAAATGGGCTAGTTAAAAGAGTACGTGTGTTCGTGCACTTGCGCGCTCTGAAGGCGGATGTAATTATGTTGCAGGAGACACATCTGAAAGTGTCTGACCAGACTAGGCTAAGGAGGGGCTGGATCAGCCAGGTCTTCCACTCGGGCTTGGACTCTAAGTCCAGGGGGGTAGCAATTATGATGAATAAGCGGGTTCAATTTGAGGCGGAGGGCATAGTCGCAGATGGCGGGGGCAGATTCCTTATGGTAAGGGGCAAGCTGGAGGGGAGAAGAGTGGTGCTGGTGAACATATATGCGCCGAACTGGGACGACGTTGACTTTATCAAAAGAGTGCTGGGGAAAATCCCAGACCGAGACTCACGGAAGTTGATAATGGGGGGGGACTTTAATACGGTCCTTGACCCGGGGCTGGACTGGTCATGTCCCAGAATGGGTAGACTCCCAGCAATGGCAAGGGAGTTGAAATGGTTCATGGAGCAAATGGGGCTGTGGACCCATGGAGAGCCAGACAGCCGACGGGAAGGGGCTACTCGTTTTATTCGCATGTTCACAGAGTATATTCTAGGATTGACTTTTTTAATCTTGAGCAGGGACTGTGTAGGGGAGGTAAAGAATACGGAATACTCGGCAATCACTATCTCGGACCATGCCCCGGTGGACCTGCAGGTCGGGGGGGGCGAATTACCAACACCCGCAATGGAGGTTAGGCGTAGGACTGTTGTCGGAGGAGGGGATATGTGAGAGACTGCGGAAGTGTATGCAAAATTACTTGCAGGTGAACGATACGGGGGAGGTTTCAGCAGCGACCCTGTGGGAGGCGCTGAAGGCAGTAGTGAGGGAGGAGCTGATCTCAATTCGGGCACACAGGGTCAGGGCGGACAGAGCAGAAATGGACAGATTGGTTAGGGAAATTCACCGGATAGACGAGCATGCGGGGTCCCCGGGGGAGGAGCTACTCAGGGAGAGACGGAGATTGCAGGCGGAACTGGGGGTGCTATCCACGAGTAGGGCCGTGGAACAACTTAGGAAGGTGAGGGGAGTGATGTATGAGCATGGGGAGAAGGCCAGCAGATTGCTAGCGCAGCAACTCAGGAAGAGGGAGGCGGCCAGGGAAATAAGTAGAGTGGTTGATGGGGAGGGGAGCAGAGTGGAGGACCCGGTAGGACTGAATCAGGTATTTCGGGACTTCTATAGTAAGCTTCACTTCAGAACCCCCGGAAGAGCCGGAGGAGATGAAAAGGTTCCTGGATGGACTAAACTTTCCAAAAGTAGGCAGGGGACTAGTGGACGGGCTGGGGGCCCCGATTAGAGCGGAGGAGGTATGGGGGGGCCTAAAGGCCATGCAGTCGGGGAAAGCCCCGGGGCCAGATGGATACCCAGTAGAGTTTTACAAGAAGTTCTCGGAGATAGCGGGACCGGTCCTGACAAGGGTTTTTAATGAGGCAAGGGACAGAGGGACCCTGCCGCCGCCGATATCGCAAGCCACCATCTCGCTGATATTGATGTAGGACAAGGTCATACAGGCCAATCTCCCTGGTCAATGTGGATGCCAAGCTCCTGGCCAAGGTCCTGGTGATTAGAACTGAGGACTGCGTACCGGAGGTGATTGGAAACGATCAGACAGGGTTTGTGAAAGGCAGGCAGCTGACAGCTAACTTGAGAAGATTGCTTAATGTGATCATGATGCCCCCGATGGGCAAGGAGGTGGAGGTAGTGGTGGCAATGGACGCTGAGAAGGCCTTCGACTGGGTGGAGTGGGGCTATTTGTGGGAGGTGCTTGGACAGTTTGGGCTCGGGGAGGGACTGGTTAATTGCGCGGTAGCCTTGTGGATAGCACAATTGCTTCACAGCTCCAGGGTCCCAGGTTCGATTCCAGCTTGGGTCACTGTCTGTGCGGAGTCTGCACATCCTCCCCGTGTGTGCGTGGGTTTCCTCCGGGTGCTCCGGTTTCCTCCCACAGTCCAAAGATGTGCGGGTTATGTGGATTGGCCATGATAAATTGCCCTTAGTGTCCAAAATTGCCCTTAGTGTTGGGTGGGGTTACTGGGTTATGGGGATAGGGCGGAGGTGTTGACCTTGGGTAGGGTGCTCTTTCCTAGAGCCGGTGCAGACTCGATGGGCCGAATGGCCTCCTTCTCTACGGAGCGTCCTAACGACCTCCTCTGTGCCTCGCAATTGTGCCAAACAGGACACGATTGCCATCGGCTTGCGAGCTTTTCCCAAGCTCTTCTTGTGGATCTCTGACAGGTTCTTCCACCAAGTATGTCCTATACTCCCGGGTCCTGTTTCCTCATTGTCACAGAATTCACTCCAAAGGGGCCATCCTTTCCCTTTGAGATATTTTCTGATCTCTTCCTCCCAAACGGGACACTGTCCTATTTTACTGCTGGTCGCTGCGACCTCGAATTCCTGGGGGTTCATATGGCGTTCCATTGCCTTCATTGCCATTCTCTCCACTCGGATCTCTAACGAATTTGGAACAGGGGGTGATAAAGCAGTGATGTAAATACGGGTACGGCTTACGCTAATTTCCGGCCTACAAAACTCCCGACAGTTCTTGCAACAAAATCTCTCAGGTTTCCCTTATATCCCTGTTAGTACGCCTGCATTAACACACTTCCGTATCTCAGAGGCTTGATCAGTACTGTTTTGACGCTTGTGGTTTTTCTTTCTGTTCCCAATTGGATTCTCAATTCAAATTTTGGGTTCTCTCGGAGTGGTTAGGCCACTTCTAAATCGAGTCCCGTCAGATGTCTCCAGTAAATGTTGCTAACTTTTGGTTGGTTCTTAATTTGGCTCTATTTAATCACGTTTGCTCAAGAGTCGGCAGGTATCTTTCGACACCGCCACAAGGTTCAGAACCGAATACTGATCAATGACTCGCTACACCAGTTAGTAAGTTCAAAAGAAATGCTCATTTATTTACACAGTCAAATCTACTCATGCATAAACTCTACAAACTAAACTACCACTATTACTAAAGCCTATACTTAGCTTCGGGCGCCCACTCAGTCAGAGGAACAATGGCCGTTGCCCGGTTCTGAGGCTGCTGGGTTGAGCTGTTTACAGGGTAGCAACTAGGAGCATCTATCTCGTAACGTGCGTTGACTTGGAACTTACTTGGTCTGCTGTAGCTGCTAGGCAGGTCCCTCTCTTCAGTGAGAGCCAAAGCCAAAGGAGGGCGTTCTCCCTTGGGGGATACCTTTTATACCCAAAAGGGCTTTGCGCTCTTTTGGGCGGGCCTTGAACTTGGCCTCAACTAATTGGGTCTTTCCCAAGCATCTGTATCGATTTTCCTCCAATAGAATGGTGGTTCCCTGATCGCTGGGCGTGTCCTGGTGACTGTCAGTCTGCTTTGTCTTAGCTTCTTCTGGCGCCGGGGAGTCTGTCCTAACATTGTGTATCTAAATGTTTCCCTTTTGTCCCCGGAGATGGCTCATTAGTATGTAGATTGTTTGGTAGTTTCTGTCCTGTCTGAGCGTTTAAGGTTCTAATCAACAGACAGAGCTTGCACCTGCTTGTTTCTTAGCATTGTCCAATTTTCCCTGCAGTCTTTGCAACTGCCCATTTGTAATCGGGTCGTAGCCATCCCAGATGGCTACAGGGTGAATGTGGTGAACCACTGTATTATAGGATGTAAGGTAGGACCTGCACTACGGGTTCGCCGGTAGCCCCTGCCGGCTCGCTCCGCCCACTAAGAACTCTATAATTATGCATGACCTCCATTGCCCTGCCATTTCGCCAGCTGCAGCAGGAGGCCACGCATCTGACTGCAACAAAGCCACAGTTGTACCCAATCTGTGTCTTTGTGCAATTGATTGCGTATCAGTATGAAATTCTTAAAATGCATCCAGGAGAACATTTTAAGCCAGTTACATAGAAAGTCATACAAGAGAAGGGCAATCCTGGACTTAATTTTCGGTGAAGAAGCTGGGCAAGTGGTTGAAGTATCAGGGGGGAGAATTTTGCAGACAACAATCATTAGTCCGTTAGGTTCAAGGTTGTTATGAAAAAGTACAAGGATGGGCCTGAGATCAAAGGTTAAACTGGGGGAAGGCCGATTTTAATAAGATCAGATATGATTTGGCCAGAGTGGACTGGGAGCAGACACTTTTTTTGTTTATACCTACGTGGTCTGTATGATAAACCTCCACAAGGACCCCGGGGGAATAATAATGGATCTCCCTGTGGGGCTCGTGGAGTACGAGTTAGCCTGGTAACGGGCTGAGGCCTGCCCAGTTGTGACCCGTCAGTTCAGCCCTTTAAATGCCGGCCCAAATCTGGACCAGCTAAATTGGTAGCGGGGGCTGGAGCTTGTTGTTGTACACCACAATAGTGACTTGTATCCCTGTAACCCCGCCTAACCTGCACATATTTCGACACTAAAGGGCAATTGATCAGGACCTATGCACCTAACCTGCACATCTTTGGACTGTGGGAGGAAACCGCAGCATCTGGAGGAAACCCACGTACACACGGGGAGAATGTGCAAACTCCACAGTCACCTATCGCCTCAGCCTGGCCGCTATTAGTTGCGGCATACTAGTACACTTTTGGGCATTGCCCAGGGATGCAAATAGCAAACGCAGATGCCTGGAGTCGCCCAATGCTGCCCACGAGCCTGCCCCCCCACCCCCCACCCCCACCCCCCCAACTCTGCCAAGGATGAACAAAGCCATTACGACTCCAAATTCCATGGATACCTGCCTGTGTCCACCAAACAGATTCAGACATGGGCTCAAAAGGACCCTGCGCTGTCAACACTCGGCCATGTCATCCTAAGTGGCGGAGAACAAGGTCACCCCACAGAGAATTAAAAACCCTTCCTCACAAAACACTAGGAACTAAGGCGGCATTATCCTTTTTTAAAAATGTATTTTATTACAAACATGTATCAAAACAGGTTACAGCGAATAAACATGTTTGGAACATAGATCCCATGAACAATCCAGCGAAATCTGCAAGCGCTCCTACCCAAGATCTCCCTGGCCATTCCCAGGCCGATGGTGGGAGCTTCTCATTCTCTAGGCAGTTTGGACACTATTACCTTGTTCCCAATATCCGGGTTGAGTCCGGCCACCAGATGTTGCTCCTTGCGAGCGTCTTCATTTTTTAAGATAAATTTAGAGTATCCAATTCATTTTTTCCAATTAAGGGGCAATTTAGCTTGGCCAATCCACTTAACCTGCACATCTTTGGGTTGTGGGGGTCAAACCCAAACACGGGGAGAATATGTAAACTCCACATGGACAGTGACCCAGAGCCGGGATCGAACCGGGGACCTCGGCGCTGTGAGGATGCAGTGCTAGCCACTGCGCTGCCATGCTGCCCTCCCACAGAGGATTAATGATAAATCTCCCTGTGGGGCTCGTGGAGTGCGTGTCCTCCTGGTAACAGGTTGAGGCTTGGCCAACTGGGACTCGTCAATTCAGCCTTTTAAATGTCGGCCTGAATCTGGACTGGCTAAACTGGTAGCCCAGCTGGGGATTGCTGTTGCACACCACCATAGTGGCTTTACGTTTTGAGTTACAAATAAATTGAGTTCATCTCTAAGGTTGTGACCCCTGGATTACTGCATGCCTATCCTTTAAAAATACCACAAAGAAAACTGTGGACGAGGAGGTCAAAACCACACTGGAAGATTCCCAGAGAAGTAAAAAAAGAAGTAAAATCATCGATCAGTGCACTGACAAAGGGTTACCAAGCTAAGAACTTTGCTGCACCAAAGCTGGTGATGGAGGGGTGTCAAATATCAAATATCAGTAGCAGCCATCAAAGAAACCAAAATATGAAGTAGATTTTGGAGGAAACAACATCAAAAAGAAGCTCACCACTTGCTCTGCCTGGAAAAATGTGGAACAGTACAAGGAGCACGGTGAGTAGCAAGTCCCCTACAACAATGTCTAAGAGTTGAGGGTGTTTCAGAACTCAGAAGGAAGCAGGCTGAGCTCAGGGGTACCTTGTTTGAAATAAGAAGCGAGGTAGTGCTACAAATGTTGTAGCACATTTCCATCGTAAAAATGGTGGGAACATTTGACACCATGGGACCATGGGACGGTGGAGCTTATATACTGAAAGATTTGATTATATTGTCTAAACAAATAAAATTGTGGCAGATATTGTAGTCCCAACTTTCTTGAGTACAATGGAAGGGGGAACATTCAACTTCTTGCAAAGTCTGGTCCATCCAGAAAGATCAGGCTTGAAAAGCTATGATGAGATTGTGGAGATATTGCGGGGCCATCACCGAGAGGTTCAGCTTCCATAAAAGTAACCAACAAGAAGGTACATCAATCACACTGTTCCCAGCTGCTTTGAAGAAATTAGGTGAATACTGTGAATTTGGAGACGTCTTGAATGACACCATTAGAGATCGACTAGTGCGTAAGAAGTGAAGATGTCCAAAAGAGGCTGTTAACAGAAAGCAACTTAAAATTAAAGAACGTTTAGAAGTCACAATCGCTCTGGAATTAGCCGCTATGAAAGCACAACAATTAAGTTTGAGCATTAGAATCCATGAAATGTCGGCTGAGAACACAGATACCGGTTCAAAATTGCCAGTGATGTGCAAAAACCCGGGCACGCAGCAGCAGACGGCTGGTGCTAAGATGCAAAATGGAGGAATTGTGGTAAAATTGTGGTAAAAAGGGACACATCGAACGTGCTGGCAAAAAGTAGTAAATTATGACAGCCTTTGAGAAAACAAATGGCAAATAACTCAAAATGGTTAACTCAATGACAATTGAGCCGTAAAGGAATCAAGGGTTATGGGGAAAAGGCAGGAAAGTGGAAGTGAGGAATGTTGGATCAACCGTGACCCTATTAAATGGCGGAGCAGGCTCAAGAAGTCGAAGGGCTGACTCCTGGTCCATTTCTTTTTTTTTGCTATATTTTAATTAAACTTTTAACATTTTATACTCCATGAACTCCTCCAAACACATGATTCGCCCTTCCTGCCTGTAGAAGCCAAGTATTTCAAATACAACTAGTATAGGTAAAAGATAGCTGTTTAAGCATAAATGTTGAGCCCCAGTTTTAAATACCCATTTATACAGCATAATTCACTTTTACTGAAGTCCGTTGTTCTGGCAAATGCATATTTTCAAGATAATGACACTGTCTTGTGCTAATTGTCAAGGCCAAGGGATTGAATACACAGCAACATGAAGGCACCATTGTTCACAATGCAGATAACAGCTAGGTCAGAAAAGCTGATGTTGCACATTGAAGATGGACGGCTTGCCATCAAATCAAATGTGTTTGAGTCTAACCCAAACCAATTAGGATTATATTGGGGTGTAATTAGACGACTTAAGACAGATATGAAAGTGTATAACTGAAAAGTTTCTCCCCGCCATTTTAGGTTTTATTGTCTTTGAAAGTGTATTGTCTTTGGGGGTGTGTGTTGAGGAGATGTCTTTGTGTTGTCTTTCTGTTAGTTTAGTCAGTTTTGTCCTTTATAGTCTCCATTTTAGAGATGTCTTTTGGGGGTTCTGTCAGTCTAACAGTCTGTGTCAGTGATGTTAGTCCACTTTTGACTTTGAGTTTGAGTTTAGCTGAAGATTAGCTTTCTCTCTCTCTTCATGTTTCATTGCCAGACTTTGACCTTTTAAAAGTTACTTTCGAGCTGTCTGCCTAAGCAAAGAAAGATAATGTCTGTAATTCTCTGAAAGCTTCGAATTGTCTACGAATTGCCTTTTAAATGACTTTCAAATTGTCTACGAATTGCCTTTTAAATTACTTTCAAATTGTAATCAAGCGACTACAAATAAAACAATTCTTTTTGGCACCTGAGGAGTTTATACTGCAAATTTCTGCTGAGTTCCAGTATTCGCAAAGTGCTACTGATAACCGAATAGCAGAGATGATATAAATTCCTTCAACTATACACAGTCGAATAATACAAGGAATCGAACAACTTAACACAGTCTACAAATAGTACAAATCTTACAACTTGTCGTATTGCGCCAGGACTTGATTCATTAACTAAGCTTCCCCCAAACTTGGTGTAATTCGACAGGTTAAGATTCCTTAAATTAAAGTTTCCTTCATTTTGGCGTAGTCAGGCAGTAGGGGGGAGTACTGAGGACGACCTTCGGAGGCCCAGGTAACGACGGAAAGCTTTGAAGATAATCGGAGGAGGTCGGGAACCTTCGGGAAGCTTCGGAGATAATCGGAGGAGGCCCAGAAGACAGCCGGAACCCACGGCTAGACTAGGGTAAGAAATATCTTTTTCACCCATTAAAAGTCTTAAAGCCGCATCAATCAGTACTTCGACCCTTGAAAAGAACATTTTTAAAAAATAAACTGTGTTAAATAAATCAAGTGCCAGTCGGTCAGACTATCAGACGTGACTGGAAGATTAGTCACTGCAGTAACTAAAATAAAACGGCAGTCAGCGATCAAGAAAAGTTATGGCTGATCCAATTCAAAGTGTAGATTCAGAGCCTTTAGCAGACAGAAAATTACTCCCCACTACATCCAAGGGGGGTGCTGGAATACCAGATGTTTCTGTTGAAGATATGTTGGGGGATTGTAGATCTTTCACTCGTAGACATTTTAACCTATGTGAAACCTCAAAAAAAATTGAATCAAAGTATGATATCCCCAGAGGACAGTGGTCCTTCAATAATATCAAGAGAGCATGGGGACAATGCACACGATTACACGGTGCAGAACGTGTAAAATGGTCCCTGGTAATTACGGGACAGATACACAGTCAGCAAGAGATCATTGTTAAAAATAAAAGTGATCATCAGCTTCAGTCCATTAATGACCAACTAAGTGCAGTTCTTGAAGATTTGCAAGATGCAAAATCCAAACTTGAGCATTATGATGAAATTAGAACAGATTTGCAAAATAAAACCTCTGAACTCCAGCAGTTAAATGTTCAAATCGCAGAATTTCAAAATCAAGTTTTTAAAGTGGAGTCAGAATTCCAAAATCAAGTTTTTAAAATGGAGTCAAAATACTAACAGCTGCAATTAAATACTGAACGAAGTGATGATGAGTATAGGTCTACTAAAAGGCAACTAATTGCAGTTGTTGAAGAATTGCAAGATGCAAAATCCAAACTTGAAACAGATTTGCAAGATGCAAAATCCAAACTTGAGCATTCTGATGAAATTAAAACAGATTTGCAAGTTGCAAAATCCAAACTTGAGCATTATGATGAAATTAAAACAGAATTGCAAGATGCAAAATCCAAACTTGAAACAGAATTGCAAGATGCAAAATCCAAACTTGAGCATTTTGATGAAATTAAAACAGAATTGCAAGATGCAAAATCCAAACTTGAAACAGATTTGCAAGATGCAAAATCCAAACTTGAGCATTCTGATGAAATTAAAACAGAATTGCAAGATGCAAAATCCAAACTTGATACAGATTTGCAAGATGCAAAATCCAAACTTGAGCATTCTGATGAAATTAAAACAGATTTGCAAGTTGCAAAATCCAAACTTGAGCATTATGATGAAATTAAAACAGATT
Organism: Scyliorhinus torazame; assembly: GCF_047496885.1. NCBI lineage: Eukaryota > Metazoa > Chordata > Chondrichthyes > Carcharhiniformes > Scyliorhinidae > Scyliorhinus > Scyliorhinus torazame. Next base: position 218,463,228 of record NC_092707.1, read on the forward strand.
TGCAAGATGCAAAATCCAAACTTGAGCATTCTGATGAAATTAAAACAGATTTGCAAGTTGCAAAATCCAAACTTGAGCATTATGATGAAATTAAAACAGAATTGCAAGATGCAAAATCCAAACTTGAAACAGATTTGCAAGATGCAAAATCCAAACTTGAGCATTATGATGAAATTAAAACAGATTTGCAAGTTGCAAAATCCAAACTTGAGCATTATGATGAAATTAAAACAGAATTGCAAGATGCAAAATCCAAACTTGAAACAGATTTGCAAGATGCAAAATCCAAACTTGAGCATTCTGATGAAATTAAAACAGATTTGCAAGTTGCAAAATCCAAACTTGAGCATTATGATGAAATTAGAACAGATTTGCAAAACAAAACCTCTGAACTCCAGCAATTTCAAATCCAAGTTTTTAAAGTGGAGTCAAAATACCAACAGTTGCAATTAACTACTGAGCGAAGCGATGATGAGTATAGGTCCACTAAAAAGCAATTAATTGCAGTTGTTGAAGAATTGCAAGATGCAAAATCCAAACTTGAGCATTCTGATGAAATTAAAACAGATTTGCGAAACAAAACCTCTGAACTCCAGCAGTTATCTTTTCAAATAACAGAATTCCAAAATCAAGTCTTTGAAGTGGAGTCAAAATACCGACAATTGCAATTAAAAACTGAGCGAATTGAACTTGAAAATTGCAAGTTAGTGAAAGAAAGATGTGTTTTGGAAAGAAATATAACCAGCGTGACTGAACATTGCAATTCTTTGACAAACATGGTTTCTGTACAAAAGATTGAACAAACTCAGAAAGCAGTCCAAGCCACCCACCTAGTGGCACAATCGGCAATTGCACAGCCAAGATCAATTGTTAAACATAAATCATTTTCTCTGTCGGATGAATCAGACGAAGATAGTGTTCCTACAATACAAAATACTAAAGCAATTCGACTAGCCCCTTTAAAACACAAACGGGTTAGAGTTGGAAGCAAAAAAAATAGAGGAAGATGGTGAACCTATCACTAGAAACATATTTGACCACCAATGGGTTCATGAACAAATTGATCCTTCTAAAATTGACGAATGGTCCAAGGGTCTTCCACACCCTAAAAAGGGTGGTAAGATCACATGGGATGGAATTCACAGATTACAAGCCATTTACAGTCTCCACCCATTTGATGGAGTACAAATTCTGACTATCATGCTAGGTACTCGTATCAGTTCAACCCTTAGAAATGAAGTAGAAGTTGCCCTTGGAGACGATTTGCAAAATTTAGAAGCTGGTTGGCTAACAATCAAGAATTGGCTATTACAATTTCGCCCCCCGAGGACCAATTGGTCTAAGATCACAGCTTGCTTTCAAAAAAATGATGAAGATATTCAGGATTTTGAGGAAAGATTTTTACATACTTGGATGGAATATTCAAGGATGACACTCGACCAGGAAAATGACACATGGGATGCAAGCACTTTAAGTCCATTAAAAACGGCTTTTATAGCCGGTGTTAAACCTGGAGTTTCTGCTGCCTTGAATTTGGTTTTACCAGCTTGGGCCACAGCTGGCACATACCGAGACATAGTTGACCGATGCATTCAGGTAGATCGTGGTTTGCACAATCAGGCAACTTTTAACACTGCAGCTGCTCAAATGCAGCCTATTGCTCAAATCCAGCCCATGTTACCTGCTGCTCCAGCGGCGGCTGTTGCAGCACCTGCAGGAATATCAGCAGTAACTACAATTTCACCACCAGCGCTAGAACAAACACGTTCCCTTGCTCCATTAAAATCACGTAAGAAAATACCACAATGTCTTTCCTGTGGTAGAGTAGGACACTGGATGGCAAAATGCTATCAAAAACAACGGATGGATTCAAGAGATGATAATGAAGTAGACAATGTTCACTACAATACATCTCCACCTCGTGGTCAACCATGTAACACGTACCAACAAGACGCACCCAGTATGGCTTCTGGTCAGCAACACTGGCTAAGCAACTACAACCATGGTTTGCTTTTACAGTTAATCAACAACAGTATCATAATAGCCCAACTGTCTACCACATGGCTTTACAGAATCATCTCAGGCAACTGCCTGTTCGGCCTTCCACCATTATCCAATATGAAGATGATGTTCTGATAACCTCCATCAATAAAGATGATCATGACAAAGACTTACGGGTGGTCTTGAACCACCTCAGTACTAACAATCACAAAGCTAGCTTTCACAAAGCACAAATTGCCCAGAAAGATGTTTACTTGGGACAGAAAATTTCCAAACGAGAAAGGGAACTTACTCAGAAGAGAACGGCTGCCATCAAAGCAGCTAAAGAACCCTCGATGTATCGCTAAAAATTTGCCAAGAACTGTCAACTTAAGAAAACTGTAATTATTCTGAATGTTGCTTTATTAATTTAAAGAAATTAACATATCTTGTTAGCTGTGTTTCCTTTAACAGAATCGACAAATTCATCTACAGAAAATCAAGATACAGCACAAGATTGGTTCAGTTATATATTTAATAAGTTATTGTATTTGATATTTTAAAATAAATGTTTAAAATTAGCCTGGAAATTAATACTTCAAACAATGTGGAAGCTGGTTTTTAAAAAAAACCCCAACAATCATTGATTAAAAGCCAAAAGAACATATCGTTCAAAGAAATTTGATAACGGGAATTTGGCAGCAATCCAACTTTTACTCCCAGTCCATTTGAGTGACAAAAAAAAGTTTAAAGATGCGAATGGCATCATTCCAAGCTATACGCCTCTTTTTGTCTCTGCAAGAAAATTAACCCTTTCAACAAGTTTTTGTGTATTATCCAGAAGATGTCAAAGACTTGACATCAATTTTGATAATCATTTTACCATTTATTACTAGATCATATGTTCAACTTTTATTGTATAATCATTTTACAAGAAGTTATTATTAATTACCAATGTGATCAAATTTGATTAATTTATTATTTATAATAATTATTTTGAAATGCCTGTTGCAATGTTAATTCCATTTTATTGTTTAAAACTGCAATGATTCTTTGCGCGTTTACCTATCCTATCGCATTAATGATGTATTTTAATCTTTTCTGATATATCTCAATTTTTCGATTTATCAAAGGGCCGACTGTAGAAGCCAAGTATTTCAAATACAACTAGTATAGGTAAAAGATAGCTGTTTAAGCATAAATGTTGAGCCCCAGTTTTAAATACCCATTTATACAGCATAATTCACTTTTACTGAAGTCCGTTGTTCTGGCAAATGCATATTTTCAAGATAATGACACTGTCTTGTGCTAATTGTCAAGGCCAAGGGATTGAATACACAGCAACATGAAGGCACCATTGTTCACAATGCAGATAACAGCTAGGTCAGAAAAGCTGATGTTGCACATTGAAGATGGATGGCTTGCCATCAAATCAAATGTGTTTGAGTCTAACCCAAACCAATTAGGATTATATTGGGGTGTAATTAGACGACTTAAGACAGGTATGAAAGTGTATAACTGAAAAGTTTCTCCCCGCCATTTTAGGTTTTATTGTCTTTGAAAGTGTATTGTCTTTGGGGTGTGTGTTGAGGAGATGTCTTTGTGTTGTCTTTCTGTTAGTTTAGTCAGTTTTGTCCTTTATAGTCTCCATTTTAGAGATGTCTTTTGGGGGTTCTGTCAGTCTAACAGTCTGTGTCAGTGATGTTAGTCCACTTTTGACTTTGAGTTTGAGTTTAGCTGAAGATTAGCTTTCTCTCTCTCTTCATGTTTCATTGCCAGACTTTGACCTTTAAAAAATTACTTTCGAGCTGTCTGCCTAAGCAAAGAAAGATAATGTCTGTAATTCTCTGAAAGCTTCGAATTGTCTACGAATTGCCTTTTAAATGACTTTCAAATTGTAATCAAGCGACTACAAATAAAACAATTCTTTTTGGCACCTGAGGAGTTTATACTGCAAATTTCTGCTGAGTTCCAGTATTCGCAAAGTGCTACTGATAACCGAATAGCAGAGATGATATAAATTCCTTCAACTATACACAGTCGAATAATACAAGGAATCGAACAACTTAACACAGTCTACAAATATTACAAATCTTACAACTTGTCGTATTGCGCCAGGACTTGATTCATTAACAAACTTCCCCCAAACTTGATGTAGTTCGACAGGTTAAGATCCCTATAAATTAAAGATTCCATCACTGCCCCGGCGTCAACACTTAGCCTCAGGAACGGAGAATCAAGCCCCACACACCTTCTAGCCAGCTCCACCATGACATCCTGGTATACATTTACCACTGCCTTTCCACCTCACCTTGTGATTCTGCTTGGCCCATCTCAATACCTGCTCCTTCAACTGGTAACTATGAAAGCAGCCAATCACAGCTCTTGGTGATTTGTTTGCCTGTGGTTTCAGCCGGAGTGAGCGGTGGGCCCTATCCATCTTGGGGGGGGGGGCACGGACATCTTTCTTCACCTCCAACAGCTTCACGAACATCTTCGCAAAATCCTCCATTTGCATCGGCCCCTCCACACCCTCACGCAGCCCCATGATCCTGAGGTTCTGCCGCTGCGACCTGTTCTCAAGGACCCCAATCTTGGACTTCAGGCCCTTATTTCTGCCCTCTCCACTTTCAGCAACTCCCCTTCCAGCAAAGCGAGCTGGTCACTGTCTGGCGACAGAGCTTCCTCCACCCCTTTCAGCACCTCAGCCCATGCTCTCCGAAGTCTTTCCAAGAGCCTCCTTTATCAGGGCCAGCGACTCTTCCACCGATTTCTTAAGTTTGTCCTTCATCTCCCTCCCTTGCCACTCAAAATGTTTGACAAATTGTCGCTCAAACTCCACCGCCTTCATTCGGCCAATGTATCCACTGCAATGGGAGCAGCCCACCCGGGAAGCTTACTCCCGCCATCTTTCCTCCAACCGCACTCCACGCCATATTTGACTCTGCCGGCAGACTAGCGCTCGCTCCCTTTCTCCCTATGTTCTTTCTTTGGGATTTCAACATCCTCGAGTGCCCATGACTCTATTAGGATAAGCTTACCCACACGGTTCCTCCAAAAACTGGGTGAAAAGGGCCAAAAGCTGAGGACTCTAGCGGGAGTCATCCAACATGAAACCTTCACCTACATACCACCATCAGAAGCCCTGTTCCTATTTCTTATGGTCTTATTCCATAAGCTTTATTAATTACTTGCTGTAGCTGCAAACTAACCTTTTGTGACTCATGCATTCGAACACCAATATCAAATGTTCCCAACTGGCGGGCCACCAATAGTGGCTCAAAATAGGGCTCAAAATGATTGTACATTAATGTAAATAAACTGAGGCAGCACGATGGCGCGGTGCTTAGCACTGCTGCCTCACAGTGATGAGGATCCGGGTTCGATCCCGGCCCCGGGTCACTGTCTGTGTGGAGTTTGCACATTCTACCCGTGTCTGCGTGGGTCTTATGCCCGCAACCCAAAGGTGTGCTGAATAGGTGGATTGGCCTCGCTAAATTGCCCCTTAATTGGAAAAAAATAATTGGGTACTTTAAAAAAAAATTTGTTTAAAAATGTAAATAAATTAAATCTAATCTTTGTCTTCAGCTTTGTGATCGGCATCTCCAAGTCCCAATGAGCCTTGGGCCTCCCACACCTGTGCCGGTTGGGAATGGGCCATATGTGCATGGTTCGGATTTTTTAACATTGGTCAGATGCATGGGGTGGATTCAATGGGAAATCCCACTGACAGCAGTGGGACCAGAAAATCCTGCTGCCAGCCTACTTCTGGCCATCTCCTGCTGCTGAGAAACATGCCACGGACGGGCTAGAGAATCTTGCTCCAAGTTCCTCTCTTCTTCCACCACCTGATTCATAGCTATTACTGGAATATTTTTTATATTCACTATAGTGAAGACAGAAGCAAAATATTTGATAATTTCATCTGTCATTTCCTTATTATCTACTATTAATTCCTCATTGTCACCCTCTAGAGGATCAACACTCACTTCACTTACTCTTCTCCTTTTTAAATTCCTGTGAAAACCTTTTTGCATTCCTAGCTAACTTCCTCTCATACTCTATTTCTCTATCCTGATGAATCTGTTAGTCATTCTCTACTGTTCTTTATATTCTGATCAATCATCTGATCTGCCACTGATCTTTGTGCTTTTTCCTTAAGTTTTATGCTTTCCTTAAGTTCTTTAGTTAACCACAGATTGTGGGTCCTTCCTTAGCACTTTTATTTATAGTAGGAATCTACTTATTCTGTGTATTCTGAAGTATCTCCTTGAAATGTTTGCCACTGCTCCTCTATTGATTTAGCCTATAGCCTTGTATCCCAGTTCACTGTAGCTAGCTCAGCTTTTATGCCCATATAGTTGCCTTTATTTCAGTTTAGAATATTAGTCTTAGACCCACTCTTCTCCCCTTCAAACTGGATGTAAAATTCAATCATTTTGTGGGCACTGCTACCTAGGGGTGCCTTTACTCTGAGGTCATTAATTAAGCCTGTCACATTACACAAGATCAAGTCTAATATAACCTGCCCTCTGGTTAGTTCCAGAATGTGCTGCTCTAAGAAACTATTCCAAACTAACTATTCTATTATGAGAAAGCATTCGATGAACTCCTCATCCAGGCTACTACTGCCAATCTGATTTTTCCAGTTTATATGTAGATGAAAATCACCCACGATTATTGTCATCCCTTTATCACAGAACCCAATGTTTCTTCCTGTATACTGTGGCCTACATTGTAGTTATTGTTAGGGGGCCTGTAGACCACTCCCACTAATGACTTCTCTGCCCTACTCTTCCTCATTTCCACCCAAACCAATTCTACATCCTGATCTCCTAAACCAAGACTAACTATTGCACAAATGCCACCCTTGGTTAACAATGCTCCACCTTTACCCAGATTCCTATTCTTTTTGAATGTTATGCAGCTGTCAATATTCAGGACCTGATTCTTGTTGTCTTGCAGCCAGATCTCCATAATGGCTATCAGATCATATTTATTTACTTCAACGCGCGATCAATTCATTTGCTTTGTTATGAATATTATGCACATTCAATTATGTGTTTTTGATATCTTTGTGACATCTCGGGCTGGATTCTACGTTTTTGGGACCAAGTCTCCATGCCGTCGGGAAAACTGTGGTCTTTTACGCCAGGAAAACTGGAGTCAAAAGGCCACAGATTCCCCGTTTTGCCAGGGGCTAGCAGGGAGCTCTCGTAGAGTTTGCGATTTCAGCATCGGCGGGGGGGGTGGGGGGGTGGGGGGGGAATCCAGCCCCAAGTCTTTCCTGTTGATAATTCATGGCTGAAGCCCCTCCATCACAACATGCTGGTTCCCTTTACCTGACTGACCCTGCGGTCACAGCCTCTTGTCGCTGACCAACTCAAAGGGTCTGCCTAACCCATTGCCTCCTGAAAATATGTGTCCCGGTAACTTTGCCCACTCCCTGATGCCCCACAATTGCCGAAGCTATGTACACTTCCAATAGATATGGTTGCCTGGGATTGCAGTGCATTCCACAGATTCCTACATGTTGCTGTCATGGCAAACCATCATCCCTGTCATTTCTGTCCAATCTTACTTACTTAATTAGCAAATTAGGCGCGGAGATTTAAAAAGCGCGGGAGCTGCGAGTCGGAGCGGAGATTTGAAAAGCGCGGGAGCTGCGAGTCGGAGCGGAGACGAAAAAAGCGCGGGAGCTGCGAGTCGGAGCAGAGATTTAAAAAGAGCTGGAGCTGCGAGTCCGAGCAGAGATTTAAAAAGCGTGGGAGCTGCGAGTCGGAGTGGAGACTTAAAAAGCGTGGGAGCTGCGAGTCGGAGCAGAGATTTAAAAAGAGCGGGAGCTGCGAGTCGGAGCAGAGATTTAAAAAGCGTGGGAGCTGCGAGTCGGAGCAGAGATTTAAAAAGAGCGGGAGCTGCGAGTCTGAGCAGAGATTTAAAAAGAGCGGGAGCTGCGAGTCGGAGCGGAGATTTGAAAAGCGCGGGAGCTGCGAGTCGGAGCAGAGATTTAAAAAGCGTGGGAGCTGCGAGTCGGAGCGGTGATTTAAAAAGAGCGGGAGCTGCCAGTCGGAGCAGAGATTTAAAAAGCGTGGGAGCTGCGAGTCGGAGCAGAGATTTAAAAAGAGCGGGAGCTGCGAGTCGGAGCAGAGATTTAAAAAGAGCGGGAGATGCGAGTCCGAGCAGAGATTTAAAAAGCGTGGGAGCTGCGAGTCGGAGCTGAGATTTAAAAAGCGTGGGAGCTGCGAGTCGGAGCAGAGATTTAAAAAGAGCGGGAGCTGCGAGTCGGAGCAGAGATTTAAAAAGCGCGGGAGCTGCGAGTCGGAGCAGAGATTTAAAAAGAGCGGGAGCTGCGAGTCGGAGCAGAGATTTAAAAAGAGCGGGAGCTGCGAGTCCGAGCAGAGATTTAAAAAGCGCGGGAGCTGCGAGTCGGAGCGGAGATTTAAACAGCGCGGGAGCTGCGAGTCGGAGCGGTGATTTAAAAAGAGCAGGAGCTGCGAGTCAGAGCGGAGATTTAAAAAGCGCGGGAGCTGCGAGTCGGAGCAGAGATTTAAAAAGCGCGGGAGCTGCGAGTCGGAGCAGAGATTTAAAAAGAGCTGGAGCTGCGAGTCTGAGCAGAGATTTAAAAAGAGCGGGAGCTGCGAGTCGGAGCAGAGATTTAAAAAGCGCGGGAGCTGCGAGTCGGAGCGGAGATTTAAAAAGCGCGGGAGCTGCGAGTCGGAGCAGAGATTTAAAAAGAGCGGGAGCTGCGAGTTGGAGCAGAGATTTAAAAAGCGTGGGAGCTGCGAGTCGGAGCGGAGATTTAAAAAGCGCGGGAGCTGCGAGTCGGAGCAGAGATTTAAAAAGAGCTGGAGCTGCGAGTCCGAGCAGAGATTTAAAAAGCGTGGGAGCTGCGAGTCGGAGCGGAGACGAAAAAAGCGCGGGAGCTGCGAGTCGGAGCAGAGATTTAAAAAGAGCTGGAGCTGCGAGTCCGAGCAGAGATTTAAAAAGCGTGGGAGCTGCGAGTCGGAGCGGAGACTTAAAAAGCGCGGGAGCTACGAGTCGGAGCAGAGATTTAAAAAGAGCGGGAGCTGCGAGTCGGAGCAGAGATTTAAAAAGCGTGGCGGGGCTGCGAGTCGGAGCGGAGATTTAAAAAGCGCGGGAGCTGCGAGTCGGAGCAGAGATTTAAAAAGAGCTGGAGCTGCGAGTCCGAGCAGAGATTTAAAAAGCGTGGGAGCTGCGAGTCGGAGCAGAGATTTAAAAAGCGCGGGAGCTGTGAGTCGGAGCAGAGATTTAAAAAGAGTTGGAGCTGCGAGTCCGAGCAGAGATTTAAAAAGCGCGGGAGCTGCGAGTCGGAGCGGAGATTTAAAAAGCGCGGGAGCTGTGAGTCGGAGCGGAGACGAAAAAAGCGCGGGAGCTGCGAGTCGGAGCAGAGATTTAAAAAGCGCGGGAGCTGCGAGTCGGAGCAGAGATTTAAAAAGCGCGGGAGCTGCGAGTCGGAGCAGAGATTTAAAAAGAGCTGGAGCTGCGAGTCGGAGCAGAGATTTAAAAAGAGCTGGAGCTGCGAGTCCGAGCAGAGATTTAAAAAGCGTGGGAGCTGCGAGTCCGAGCAGAGATTTAAAAAGAGCGGGAGCTGCGAGTCCGAGCAGAGATTTAAAAAGAGCGGGAGCTGCGAGTCGGAGCAGAGATTTAAAAAGCGCGGGAGCTGCGAGTCGGAGCAGAGATTTAAAAAGCGCGGGAGCTGCGAGTCGGAGCAGAGATTTAAAAAGAGCTGGAGCTGCGAGTCCGAGCAGAGATTTAAAAAGCGCGGGAGCTGCGAGTCGGAGCAGAGATTTAAAAAGCGCGGGAGCTGCGAGTCGGAGCAGAGATTTAAAAAGAGCTGGAGCTGCGAGTCGGAGCAGAGATTTAAAAAGAGCTGGAGCTGCGAGTCCGAGCAGAGATTTAAAAAGCGCGGGAGCTGCGAGTCGGAGCGGAGATTTAAAAAGCGCTGGAGCTGCGAGTCGGAGCGGAGACGAAAAAAGCGCGGGAGCTGCGAGTCGGAGCGGAGACGAAAAAAGCGCGGGAGCTGCGAGTCGGAGCAGAGATTTAAAAAGCGCGGGAGCTGCGAGTCGGAGCAGAGATTTAAAAAGAGCTGGAGCTGCGAGTCGGAGCAGAGATTTAAAAAGAGCTGGAGCTGCGAGTCCGAGCAGAGATTTAAAAAGCGCGGGAGCTGCGAGTCGGAGCGGAGATTTAAAAAGCGCGGGAGCTGCGAGTCGGAGCGGAGACGAAAAAAGCGCGGGAGCTGCGAGTCGGAGCAGAGATTTAAAAAGCGCGGGAGCTGCGAGTCGGAGGGGAGATTTAAAAAGCGCGGGAGCTGCGAGTCGGAGCAGAGATTTAAAAAGCGCGGGAGCTTCGAGTCGGAGCGGTGATTTAAAAAGAGCAGGAGCTGCGAGTCAGAGCGGAGATTTAAAAAGCGCGGGAGCTGCGAGTCGGAGCAGAGATTTAAAAAGCGCGGGAGCTGCGAGTCGGAGCAGAGATTTAAAAAGAGCTGGAGCTGCGAGTCTGAGCAGAGATTTAAAAAGAGCGGGAGCTGCGAGTCGGAGCAGAGATTTAAAAAGCGCGGGAGCTGCGAGTCGGAGCGGAGATTTAAAAAGCGCGGGAGCTGCGAGTCGGAGCAGAGATTTAAAAAGAGCGGGAGCTGCGAGTTGGAGCAGAGATTTAAAAAGCGTGGGAGCTGCGAGTCGGAGCGGAGATTTAAAAAGCGCGGGAGCTGCGAGTCGGAGCAGAGATTTAAAAAGAGCTGGAGCTGCGAGTCCGAGCAGAGATTTAAAAAGCGTGGGAGCTGCGAGTCGGAGCGGAGACGAAAAAAGCGCGGGAGCTGCGAGTCGGAGCAGAGATTTAAAAAGAGCTGGAGCTGCGAGTCCGAGCAGAGATTTAAAAAGCGTGGGAGCTGCGAGTCGGAGCGGAGACTTAAAAAGCGCGGGAGCTGCGAGTCGGAGCAGAGATTTAAAAAGAGCGGGAGCTGCGAGTCGGAGCAGAGATTTAAAAAGCGTGGCGGGGCTGCGAGTCGGAGCGGAGATTTAAAAAGCGCGGGAGCTGCGAGTCGGAGCAGAGATTTAAAAAGAGCTGGAGCTGCGAGTCCAAGCAGAGATTTAAAAAGCGTGGGAGCTGCGAGTCGGAGCAGAGATTTAAAAAGCGCGGGAGCTGTGAGTCGGAGCAGAGATTTAAAAAGAGTTGGAGCTGCGAGTCCGAGCAGAGATTTAAAAAGCGCGGGAGCTGCGAGTCGGAGCGGAGATTTAAAAAGCGCGGGAGCTGTGAGTCGGAGCGGAGACGAAAAAAGCGCGGGAGCTGCGAGTCGGAGCAGAGATTTAAAAAGCGCGGGAGCTGCGAGTCGGAGCAGAGATTTAAAAAGCGCGGGAGCTGCGAGTCGGAGCAGAGATTTAAAAAGAGCTGGAGCTGCGAGTCGGAGCAGAGATTTAAAAAGAGCTGGAGCTGCGAGTCCGAGCAGAGATTTAAAAAGCGTGGGAGCTGCGAGTCCGAGCAGAGATTTAAAAAGAGCGGGAGCTGCGAGTCCGAGCAGAGATTTAAAAAGAGCGGGAGCTGCGAGTCGGAGCAGAGATTTAAAAAGCGCGGGAGCTGCGAGTCGGAGCAGAGATTTAAAAAGCGCGGGAGCTGCGAGTCGGAGCAGAGATTTAAAAAGAGCTGGAGCTGCGAGTCCGAGCAGAGATTTAAAAAGCGCGGGAGCTGCGAGTCGGAGCAGAGATTTAAAAAGCGCGGGAGCTGCGAGTCGGAGCAGAGATTTAAAAAGAGCTGGAGCTGCGAGTCGGAGCAGAGATTTAAAAAGAGCTGGAGCTGCGAGTCCGAGCAGAGATTTAAAAAGCGCGGGAGCTGCGAGTCGGAGCGGAGATTTAAAAAGCGCTGGAGCTGCGAGTCGGAGCGGAGACGAAAAAAGCGCGGGAGCTGCGAGTCGGAGCGGAGACGAAAAAAGCGCGGGAGCTGCGAGTCGGAGCAGAGATTTAAAAAGCGCGGGAGCTGCGAGTCGGAGCAGAGATTTAAAAAGAGCTGGAGCTGCGAGTCGGAGCAGAGATTTAAAAAGAGCTGGAGCTGCGAGTCCGAGCAGAGATTTAAAAAGCGCGGGAGCTGCGAGTCGGAGCGGAGATTTAAAAAGCGCGGGAGCTGCGAGTCGGAGCGGAGACGAAAAAAGCGCGGGAGCTGCGAGTCGGAGCAGAGATTTAAAAAGCGCGGGAGCTGCGAGTCGGAGGGGAGATTTAAAAAGCGCGGGAGCTGCGAGTCGGAGCAGAGATTTAAAAAGCGCGGGAGCTGCGAGTCGGAGGGGAGATTTAAAAAGCGCGGGAGCTGCGAGTCGCAGCAGAGATTTAAAAAGCGCTGGAGCTGCGAGTCGGAGCGGAGACGTAAAAAGCGTGGGAGTTGCGAGTTTGAGGGGAGATTTAAAAAGCGCGGGAGCTGCGAGTTTGAGGGGAGATTTAAAAAGCGCGGGAGCTGCGAGTCGGAGCAGAATTTAAAAAGCGCGGGAGCTGCGAGTCGGAGCAGAGATTTAAAAATCGTGGGAGCTGCGAGTCGGAGCAGAGATTTAAAAAGCGCGGGAGCTGCGAGTCGGAGCAGAGATTTAAAAAGCGCGGGAGCTGCGAGTCGGAGCAGAGATTTAAAAAGCGCGGGAGCTGCGAGTCGGAGCAGAGATTTAAAAAGCGTGGGAGCTGCGAGTCGGAGCAGAGATTTAAAAAGCGCGGGAGCTGCGAGTCGGAGCAGAGATTTAAAAAGCGCGGGAGCTGCGAGTCGGAGCAGAGATTTAAAAAGCGTGGGAGCTGCGAGTCGGAGCAGAGATTTAAAAAGCGCGGGAGCTGCGAGTCGGAGCAGAGATTTAAAAAGCGCGGGAGCTGCGAGTCGGAGCAGAGATTTAAAAAGAGCTGGAGCTGCGAGTCCGAGCAGAGATTTAAAAAGCGCGGGAGCTGCGAGTCGGAGCAGAGATTTAAAAAGCGTGGGAGCTGCGAGTCGGAGCAGAGACTTAAAAAGAGCGGGAGCTGCGAGTCGGAGCGGAGACAAAAAAAGCGTGGGAGCTGCGAGTCGGAGCGGAGATTTAAAAAGCGCGGGAGCTGCGAGTCGGAGCAGAGATTTAGAAAGATCGCGGCCTAGTTTCGGGAGCCGTTTGGAGGAGGAGGAGCAGTCTCTGTCAGGGAGAGAACCTGAGAACATCTAAGACCCTCAGAAGGTAAGAAGGTAAGTAAGTGATTTTTACTCATTTTTACTTTTATTACCTTTTCAAATTGTGTGTGTGTGGGGGGTGGACTGAAGTGACATCACAGAAAAGCTGTAACCTGAGTGGCTGGTTCGGAATATACACTAAATTTTAAAAAATTAAGCATTGGTAACTAACTAAACATAATTACTTAATTATAATTTAGAGGTGTATCTAAGCCAGAGATCGGAGAGTACTATATTTAGCTTTCACATTTATAGTAGAAATCTAGTGCCAGGAAACAGATAGTTAACAGTAACTTTTTTTTTCGAATTTCTTTTAACTTTTAATTTTAATTTACTAATTAATTGACGCAATGTCAGTTAGAGGGGTGCAGTGCTCTGACTGTGAGATGTGGCAGGTCCGGGAGGCTTCCAGCGTCCCGGATGGCTTCATCTGCAGAATGTGCACCCAACTGGAGCTCCTCACAGACCGCATGGTTCAGTTGGAGCAGCAATTGGATGCACTTAGGAGCATACAGGTGGCGGAAAGCGTCATAGATCGCAGCTACATAAATGTGGTCACACCCAAGGTGCAGGCAGAGAAATGGAAGACCACCAGAAAGGGCAGGCAGTCAGTGCAGGAATCCCCTGTGGTTGTCCCCTCTCGAACAGGTATACCCCTTTGGATACTGTCGGGGGGGATAGCCTATCAGGGGAAAACAGCAGCAGCCAGAGCAGTGGCACCACGGCTGCCTCTGATGTTCAGAAGGGAGGGTCAAAGCGCAGAAGAGTAATAGTAGTAGGGGACTCTATAGTCAGGGGCACAGATAGGCACTTCTGTGGACGTGAAAGAGACTCCAGGATGGATTGTTGCCTCCCTGGTGCCAGGGTCCAGGATGTCTCTGAACGGGTAGAGGGCATCCTGAAAGGGGAGGGCAAACAGGCAGAGGTCGTTGTACATATTGGTACTAACGACATAGGCAGGAGGGGCATGAGGTCCTGCAGCAGGAGTTCAGGGAGCTAGGCAGAAAGTTAAAAGACAGGACCTCTAGGGTTGTAATCTCAGGATTACTCCCTGTGCCACGTGCCAGTGAGGCTAGAAATAGGAAGATAGAGCAGCTAAACACGTGGCTAAACAGCTGGTGTAGGACGGAGGGTTTCCGTTATCTGGACCACTGGGAGCTCTTCCGGGGCAGGTGTGACCTATATAAGAAGGACGGGTTGCATCTAAACTGGAGAGGCATAAATATCCTGGCTGAGAGGTTTGCTAGTGTCACACGGGAAGGTTTAAACTAGTATGGCAGGGGGGTGGGCACGGGAGCAATAGGTCAGAAGGTGAGAGCATTGAGGGAGAACTAGGGAATAGGGACAGTGTGACTCTGAGGCAGAGCAGACAGGAAGAAGTTGCTGAACACAGCGGGTCTGGTGGCCTGAAGTGCATATGTTTTAATGCAAGGAGTATTACGGGTAAGGCAGATGAAATTAGTACTTGGTACTATGATATTGTTGCCATTACAGAGACCTGGTTGAGGTAAGGGCAGGATTGGCAGCTAAATGTTCCAGGATTTAGATGTTTCAGGCGGGATAGAGGGGGACGTAAAAGGGGTGGCGGAGTTGCGCTACTGGTTAGGGAGAATATCACAGCTGTGCTACGGGAGGACACCTCAGAGGGCAGTGAGGTTATATGGGTAGAGATCAGGAATAAGAAGGGTGCAGTCACAATGTTGGGGGTTTACTACAGGCCTCCCAACAGCCAGTGGGAGATAGAGGAGCAGATAGGTAGACAGATTTTGGAAAAGAGTAAAAACAACAGGGTTGTGGTAATGGGAGACTTCAACTTCCCCAATATTGACTGGAACTCACTTAGTGCCAAGGACTTAGACGGGGCAGAGTTTGTAAGGAGCATCCAGGAGGGCCTCTTAAAACAATATGTAGACAGTCCAACTAGGGAAGGGGCGGTACTGGACCTGGTATTGGGGAATGAGCCCGGCCAGGTGGTAGAAGTTTCAGTAGGGGAGCATTTCGGGAACAGTGACCACAATTCAGTAAGTTTTAAAGTGCTGCTGGACAAGGATAAGAGTGGTCCTAGGATGAATGTGCTAAATTGGGGGAAGGCTAATTATAACAATATTAGGCGGGAACTGAAGAACATAGATTGGGGGCACATGTTTGAGGGCAAATCAACATCTGACATGTGGGCGGCTTTCAAGTGTCAGTTGAAAGGAATTCAGGACCTGCATCTTCCTGTGAGGAAGAAGGATAAATACGGCAATTTTCGGGAACCTTGGATAACGAGAGATAGTGTAGGCCTCGTCAAAAAGAAAAAGGAGGCATTTGTCAGGGCTAAAAGGCTGGGAACAGACGAAGCCTGTGTGGAATATAAGGAAAGTCGGAAGGAACTTAAGCAAGGAGTCAGGAGGGCTAGAAGGGGTCACGAAAAGTCATTGGCAAATCGGGTTAAGGAAAATCCCAAGGCTTTTTACAAGTACATAGAAAGCAAGAGGGTAGCCAGGGAAAGGGTTGGCCCACTGAAGGATAGGCAAGGGAGTCTATGTGTGGAGCCAGAGGAAATGGGCGAGGTACTAAATGAATACTTTGCATAAGTATTCACCAAAGAGAAGGAATTGGTAGATGTTGAGTCTGGAGAAGGGGGTGTAGATAGCCTGGGTCACATTGTGATCCAAAAAGACGAGGTGTTGGGTGTCTTAAAAAATATTAAGGTAGATAAGTCCCCAGGGCCTGATGGGATCTACCCCAGAATACTGAAGGAGGCTGGAGAGGAAATTGCTGAGGCCTTGACAGAAATCTTTGGATCCTCACTGTCTTCAGGTGATGTCCCGGAGGACTGGAGAATAGCCAATGTTGTTCCTCTGTTTAAGAAGGGTAGCAAGGATAATCCCGGGAACTACAGGCCGGTGAGCCTTACTTCAGTGGTAGGGAAATTACTGGAGAGAATTCTTCGAGACAGGATCTACTCCCATTTGAAAGCAAATGGACGTATTAGTGAGAGGCAGCATGGTTTTGTGAAGGGGAGGTCGTGTCTCACTAACTTGATAGAGTTTTTCGAGGAGGTCACAAAGATGATTGATGCAGGTAGGGCAGTGGATGTTGTCTATATAGACAACTTCAGTACTTCAGTAAGGACTTCAGTAAGGCCTTTGACAAGGTCCCTCATGGTAGACTAGTACAAAAGGTGAAGTCACACGGGATCAGGGGTGAGCTGGCAAGGTGGATACAGAACTGGCTAGGTCATAGAAGGCAGAGAGTAGCAATGGAAGGATGTTTTTCTAATTGGAGGGCTGTGACTAGTTGTTGGGGCTGTCTCTGCCCTGTTTCGAGTATTTGTTCAAGCAGGGCTGATTTGGGGAAGTGGTGTGGATGGGCCAGGGGGAGGGGTGTTCATTTAGCTAGTTTATGTCAGGAGTTATAAGGTGGTGTTGCTGGGGGGGGGGGGAGAGTAGGCCTGCTGACGATGTTGGAAATTGGGCATGGTAACAGTGAGGAGGTCAGGGGTGGAGGCAGCCAGGAGGTGGGCCAGAGGAAGCATAACACATGGCTTGGGGGCTGGCCAAAGAAAGGAGATGGCTGATCAGCAAAGATGGGAGGGGGGGGGGGGCCAGGTGACCCCGACCAGGCTGATCACCTGGAATGTTAGAGGGCCAGTCAAGAGGGCGCGTGTGTTCGTGCATTTACGGGTTTTGAAGGCGGACGTAGCCATGTTACAGGAAACTCAGGTCAGATTAAGGAAGGGCTGGATTAGTCAGGTCTTCCATTCGGGGCTCGACACTAAGACCAGGGGGGTTGCGATCTTGATCAACAATTTGAGGTGGAGGGCACAGTTGCGGACGGGGGTGGCAGATTTGTTATGGTTAGGGGTAAGCTCGAGGGGGTGAGAGTAGTCCTGGTCAACGTATGTACCCCTAATTGGGATGACGTAGATTTTGTTAAGAGGTTGCTGGGGGAAATCCCTGACTTGGACTCAGGTGAACTGATCATGGGTGGGGACTTTAACACAGTTCTTGATCCTGGCCTGGACCAGTTGTGTTCAAAAACAGGTAGGGTGCCAGCGATGGCAAAGGAACTGAGAGGGTTCATGAAGCAAATGCGGGAGCTGCCCCATGGAGATTTAGTCACCCGTCGGCGAAGGAGTTTTCGTTCTAGTCTCACGTCCACAGGGTGTATTCCCGAATCGATTTCTTTATCATGAGCAGGGACTTGCTGACAGGGATGACGGGTGCAGAATATTCGGCAATTACCATCTCGGACCATGCTCCGCAATGGGTTGATCTGCAGATTTGCAAAGATAGCTTTCAGCGCCCACAATGGAGGCTGGAAGTTGGATTGCTAGCGGACGAGGCGGTGTGTGAGAGGCAGAGGAAATGCATGCAGAATTACCTGCAGGTAAATGATACTGGAGAAGTCTCAGCAGCGGTGCTCTGGGAGGCGCTGAAGGCAGTCGTGAGAGGGGAGCTGATTTCAATCCGAGCCCATAGGAACAGGACAGACAGGGCAGAAACGGACCGACTGAGGCACGATCAATTGAACAAAAACTAGAGTTGGATACAACTGAGGCTTTATTGCTCTAAGATGTGTGGCCTCCCACAGCAGCTG
Organism: Scyliorhinus torazame; assembly: GCF_047496885.1. Lineage (NCBI taxonomy): Eukaryota > Metazoa > Chordata > Chondrichthyes > Carcharhiniformes > Scyliorhinidae > Scyliorhinus > Scyliorhinus torazame. The sequence goes on from NC_092707.1 coordinate 218,480,970, forward strand.
GCAAAATGGCTGCTGAATGGAGGACACGCATATTTATACTCCACCTACTGGGCGGAGCCAGCAGGCAGGGACTACGGGTGAACCTGTAGTACAGGTCCTACCTTACATCACCTAATACAGGTGCAACAGTGGTTTACCACATTCACCCCGTGTTAAAATTGAGTCCGGCGGGGTTGGTGGAGATCTATATACAGCAATGAATTTATATTTACAGTATTTGATCAGGAAAAAAATGACTTTTGAAGTCCGGTGCCAATTAGAGGTTTAACCGGTCCGGTGCCTTGATGTTCCGCTGGGACGACGTAGCGGTGGCGGCGATGTCGATGCTGGCCTGATGTTCAGTGACTTCGGGAGCGTGCCAAAATCCTCTTCATCCTAGGGCGTGGGCAGGGGAAGGATGGACGGTCCTGGTGGGGTTAATGCTGGGAGCGCCGGGGGAGGAAAGGGTGGCGCCGGACCGGAGAGGTGTGTGTGTGTAGAACCTGCTGGTACCAGGTCCCTGAGGGAGACAGTATCCTGGCGGCCGTCGGGGTACGCCACGTAGGCATATTGGGGGTTGGCATGGAGCAATTGCACCCTTTCCACCAATGGGTCCGCCTTGTGGAGGTGCCTACGGAGCAGGACTGGTCCTGGAGCTGCGAGCCAAGTCGGGAGCGACACCCCGGATGTGGACGTCCTGGGGAAGGCAAAAAGAAGTTCATGGGGTGTGTTGTTTGGAGCGGTGCCCAGTAGTGACCGAATGGAGTGGACTGCATCAGGGAGGACCTCCTGCCAGTGAGAGGCTGGGAGGTTCCTGGACTGTAGGGCCAGTTGGATGGCCCTCCATACCGTCCCGTTCTCCCTCTCTACCTGCCCGTTTCCCCTCGGGTTATAGCTGGTCATCCTGCTGGAGGCGATACCCCTGCTGAGCAGGAACTGACGCAGCTCATCGCTCATGAATGAGGATCTCCTGTCACTGTGGATATAGGCGGGGAAACCAAAGATAGTGTTCAGGGCTTTGATGATGGTGGCAGATATCATTTCGGGGCATGGGATGGCGATGGGGAACCTGGAGAACTCATCGACCACACTGAGAATAAAAGTGTTTCGATCGGTGGAGGGGAGGGGCCCTTTGAAATCCACGCTGAGGTGTTCAAAGGGGCGGGAGGCCTTCACCAGACCCGCACGGTCCGGCCGGTAGAAGTGCGGCTTGCACTCCGCACAGACCTGGCAGTCCCTGGTAATTGTCCGTACTTCCTCGACGGAGTAGGGCAGATTGCGGGCCTTTATGAAATGGTACAACCTTGTGACTTCCGGGTGACAAGGCTGTCGTGTAGGGTCCAGTGTCGGTCTACTTGTGCACTGGCACATGTACCTCGGGATATGGCATCTGGGGGCTCGTTGAGCTTCCTGGGGCGATACAAAGCCCCGTAATTATAGGTGGAGAGCTCGATCCTCCACCGCAAGATTTTGTCATTTTTGATCTTGCCCCGCTGGAGGCTACCGACCGTTGGTCAGTGAGGAGAGTGAATCTCCTGCCGGCCAGGTAATGCCTCCAATGCCGCACAGCTTCAACGATAGCTTGGGCCTCTTTTTCGACGGATGAGTGCCGAATTTCTGAGGCATGAAGGGTGAGGGAAAAGAATGCCACGGGTCTGCCAGCCTGATTGAGGGTGGCAGCTAGGGCGACGTCCGATGCGTCGCTCTCTACTTGAAAGGGCAGTGTCTCATCTACTGCATGCATCCCGGCCTTGGCGATATCGGCTCTGATACGGGCGAAGGCCTGCTGTGCCTCGGCCGTCAGGGGAAAATGGGTGGACTGAATGAGTGGGCGGGCCTTGTCCGCATAGTTTGGGACCCACTGGGCGTAGTACGAGAAGAACTCCAGGCAGTGATTGAGGGCCTAGGGGCAGTGGGGAAAGGGGAGTTCCATGAGGCGGCGCTTGCGGTCGGGATCGGGCCCCAGAACTCCGTTCTGGACCACATAGCCGAGTATGGCTAAGCGGGTCGTGCCCAACATGCACTTCTCCTTGTTGTAGGTGAGGTTGAGGAGAGTGACGGTGTGGAGAATTTTGGCAAGGTTGGCATCATGGTCCTGCAGGTCATGGCCGTAGATGGTGATGTTGTCTAGGTACGGGAAGGGGGCCTGCAAACCGTACCGGTCGACCATTCGGTCCATCTCCCTTTGGAAGTCTGAGACCCCGTTAGTGACGCCGAAGGGAACCCTGAGGAAGTGATAGAGACGACCGTCCACCTCGAAAGCGGTGTGCGGACGGTCTGATTTACAAATGGGGAGCTGGTGGTAGGCGGATTTGAGGTCTACCGTTGAGAAGACCCGGTACTGCGCAATCTGATTGACCATATCAGATATGCGTGGGAGGGGGTACGCGTCGAGCTGCGTGTACCGATTGATGGTCTGGCTGTAGTCCACGACCATCCTGTGTTTCTCCCCAGTTTTAACCACTACCACTTGGGCTTTCCAGGGGCTGTTGCTGCCTCGATAATGCCCTCCCGAAGCAGCCGCTGTACCTCGGACCTGATGAAGGTCCAGTCCTGGGTGCTGTACCATCTGCTCCTGGTGGCGACGGGTTTGCAATCCGGGGTTAGATTGGCGAAGAGGGAAGGCAGATCGACCTTTATGGTCGCGAGGCCGCACACAATGAGGGGTGGTAGGGGCCCGCCGAATTTGAGGGTTAGGCTCTGGAGGTTACACTGGAAGTCCAGGCAGTGCAGAGGTTAGGGAGGACGTAGAGGCGGAAGCCGCTGAATTCTACGCCCTGGGCCGTGAGTGTGACCATGCAGAACCCCCGGATCGCAACGGAATGGGATCCAAAGGCCAGGGAAATTCTTTGGTTGGCAGGGTGCACCGCGAGGGAGCAGCGCCTTACCGTATCCGGGTGTATGAAGCTTTCGGGGCTCCCGGAGCCCAGCAGGCAAGAGGTCACGTGGCCGATGATTTTCACACTGGCCGATGCGGTGGCCAGGTTGTGCGGACGAGACTGGTCGAGCGTTACTGAGGCGAGTCGTGGTCGGTCGTCACTGACGTCGGATGATGGGGAGTCTGGGGGGCCCAGGCCCTGGAATGCCATCGGTGTCCATGTCCCGTGGGGGAGACAAGATGGCGGCGCCTGAAGATCCTGCGGGGAACAAAATGGCGGCGCCTATGGGCCGCACGTTGCGGGGGTTGGACAAGATGGCGGCGCCCATGGGCCGCACGTGGACTGAGGGGGAGAAGGTGGCGGCACTCACTGGCCGCGCGTGGCCCCGGGAGGTGAAGATGGTGGTGCCCATTGTGTGTAGGCTAGGGAGGTGGGGGCGATAGCGGTGACTGCGCGGGCCTGGCACACCGTGGCAAAGTGCCCCTTTTTGCCGCAAGCCTTGCAAAGGGCAGCGCGGGCCGGGCAGCGTTGGCGAGGGTGCTTCTGCTGGCCGCAGAAGTAACATCGGGGACAACCGGCGTGCGCGGGCTGGTGTGTGGTGCAGGCGTACTGGCTGGGTAAGGCCCCCGCTGGAGCGGCCGTCTGTGGGGTCCACGAGGGGTAGGAGGGGTGGGCCGCGCGGCTGGTGGGGTAGGCCTGAATGTTACGTGAGGCAACCGTCATGGAGAGTGGTAGCTTCTTTGTTTCAGCTAAGTCGAGCGTGGCACCTTCGAACAGTCTTTGGCGTATGAGGTCCGACCCAATCCCCGTTACGCATAAGAAGGTTGGAATGTTCGGTGGCCGTAACGGCCTGACAGTCACAGTACCGGATGAGTGGGATTAGGGCCCGCCAGATGTCTTCTATGGACTCACCAGGGAGTTGAGAGCGAGTGGCGAGTACGTGCCTGGCGAAGAGCGTGTTCGTTTTCTGTGCATAGTTTTCTTTGAGAAGCGCCATGGCGTCGGCGTAGTTCGGGGCGTCCTGGATCAGCGGAAACACATTGGAGCTCAACCTTGAGTACAGGATCTGTATCTTCTGAGCCTCCGGAACAGGGATGGTCGCTGAGTTGATATAGGCCTCGAAGCAAGCTAGCCAGTAATGAAAGTCCTTTTTGGCGTCGCTTGATTGCGGATCCAGCTGCTGGTTTGATTCGGAGGTCCTTCTTTTAGAAAATCTTAGAGCAATAAATTGAGGCACGATCAATTGAACAAAGACTAGAGTTGGATACAACTGAGCTTTATTGCTCTAAGATGTGTGGCTTCCCACAGCATCTGGTGAAATGGCTGCTGAATGGAGGACACGCATATTTATACTCCGCCTACTGGGCGGCAGCAGGCAGGGACTACCGGTGAACCTGTAGTACAGGTCCTACCTTACATCACCTAATACAGGTGCAACAGTGGTTTACCACACCGACTGGTTAAGGAAATTTTACGGACGGACAGGAGCTATGCAGAGTCCCCGAGGCCAGAGTTACTTAGGAAACAGCAGAGGCTGCAGAGGGGTGTTGTCTACAGGGAAGGCCATAGAGCAGCTTAGAAGGGCAAAGGGTGCAATATACGAGCATGGGGAGAAGGCCAGCAGAATGCCTGCACAACAACTAAGAAAAAGAGAAACGGCTAGGGAAATAGAAAAGGTAGTCGACGGGGAGGGAAACCTGGTGGGGGACCCGGTAGGACTGAACAAGGTGTTTAGGGACTTCTATAGCAAGCTGTACACCTTGGACCCCCCAGGGGACCGGAGGGGATGAGGTGCTTTTTGGACGGACTGACCTTTCCAAGAGTAGGTAGGGGGTTGGTAGACGGCCCCGATCAGGACCGAAGACATACTGGGGGGGCCTGAAGGTCATGCTGTCGGGTAAAGCCCCGGGGCCGGATAGATACCCGGTGGAATTTTATAAAAAGTTCTCCGAGATAGTGGGGCTGGTGCTGGTCAGGGTGTTCAACGAGGCAAGAGACAGAGGGGTCTTACCCCCGACGAGGTCGCAGGCCACTATCTCGCTTATACTGAAACGGGATAAAGACCCGGAGGCATGTGGGTCCTGTAGGCCGATCTCTTTGATTAACGCAGATGCTAATTTACTGGCCAAGATCTTGGCGTCTAGAATTGAGGACTGTGTACCGGACCTGATTGAGGAGACCAAACCGGCTTCATAAAGGGCAGGCAACTGGTGGCCAATTTAAGGAGGCTGCACAAAATGATTATGCCGCCCCCGGAGAGCAGGGAGGCAGAGGTAGTGGGAGCAATGGATGCCGAAAAGGCGTTCGACCGGGTTGAGTGGGACTATTTATAGGAGGTGCTGGGATGTTTTGCGTTCGGGGTGGGATTCATTGACTGGGCTAGGCTGTTATATCAGGCCCCAGAGGCTAGTATGAGGATGAACAGGATGACATCTGACTACTTCAGACTGCACCGCAGGACTAGACCGGGATGCCCCTCTCCCCACTGCTGTTTGCACTGGCCATAGAGCCCCTGGCAATTGCTCTGAGAGCTTCAAGGGACTGGAAAGGGCTGGTCCGGGGGGGAAGTGGAACATAAAGTCTCATTATATGCGGATGACCTGCTGTTATACGTGTCAGACCCAATGGCGGGGATGGACGGAATCATGGAAACCCTGAGGGAATTTGGTCAGTTCCCAGGATATAAATTGAACGTGGCAAAGAGCGAGATGTGGGTAGTGCAGGCGAGGGGGCAGGAGAGTAGGCTGAGGGGGCTGCTGTTAAGGCTGGTAGGAGAAAGCTTCAGATATTTAGGGATACAAGTAGCGCGAGACTAGGGTAAGTTGTATAAGCTAATCTTGTCCCAGTTGGTGGAGCAAGTGAGGGACGAATTCCGGAATGGGATGCGCTCCCGCTGTCATTGGCGGGGAGAGTGCAGAGGGTGAAGATGTTGATTTTCCCGAGATTCTTGTTCATATTTCAGTGTCTCGCCATTTTCATTCCGCGGTCCTTCTTTAAGATGCTCGATAAAATTATCCTGGGATTTGTTTGGGCGGGAAAGTCCCCACGGGTGAGGAAGCCGATGCTCTAGAGGAACCGAGGGGTGGGGGCCTGGCATTGCCGAACTTCAGCAACTACTACTGGGCAGCTAACATAGTCATGGTAAGGAAATGGATGGTGGGTACGGGGTCGGTTTGGGAGCGGACGGAGGCTGCTTCGTGCAGGGGCACCAGTTTGACAGCCTTTGTTACGGCGCCTCTGCCGCTCCTGCCGGCGCGGTACTCCACCAGCCCTATAGTGGTGGCGGCTCTTCGGATCTGGGGCCAGTGGAGGGGGCATATAGGGGAAGTGAGAGCATTGGTGTGGACCCCAATTTGCGGCAATCACCAATTTGCCCCGGGGAACATGGACGGTGGGTTCCAATTATGGCGGAGGGCGGGGATTGCGAGGATGGGCAATCTGTTCCTGGAAGGGAGCTTCCCGAGCATGAGGGTGTTGGAGGAGAAGTTCGGGCTGGCGAGAGGGAATGATTTCAAGTACTTGCAGGTGCAGGATTTTGTACGCAGATTGGTACCATCCTTCCCACGCCTCTCACCAAGGGGAATCCAGGACAGGGTAGTTTCCAGAGGAGAGGTGGGAGAGGGGAGAGTCTCTGACATTTATAAAGAACTAATGGGAGCAGAGGAGGCACAGACCGAAGAACTGAAGCTTAAGTGGGAGGAGGAGCTCGGGGGGAGATAGAGGATGGCATATGGGCAGACGCTTTAAGTAGAGTAAACACGCCCGCAACATGCGCCAGGCTCAGTCTGATCCAGTTCAAGGCCGTGCACCGGGCCCACATGACGGTGGCCCGGATGAGCAAATTCTTTGGGCTGGAGGGCAAAATGTGCTAGATGTGCCGGAGGACCAGCGAACCATGTCCACATGTTCTGGGCGTGTCCTAAACTAAGGGGGTACTGGCAGGGATTCGCAGGCGTCATGTCCCGGGTGTTGAAAACTAGGGTAGCAATGAGTCCTGAGGTGGCAATTTTGGGGGTTTCGGAGGACCCGGGAGTCCAGGAGGAGAAAGAGGCCGACGTCTTGGCCTTTGCTTCCCTGGTAGCCCGGCGATGAATACTGTTGGCATGGAGGGACTCAAAGCCCCCGAAGTCTGAAGTATGGCTTTCTCGGGCTGGAGAAAATTAAGTTTGCCTTGAGAGGATCGCTGTCAGGGTTCGCCCGGAGGTGGCAGCCATTCGTTGACTTCTTCGCGGAGAATTAATCGTCAGCGGGGGGGGGCGGTTAGGGTAGCGTAGAGTAGGGGGTTGCTTAGGCAGGTTCTTGCAAGAGGTGAGTCGATGCTTGCATTATGTCTTATTTGCTTTTTGTACACTACGGTATAATGTTGCTGTTTTATATGCCAAAATCCTCAATAAAATTGTTTACTAAAAAAAAAAGGATGGCCAAGAAATTTTAGAAGTGGCAATATCTAAATGGTGAATAAAAAACACAGTTTGTGATTATTGTATAATTTTTTTCAACTCAATTGCTCAAGTTACTTCACACAACATGTTCATCTGCTACTCACTCCCAGTTGCGAAAACCAACCCAGACACACATCTACACCCTCTCAAACAGTCAGATAGTGAACAGACCTCATTGCAGACTGGCAAAGCTACCAGCATTGCACACATTATTGATAAGCATGGAAACAGTTAACTGGCTGGGAATGAGATTGAGAGATACCACTGTGTGCCTGGTTATATGTGATCAAGAGATTAAGACAGGCCAGGACATAACAAAACATTGAGTTATTCCATGGTTTCTCTCATTAGATGTGTCTGATAACTGGACGTTCACAGATAAGAACTCGGTGATACCTCAGCAAAAATACAGGGAAATGTAATGTGAGTTTCACTGAGTGTGAAGGAACCATGTGCTTCAGGATTGGCCATGCAACCCCCAAATCAAAAAACAACTAATCAGTTAATAATTTTCACCCAGGGTTTACAAATGGCAATCAATATGTCAAATTCATAAAGTCAGAGCAGATCTTCTCATGTGAAAGATGCAGCAAAAACATGGAAACGTGGAGAGGGAACTTTACTCTGTATCTAACCCCGTGCTGTACCTGTCCTGGGAGTGTTTGATGGGGACAGTGTAGAGGGAGCTTTACTCTGTATCTAACCCTGTGCTGTACCTGTCCTGGGAGTGTTTGATGGGGACAGTGTAGAGGGAGCTTTACTCTGTATCTAACCCCATGCTGTACATGTCCTGGGAGTGTTTGATGGGACAGTGTAGAGGGAGCTTTACTCTGTGTCTAACCCCATGCTGGACCTATCCTGGGAGTGTTTGATGGGGACAGTGTAGAGGGAGATTTACTCTGTATCTAACCCTGTGCTGTACCTGTCCTGGGAGTGTTTGATGGGGACAGTGTAGAGGGAGCTTTACTCTGTGTCTAACCCCATGCTGGACCTATCCTGGGAGTGTTTGATGGGGACAGTGTAGAGGGAGATTTACTCTGTATCTAACCCTGTGCTGTACCTGTCCTGGGAGTGTTTGATGGGGACAGTGAAGATGGAGCTTTACTCTGTATCTAACCCTGTGCTGTACCTGTCCTGGGAGTGTTTGATGGGGACAGTGTAGAGGGAGCTTTACTCTGTGTCTAACCCCATGCTGGACCTATCCTGGGAGTGTTTGATGGGGACAGTGTAGAGGGAGATTTACTCTGTATCTAACCCCATGCTGTACCTATCCTGCGAGTGTTTGATAGGGACAGTGGAGAGGGAGTATTACTCCGTATCTAACCCCGCCTCTGTACCCGTCCTCGGAGTGTTTGATGGGAACTGGGAAGTGGAAGCTTTACTCTGTATCTAACCCGGTGCTGTATCTGTCACATATGAAAATAAACAGGCAGTTGAAAAAGACGCATTATTACGTTACAAAATACAAAAGTAATACGAGTCCAGATGACAGCCTCCCCGAACAGGCGCCGGAATGTGGCGACTAGGGGCTTTTCACAGTAACTTCATTTGAAGCCTACTTGTGACAATAAGCGATTTTCATTTCATTTCATTTCATTCATGAGATAGAAAGTGAAATTAACAGTGACAATTCAGAAGATCAATTATATTTCATTCTGTCTGAACTGTAACTTAATGAAGGACTAAAGGTTGGCATTGCCTTAACTAGTGAAATGGTTCAAATGGAGGTTGACTCTGGAGCATCTGTTTCTATTGCTTCAGAGAGGACATGGGAGAACATTTTCAAGAAATGTCCATTGACGACAACCCTCCTCCAGCTAAACACCTACATTGGACAGCCTGTGAATATAACTGATAAAATGTCAGTTCAAAGTTAAATATGGAAACCGTTTGGACTTGTTAAGGTTAATGCAATCTGACAAAATGCAGAGGGATGCTGTACTCGCCAAAGTTTAGTTGCACACCCTGAAAGGTTGGTGTGCACCCCAAGAAGTGATTAGAGAGCTTGGGCATTACCACACATTTAGATTTGAGCCAACAGGGGCTGTTTAGCACAGGGCTAAATCGCTGGCTTTAAAAGCAGACCGAGGCAGGCCAGCAGCACGGTTCAATTCCCGTAACAGCCTCCCCGAACAGGCGCCGGAATGTGGCGACTAGGGGCTTTTCACAGTAACTTCATTTGAAGCCTACTTGTGACAATAAGCGATTTTCATTTCATTTCATTTTTCACTCTGCAAGATGGTGATTTGTTTGGGGAATCCGAGTTATTATTCCTCCAAAATTCTAAACAGAATGTTGGAGAAACTTCACCTCAGTCAATTGGAAATCGCCAAAATGAATGTGTGGTATTATTATACATGCCAGTAAAGTAAGGGTTAATAAAATGTACACAGAGAGCCACTAGAGGGTGCTAGTTTCAGAAGTATATAAGGGATGATGCAGAGCCTTGTGGGACAGAAGGTTGGAGTAGGTGCTAGGAGCAGGAACTGGCTCGAAGGACTGAAGATAGAGAGAGAGCAAGGGAGTAGTTTATTATGTTAATGAGTTAAATGTAGATGTGTATAGTTTATGTGTGATCAATCAACTGTTTGTTTCTTAGGGATAAGTGTTGAATCCAGTTAGTCATGTTTAATAAAATAGTTTTGTTGATTTACAAGACTCGTTGTTCTCTGATCAACACTACACGTTGAAGTCATCGGAGAGAGCAAGGCAGCGAACAAGACAGAATGCGTTGGTTCATCATGTCCGTGTATGGTGACTACACCTGGATAAACACATTGAAGACGCAGCCAGTGACTGCCTTCCATGCTGAGAAGTCCTCGCCTGCACCTGTTCCATTGCATCCGTGAGCTTGGCCTGATCGCCCATGGCACGGATTACATGTCACCTTTGCCAGATCACTACTTGGAAATATGCTCTGAATTGTGGTGGATAGCCACACAAAATGGACTTGTATTATTCCCATAAGGGACCTGGGAAGCACCGAGGATCAGAGGGACCTGGGTGTGCATGCACACAGCTCCCATCATTCTTTCAACCTTAACATTGATGCAGGATTGGACACAACTCTTGTTGCGAATCTGACTCCTGCTGAGCTGTGAAATGTGCTGCTTCAGCATTTGTTAGTGGAACAACCCATGGGATTGAAAGGCTGAGTAAATATTTCAGATACTTCTGGCTTTTGATGTCTACTGCACTAAAGCCAACATCTCCTATCCACTTTCACAGGGCATTAATGAAGCTTACATTGTTCACACTGCCTGTTGGGACCAGTATTAAAAGCCCAGCTCATCGCATTCCTCACATTCACTGGTGTCCACAGTCCAGACACTCAGACACATTCATACAATTGATTTTTTAAAGTCTCACTGAGTGACTGGGAGCAGCTGTAAACACGGAAGAATAACCATCCACATTGCAGCAGCACCCTACACAAGGGCTCACTTCAGCTATGAGAGCATTTGATGGTCTATTTCGTATGGCTGTAGTGATAATATTCTAAAGCCTCCTGCTGCCTGTCACATCTAATTCTCGCAACCCTTGTTGATGTACTCCCATTAGTCTCTACATTAAGCAGAGAACATAGCCTAATAAAAACTGGCAGGTTGACAATAGAATGCTTTACCCCCGGGCCAGGTGAACATTCAAACATACAAAGTAGGAGTAGAAGGAGACCTTTCAGCCCCTCGAGCCCATTCTGCCATTCAATAAGATCATGGGTGATCTGTTTGTGTTGAGTTCCACATTCCCATCTACCCTGATAATCGTTGATCCCTTTGCTTAACAACAATCTATCTTCCTCCACATTAAGAACATTCAGTGACTTCGCCTCCGCTGCCTTCTGAAGCAGAGTTCCAAAGTCGCACAATCCTCTGACAGAAAAGAAAATCTCCTCATCTCTGTTCTAAAAGGGTGACCCCCTAATTTTAAAACAGTGACCCCAAGTTCTGGACTCGCCCACAAGAGGAAACATCCTTTCCACGTCCAACTTGTCGAGATCGTTCAGGATCTTATAAACTTCAATCATCTCACCCCTCACTCTTCTAAACTCCAATGGAAACAAGTCTAATCTATCCTCGTAAGACATCTCACTCATTCCAGGTATCAGTGAGTAAATCTCCTCAACCATCTCCAAATTAGATACAGGTAACGCTGTAGGATTGTAACATTATCTGTCACAAAGAGCTGATTCAGGTGCAAAGTGGGGTGGAGAGCTTGGGTTGGGGGGTGCTGTGGAGTCTATCTAATGGCCAGGTTTTAAAAGTGTTGTGGACAAGCGCTCGGGGTTCCTACTCAACCCTACAGTCCCAGAAAAATATAATCGGATCTCACCTCTCCCACCCACAACATAATTGAACCATTCGGTAAACTCTGTCTCGAATATTATCATAGAATCATAGAATTTACAGTGAGAAAGAGGCCATTCAGCCCATTGAGTCTGCACCGGCCCTTGTAAACAGCACCCTACTCAATCTCACATCTGCACCCTATCCCCGTAACCCATCCTTTTTGGACACTAAGGGCAATTTATCATGGCCAATCCACCTAACCTGCACATCTTTGGACTGTGGGAGGAAACCGGAGCACCCGGAGGAAACCCACGCAGACACGGGGAGAACGTGCAGACTCCGCACAGACAGTGACCCAAGACAGGATTCGAACCTGGGACCCTGGAGCTGTGAAACAACAGTGCTAACCACTGTGCTGCCGTGCCGCTGGGGGCAGGAGTTAAGTGAGCTCTGAATCAGCAGAAGCTGCCAGAGATGTGTTAATAATCACCTTCAATCAGAATGAACTGTGAATGTACCTGAGCAGGATTCGAATTGGAATCAGAATGAACTGTGAATGTACCTGAGCAGGATTCGAATTGGAATCAGAATGAACTGTGAATGTACCTGAGCAGGATTCGAATTGGAATCAGAATGAACTGTGAATGTACCTGAGCAGGATTCAAAATGGAATCAGAATGAACTGTGAATGTACCTGAGCAGGATTCAAAATGGAATCAGAATGAACTGTGAATGTACCTGAGCAGGATTCAAATTGGAATCAGAATCAACTGTGAATGTACCTGAGCAGAATTCGAATTGGAATCAGAATCAACTGTGAATGTACCTGAGCAGGATTCGAATTGGAATCAGAATCAACTGTGAATGTACCTGAGCAGGATTCGAATTGGAATCAGAATCAACTGTGAATGTACCTGAGCAGGATTCGAATTGGAATCAGAATGAACTGTGAATGTACCTGAGCAGGATTCGAATTGGAATCAGAATCAACTGTGAATGTACCTGAGCAGAATTCGAATTGGAATCAGAATCAACTGTGAATGTACCTGAGCAGGATTCGAATTGGAATCAGAATCAACTGTGAATGTACCTGAGCAGGATTCGAATTGGAATCAGAATCAACTGTGAATGTACCTGAGCAGGATTCGAATTGGAATCAGAATCAACTGTGAATGTACCTGAGCAGGATTCGAATTGGAATCAGAATCAACTGTGAATGTACCTGAGCAGGATTCGAATTGGAATCAGAATCAACTGTGAATGTACCTGAGCAGGATTCGAATTGGTGAGATCCAGTTGTGAAAAGAAGGCCAATAATAAAGGCTGGAGTGTTGTGGATTGTGAGTGAACGGACTGGCTGTGAACATGCTCCGTATGGTGCACACCTCACTGTGTCTGACTCTTAGAGCTGCTTTGCAGGCATGGCTTTCTTTGTGTGTTTTGTCAAGTAAGCAATGCTCTTTCAGAGTCAGTGACTGGAAATATGGACATAGAACTGACTGCAAAAAGTACTCATCTGAAACTTCGAATCACAAAGTTCAGTGCCTCATTTCAGAGCAACTGCTGAAACAGGGTAGTGGGAATCCCAGCTTCATTATCCAATGGATTAAAAGAAAGGATTTGAGTTCACCACAGTGGCTGCTGCTGGGATCTGTCTCTCACAGCCACTGTGCTGAACTGTCCTTAGCTTTGGATCAGTAATACAATGCTTATCCTTTGGCTCAGCAGGTTGTGAGTTCAGGTCCCCCCAACTCCCCCCACCGCACCACCCCACTCCTGCCCCCCACCCCCTCCAGGGGCTTAAAAGCATAACATCGGCTGACACTCCCAATGTAGCACTGAGATAATTTCGCCCTGCCAGAGGTGCTGTATGTCTTCTGAAATGTTAAACTGAGGCCCTACGTCTTCTTTTCAGTCAATATGAAAGTTCTCAGTGTAAAGAAGAGAACATAGAACATAGAACAATACAGCGCAGTACAGGCCCTTCGGCCCACGATGTTGCACCGAAACAAAAGCCATCTAACCTACACTATGCCATTATCATCCATATGTTTATCCAATAAACTTTTAAATGCCCTCAATGTTGGTGAGTTCACTACTGTAGCAGGTAGGGCATTCCACGGCCTCACTACTCTTTGCGTAAAGAACCTACCTCTGACCTCTGTCCTATATCTATTACCCCTCAGTTTAAAGTTATGTCCCCTCGTGCCAGCCATTTCCATCCGCGGGAGAAGGCTCTCACTGTCCACCCTATCCAACCCCCTGATCATTATGTATGCCTCTATTAAGTCTCCTCTTAACCTTCTTCTCTCCAACGAAAACAACCTCAATTCCATCAGCCTTTCCTCATAAGATTTTCCCTCCATACCAGGCAACATCCTGGTAAATCTCCTCTGCACCCGCTCCAAAGCCTCCACATCCTTCCTATAATGCGGTGACCAGAACTGTACGCAATACTCCAAATGCGGCCGTACCAGAGTTCTGTACAGCTCCAACATGACCTCCCGACTCCGGAACTCAATCCCTCTACCAATAAAGGCCAACACTCCATAGGCCTTCTTCACAACCCTATCAACCTGGGTGGCAACTTTCAGGGATCTATATACATGGACACCTAGATCCCTCTGCTCATCCACACTTTCAAGAACTTTACCATTAGCCAAATATTCCGCATTCCTGTTATTCCTTCCAAAGTGAATCACCTCACACTTCTCTACATTAAACTCCATTTGCCACCTCTCAGCCCAGCTCTGCAGCTTATCTATATCCCTCTGTAACCTGCTACATCCTTCCACACTATCGACAACACCACCGACTTTAGTATCGTCTGCAAATTTACTCACCCACCCTTCTGCGCCTTCCTCTAGGTCATTGATAAAAATGACAAACAGCAACGGCCCCAGAACAGATCCTTGTGGTACTCCACTTGTGACTGTACTCCATTCTGAACATTTCCCATCAACCACCACCCTCTGTCTTCTTTCAGCTAGCCAATTTCTGATCCACATCTCTAAATCACCCTCAATCCCCAGCCTCCGTATTTTCTGCAATAGCCTATTGGGGAACCTTATCAAACGCTTTGCTGAAATCCATATACACCACATCAACTGCTCTACCCTCATCTACCTGTTCAGTCACCTTCTCAAAGAACTCAATAAGGTTTGTGAGGCATGACCTACCCTTCACAAAGCCATGCTGATTATCCCTGATCATATTATTCCTATCTAGATGATTATAAATCTTGTCTCTTATAATCCCCTCCAAGACTTTACCTACTGCAGGTGTGAGGCTCACCGGTCTATAGTTGCCGGGGTTGTCTCTGCTCCCCTTTTTGAACAAAGGGACCACATTTGCTGTCCTCCAGTCCTCTGGCACTATTCCTGTAGCCAATGATGACATAAAAATCAAAGCCAAAGGTCCAGCAATCTCTTCCCTGGCCTCCCAGAGAATCCTAGGATAAATCCCATCAGGTCCCGGGGACTTATCTATTTTCAGCCTGTCCAGAATTACCAACACCTCTTCCCTAGGTACCTCAATGCCATCTATTCTATTAGCCTGGGGCTCAGCATTCTCCTCCACAACATTATCTTTTTCCTGAGTGAATACTGATGAAAAATATTCATTTAGTATCTTGCCTATCTCTTCAGACTCCACACACAATTTCCCATCCCTGTCCTTGACTGGTCCTACTCTTTCCCTAGTCATTCGCTTATTCCTGACATACCTATAGAAAGCTTTTGGGTTTTCCTTGATCCTTCCTGCCAAATACTTCTCATGTCCCCTCCTTGCTCGTCTTAGCTCTCTCTTTAGATCCTTCCTACCTTGTAACTATCCATCGCCCCAACTGAAACTTCACACCTCATCTTCACATAGGCCTCCTTCTTCCTCTTAACAAGAGATTCCACTTCCTTGGTAAACCACGGTTCCCTCGCTCGACACCTTCCTCCCTGCCTGACCGGTACATACTTATCAAGAACACGCAGTAGCTGATCCTTGAACAAGCCCCACTTATCCAGTGTGCCCAACACTTGCAACCTACTTCTCCACCTTATCCCCCCCAAGTCACGTCTAATGGCATCATAATTGCCCTTCCCCCAGCTATAACTCTTGCCCTGCGGTGTATACTTATCCCTTTCCATCATTAACGTAAACGTCACCGAATTGTGGTCACTTTCCCCAAAGTGCTCTCCTACCTCCAAATCCAACACCTGGCCTGGTTCATTACCCAAAACCAAATCCAACGTGGCCTCGCCTCTTGTTGGCCTGTCAACATATTGTGTCAGGAAACCCTCCTGCACACACTGTACAAAAAACGACCCATCTAATGTACTCGAACTATATCTTTTCCAGTCAATATTTGGAAAGTTAAAGTTAAAGAAGGAAAGATCGGGGGCTGGATTTTCCGTTGCCCGACGCTGATATCGTAATTTGCGATTGGGCGGAGAATCCCTACCGATGCCCAAATCGGGGGCCATGGCGATATGACGCCGGCTTTCTATTTTCCGCCCACTCCGAAAAGGCGTTATCGCGTTGCGTGCTGCATGCTGTTGGAACGGCGTTGGCACGTCATCGGAAGGCTGTCCCTGATGCTCCGCCCCCGATGGTCCGAGTTCAGCGATCAGGAACCCAGCATGGGGTCGGGGACTGTGTCCAACACCGGCACAGTCGGCTGGGAGCCATGCTGCTGGCCAGGGGGGCTTCCGTGAAGGCTGGGGGGGGACAGGTGGAGGGTAGCCGGGGAGCAGTATTTGGCAGTTTGGGTCCACGCACGGCTGCCGCCATGTTGTATGCGCGACCGCTGCAGGTCGTCGCCGTGCGCATTCGCGGCCACGGACCCGGCCATTCTCAAGCTGTTTTTGTTGCGGGAGCCGGGAGCTTTACCCGGCGCAGCTGCTAGGTCCTCACCGGTCCCAGGATCGGTGAGGGGTCGGTGCCGATTTTGGCGGCGTCAAATGCCAGAGTTCCCACACCGGCGTTGCCACTTAGACACAAAATGAGAGAATCCCGTCCAGGGGACGTGCTCTGAACCATTATAAAGCTCTACTCAGGCGCCGACTAAAGATTGCATCCAGTTCTGATCACCACTCTTTAGGAAGCATGTGAGGGTCTTTGAGCGGGTGCAGAGGGAGATTTACCAAAATGGTTCCAGGGATGAGGGATTTTGGCTACAAGGTCAAGGTTGGAGAAGTTGGGGTTGTTCTTCTTGGAGCCTCAGAGATTGAGGGGAGATTTGATCGAAGATTCTCGACAGGTTTTGAGGTGCAGTGGATACTCTCCCTGCCTCTGAGCCAGAAGCTCTGTGTACAAGTCCCAGTCCAGAGCTTGATGACCAAGGAAGGTGTGATGATAACGTGGCCAAACAGGTTGAGTGTGTGGTGAACACCACTAGTGGTATATTATATGTACTACGGCACGCTGAGCATGCGGCGTATAAATGTGTGTGCTATCCTGCGCTGCAGCCATTCTGGTTCCAGCTACAGGAACCACAACATCTTGTTCAATAAAGCCTCGACTGTTCCACCATTCTCATCTCGTGGTAATTGATGGTGCATCAATTTATTGAACAAGATTTTAAAAGATGGATCTCCTAATCAAGCCTGATCGCCTGCAGCTGAGCCCTCAAGCAGCCAACGCCACATCCACCTTCGACCACTGGCTAGTCTGCTTCGAAGACTACTTCAGAGCAGCCGCTGAAGAATCCTCAGAACATAGAACATAGAACATAGAAAATACAGCACAGAACAGGCCCTTCGGCCCACGATGTTGTGCCGAACCTTTGTCCTAGATTAATCATAGATTATCATTGAATTTACAGTGCAGAAGGAGGCCATTCGGCCCCTTGAGTCTGCACCAGCTCTTGGAAAGAGCACCCTACCCAAACTCAACACCTCCACCCAACACCAAGGGCAATTTGGACATTAAGGGCAATTTATCATTGGCCAATTCACCTAACCCGCACATCTTTGGACTGTGGGAGGAAACCGGAGCACCCGGAGGAAACCCACGCAGACACGGGGAGGACGTGCAGACTCCGCACAGACAATGACCCAAGCCGGAATCGAACCTGGGACCATGGAGCTGTGAAGCAATTGTGCTATCCACAATGCTACCGTGCTGCCCTTAAGAACAAATAAATCTACACTATATAATTTTACCGTAATCCATGTACCTATCCAATAGCTGCTTGAAGGTCCCAAATGTTTCCGACTCAACTACTTCCACAGGCAGTGCATTCCATGCCCCCAATACTCTCTGGGTAAAGAACCTACCTCTGATATCCCTCCTATATCTTCCACCTTTCACCTTATATTTATGTCCCCTTGTAATGGTTTGTTCCACCCGGGGAAAAAGTCTCTGACTGTCTACTCTATCTATTCTCCTGATCATCTTATAAACCTCTATCAAGTCGCCCCTCATCCTTCTCCGCTCTAATGAGAAAAGGCCTAGCACCCTCAACCTTTCCTCGTAAGACCTACTCTCCATTCCAGGCAACATCCTGGTAAATCTTCTTTGCACCTTTTCCAGAGCTTCCACATCCTTCCTAAAATGAGGCGACCAGAACTGTACACAGTACTCCAAATGTGGCCTTACAGAGAACAATACAGCGCAGTACAGGCCCTTCGGCCCACGATGTTGCACCGAAACAAAAGCCATCTAACCTACACTATGCCATTATCATCCATATGTTTATCCAATAAACTTTTAAATGCCCTCAATGTTGGCGAGTTCACTACTGTAGCAGGTAGGGCATTCCACGGCCTCACTACTCTTTGCGTAAAGAACCTACCTCTGACCTCTGTCCTATATCTATTACCCCTCAGTTTCAAGCTATGTCCCCTCGTGCCAGTCATTTCCATCCGCCTTTCCTCGTAAGACCTACTCTCCATTCCAGGCAACATCCTGGTAAATCTTCTTTGCACCTTTTCCAGAGCTTCCACATCCTTCCTAAAATGAGGCGACCAGAACTGTACACAGTACTCCAAATGTGGCCTTACCAAGTGTGGTAGTATGTATTGGGGGTCATGTGGGACTGGAAGCCCTAATGTCATTGGCTGACAGATCCCGGGTCCTGGTTGGCCGTTGACCTCATACTCCGCCCTGAAGGCGAAGTATAAGAAGCCGGTGCCTTCCCCCGCATGCCAGTTTACTATCGGGCTGCTGGGGAACAGACACGCTTAATAAAGCCTCATCGACTTCACTCTGTTTGTCTCACGGAGTCTTTGTGCGCCACACCAAGGTTTTGTACAGCTGCATCATTACCTCATGGCTCTTAAATTCAATCCCTCTGTTAATGAACGCGAGCACACCATAGGCCTTCTTCACAGCTCTATCCACTTGAGTGGCAACTTTCAAAGATGTATGAACATAGACCCCAAGGTCTCTCTGCTCCTCCACAATGCCAAGAACTCTACCGTTAACCCTGTATTCCGCATTCATATTTGTCCTTCCAAAATGGACAACCTCACACTTTTCAGGGTTAAACTCCATCTGCCACTTCTCAGCCCAGCTCTGCATCCTATCTATGTCTCTTTGCAGCCGACAACAGCCCTCCTTACTATCCACAACTCCACCAATCTTCGTATCGTCTGCAAATTTACTGACCCACCCTTCAACTCCCTCATCCAAGTCATTAATGAAAATCACAAACAGCAGAGGACCCAGAACTGATCCCTGCGGTACACCACTGGTAACTGGGATCCAGGCTGAATATTTGCCATCCACCCCCACTCTCTGACTTCTATCGGTTAGCCAGTTCGTTATCCAACTGGCCAAATTTCCCACTATCCCATGCCTCCTTACTTTGTGCAGAAGCCTACCATGGGGAACTTTATCAAATGCCTTACTAAAATCCATGTACACTACATCCACTGCTTTACCTTCATCCACATGCTTGGTCACCTCCTCAAAGAATTCAATAAGATTTGTAAGGCAAGACCTACCCCTCACAAATCCGTGCTGACTATCCCTAATCAAGCAGTGTCTTTCCAGATGCTCAGAAATCCTATCCTTCAGTACCCTTTCCATTACTTTGCCTACCACCGAAGTAAGACTAACTGGCCTGTAATTCCCAGGGTTATCCCTAGTTCCTTTTTTGAACAGGGGCACGACATTCGCCACTCTCCAATCCCCTGGTACCACCCCTGTTGACAGTGAGGACGAAAAGATAATTGCCAACGGCTCTGCAATTTCATCTCTTGCTTCCCATAGAATCCTTGGATATATCCCGTCAGGCCCGGGGGACTTGTCTATCCTCAAGTTTTTCAAAATGCCCAACACATCTTCCTTCCTAACAAGTATTTCCTCGAGCTTACCAATCTGTTTCACACTGTCCTCTCCAACAATATCGCCCCTCTCATTTGTAAATACAGAAGAAAAGTACTCATTCAAGACCTCTCCTATCTCTTCAGACTCAATACACAATCTCCCGCTACCGTCCTTGATCGGACCTACCCTCGCTCTAGTCATTCTCATATTTCTCACATATGTGTAAAAGGCCTTGGGGTTTTCCTTGATCCTACCCGCCAAAGATTGTTCATGCCCTCTCTTAGCTCTCCTAATCCCTTTCTTCAGTTCCCTCCTGGCTATCTTGTATCCCTCCAATGCCCTGTCTGAACCTTGTTTCCTCAGCCTTACATAAGTCACCTTTTTCCTCTTAACAAGACATTCAACCTCTCTTGTCAACCATGGTTCCCTCACTCGACCATCTCTTCCCTGCCTGACAGGGACATACATATCAAGGACACGTAGCACCTGTTCCTTGAACAAGTTCCACATTTCACTTGTGTCCTTCCCTGCCAGCCTATGTTCCCAACTTATGCACTTCAATTCTTGTCTGACAACATCGTATTTACCCTTCCCCCAATTGTAAACCTTGCCCTGTTGCACGTACCTATCCCTCTCCATTACTAAAGTGAAAGTCACAGAATTGTGGTCACTATCTCCAAAATGCTCCCCCACTAACAAATCTATCACTTGCCCTGGTTCATTACCCAGTACTAAATCCAATATTGCCCCTCCTCTGGTTGGACAATCTACATACTGTGTTAGAAAAGCTTCCTGGACACACTGCACAAACACCACCCCATCCAAACTATTTGATCTAAAGAGTTTCCACTCAATATTTGGGAAGTTAAAGTCGCCCATGACTACTACCCTATGACTTCTGCACCTTTCCAAAATCTGTTTCCCAATCTGTTCCTCCACATCTCTGCTACTATTGGGGGGCCTATAGAAAACTCCTAACAAGGTGACTGCTCCTTTCCTATTTCTGACTTCAACCCATACTACCTCAATAGGGTGATACTCCTCAAACTGCCTTTCTGCAGCTGTTATACTATCTCTAATTAATAATGCCACCCCCCCACCTCTTTTACCACCCTCCCTAATCTTATTGAAACATCTATAACCAGGGACCTCCAACAACCATTTCTGCCCCTCTTCTATCCAAGTTTCCGTGATGGCCACCACATCGTAGTCCCAAGTACCGATCCATGCCTTAAGTTCACCCACCTTATTCCTGATGCTTCTTGCGTTGAAGTATACACACTTCAACCCATCTCCGTGCCTGCAAATACTCTCCTTTGTCAGTGTTCCCTTCCCCACTGCCTCATTACAAGCTTTGGCGTCCTGAATATTGGCTACCTTAGTTGCTGGACTACAAATCCGGTTCCCATTCCCCTGCCAAATTAGTTTAAACCCTCCCGAAGAGTACTAGCAAACCTCCCTCCCAGGATATTGGTGCCCCTCTGGTTCAGGTGCAACCCGTCCTGCTTGTACAGGTCCCACCTTCCCCAGAATGCGCTCCAATTATCCAAATACCTGAAGCCCTCCCTCCTACACCATTCCTGCAGCCACGTGTTCAACTGCACTCTCTCTCTATTCCTAGCCTCGCTATCACGTGGCACCGGCAACAAACCAGAGATGACAACTCTGTCTGTCCTGGCTTTCAACTTCCAGCCTAACTCCCTAAACTTGTTTATTACCTCCACACCCCTTTTCCTACCTATGTCGTTGGTACCAATGTGCACCACGACTTCTGGCTGCTCCCCCTCCCCCTTAAGGATCCTGAAGACACGATCCGAGACATCCCTGGCCCTGGCACCCGGGAGGCAACATACCTTCCGGGAGTCTCGCTCGCGACCACAGAATCTCCTATCTATTCCCCTAACCATTGAATCTCCTACAATTATTGCTTTTCTATTCTCCCCCCTTCCCTTCTGAGCCCCAGAGCCAGACTCAGTGCCAGAGACCTGGCCGCTAGGGCCTTCCCCCGGTAGGTCATCCCCCCCAACAGCATCCAAAACGGTATACTTGTTTTGAAGGGGAACGGCCACGAGGGATCCCTGCACTGTCTGCCTGTTTGTTTTTTTCCCCCTGACTGTAACCCAGCTATTCTTGTCCTGTACCTTGGGTGTGGTTACCTCCCTGTAACTCTTCTCAATCACCCCCTCTGCCTCCCGGATGATCCGAAGTTCATCCAGCTTCAGCTCCAGTTCCCTAACACGGTCTTTGAGGAGCTGAAGTTGGGTGCACTTCCCGCAGGTATAGTCAGCGGGGACACCGGTGGTATCCCTCACCACCCACATCCTACAGGAGGAGCATGTAACTGGCCTAGCCTCCATCCCCTCTTACCTGACAGAATATAGCTGCCCTGTGGACTAACTAGATCTCCGCCCTCCGACTCTGCTCCCAGTCAGCTACACTTCCTGTAAACTCCTGGCTCTCTTCGCACTCTTTGCGGAAATGTCGGAAACAAAATGAAAGGAGCACCTTACTCCCTCCTCACCTAACTCCCTCGGTCACCAAACTCTCACTATCGCACTCAAAAATCACCAAATTCAGACTCGCAGAAGCTCCAAGTCCTCTATTCACGAGTGAGCCCTGACAGTTTTCCCCTCATCCGGGATGCGTTTCTGAAGGGACATTACGTTCGACCGGTGAATCACGTGTACGCCAGCCACCTCCTGGCCACGAGACAGCAACTCCCCGGGGAAACTGGATGATTTCTTGCATGCCCTGCAGATCCTTAGTAGGAACAGTGACTGCCAGGCAGTTTCGGCTGTCCAACACACCAAATTTTTAATTCGAGACGCTTACGTTACGGGCATGAAATCTGCGTACGTCCGCCAGCGGCTACTGGAAGGGGGTACGCTCGATCTAGGCAGCTCGCTAACGCGTTAGAAGTGGTCTCCCGTAACGTCCAGTCCTACTCCCCCGACCGCGCGGCACCCTCGTAGGCATCGTGGGCCCCACCAGCTGCCGACTCCAGCTCACGGCAAGTCTGCGCCATGCGGCAGCCAGCCAACCCTGGGGGGCCCAAGTGTTATTTTTGCAGACAAAACAAACACCCCAGGCAGCGCTGCCCAGCGCGGAGCGCGACCTGCAATGGGTGTGGGAAGAAAGAACATTTCGCTTCTGTTTGCCAGGCCCGGTCGGTCGCCGCCGTTTCCAGGCTCGGCATTTCTACACCTCCCATGTGCGGCCCGTGGGCGCCGCCATCTTAACCACCGCAAGCCACATGCGGCCCGTGGGTTTTGCCATCTTTGATGCCGCCCACCATGTGCGCCCTGTGGGCGCCGCCACCTTCGGCGCCATTTTGGACCGCGCCTCAGGACCCCGGCTCGTCTGACCGTTCGTCGCCTACCGCTACCTCCGCCACCGCTGATCAGTCCGGGACCTCCCAGCATCTTCCTCAGCTCGCCTCTATCACCCTTGATCAGTCTCAGCCCCGCAACCTCGCGACCGCGACGACGACGGTGAAGATCAATGGGCACGAGACGACCTGTCTCTTTGCCTCCGGGAGCACAGAGAGCTTCATACACACCACTACGGGTAAGGTGCTGCTCCTCCTGGTACACCCCGTCACCCAGAAAATCTCCCTGGCCTCCGGATCCCATTCTGTGGAAATCCGGGTACTGTATCGCGACCCTCACCATCCAGGGCGTAGAGTTCAGCAACTTCCGGCTCTACGTCCTCCCCCACCTCTGCGCTGCCCTGTTGCTCGGCCTGGATTTTCAGTGCCATCGCCAAAGCTCAAGTAGTGGCAGTGAAGACCGGGGAGAAGCACAGGATGATCATTGACTACAGTCAGACCATCAATCGGTACACGCAGCTCGACGCGTACCCCCTCCCACGCATATCTGACATGGTCAATCAGATTGCGCAGTATCGAGTCTTTTCCACAGTAGAGTTGAAGTCCGCCTACCACCAGCTCCCCATCCGCCCGGAGGACCGCCAATACACTGCGTTTGAAGCAGATGGCCGCCTCTATCACTTCCTTAGGGTTCCCTTCGGCGTCACTAATGGGATCTCGGTCTTCCAGCGAGAGATGGACCAAATGGTTGACCGGTACGGATTGCGGGCCACCTTCCTGTACCTAGATAACATCACCATCTGCGGCCACGATCAGCAGGACCACGATGCAAACCTCCAAAAGTTCCTCCATACCGCCAAACTCTTTAACCTCACATACAATTAGGAGAAATGCGTGTTCCGCACCAACCACTTAGCCATCCTTGGCTACATAGTGGAAAATGGAGTCCTAGGGCCTACCCCGACCGCATGCGCTCCCTCATGGAACTCCCACTCCCCCACTGCCCCAAGGCCTTGAAACGATGCCTGGGGTTTTTCTCCTATTACGCCCAGTGGGATCCTAACTATGCAGACAAGGCCCGCCCACTCATTCAGTCCACAGTTTTCCCCCTGACGGCTGAGGCCCGCCAGGCTTTCAATCGCATCAAGGCGGACATCGCCAAGGCCACGATGCACGTGATCGACGAGTCCCTCCCCTTTCAGGCGGAGAGCGATGCATCGGACGTAGCCCTGGCCACGACCCTCAACCAGGCAGCATGGTGGCGCAGTGGGTTAGCCCTGTTGCCTCACGGTGCCGAGGTCCAGGTTCGTTCCCGGCTCTGGGTCACTGTCCGTGTGGAGTTTGCACATTGTCTAGAGACTAGAGGATTGGGAAGTCTTTAGGGGATAACAGAAAGCTACTAAAAAGCCATAAAGAAGAGTAAGGTAGACTATGAAAGTAAACTGGCTCAGAACATAAAAGCAGATAGTAAAAGCTTCTACAAATATATAAGACAAAAAAGAGTGGCTAAGGTAAATATTGGTCCTTTGGAAGATGAGAAGGGAGATTTAATAATAGGAGACGGGTTAAATGGCTGAGGAGCTGAACAGGTTTTTTGGGTCAGTCTTCACAGTGGAGGACACAAATAACATGCCAGTGACCAATGGAAATAAGGATGTGATAGGTGAGGACCTTGAGATGATTGTAATCACTAAGGAGGCAGTATTGGGCAAGCTAATGGGGCTAAAGGTAGACAAGTCTCCTGGCCCTGATGGGCTGCATCCCAGAGTGTTAAAAGAGATGGCTAGGGAAATTGTAAACGCACTAGTGATAATTTATCAAAATTCACTAGACTCTGGGGTGGTCCCAGAGGATTGGAAAGTAGCAAACGTGACACCACTGTTGAAAAAAGGAGATCGGCAGAAAGCGGGTAATTATAGGCCGGTAGGCTTAACTTCGGTTGTAGGGAAAATGCTGGAATCTATCATTAAGGAGGAAATAGCGGGGCACCTGGAGGGAAATTGTCCCATTGGGCAGACGCAGCATGGGTTCACAAAGGGTAGGTCGTGTCTGACTAATTTGGGAGAATTTTTTGAGGACGTTACCAGTGCAGTAGATAACGGGGAGCCAATGGATGTGGTATATCTGGATTTCCAGAAAGCTTTTGACAAGGTGCCACACAAAAGGTTGCTGCATAAACTAAAGATGCATGGCATTGAGGGTAAAGTGGTAGCATGGGTAGAGGATTGGTTAACTAACAGAAAGCAGAGAGTGGGGATAAATGGGTGTTTCTCTGGTTGGAAACCTGTAACTAGTAGGGTCCCTCAAGGATCAGTGTTGGGCCCGCAGTTGTTCACAATTTACATAGACGATTTGGAGTTGGGGACCAAGTGCAATGTGTCAAAGTTTGCAGACGACACTAAGATGAGTGGTAAAGCAAAAAGGGCAGAGGATACTGGAAGTCTGCAGAAGGATTTGGATAGGTTAGGTGAATGGGCTAGGCTCTGGCAGATGGAACTCAATGTTGCCAAGTGTGAGGCTATCCATTTTGGGAGGAATAACAGCAGAATGGATTATTATTTAAACGGTAAGATGTTAAAACATGCTGCTGTGCAGAGGGACCTGGGTGTGCTGGTGCACGAGTCGCAAAAAGTTGGTGTGCAGGTGCAACAGGTGATTAAGAAGGCTAATCGAGTTTTGTCTTTCATTGCTAGAGAGATGGAGTACAAGACTAGTGAGGTTATGCTGCAATTGTATTGGGTGTTGGTGAGGCCGCATCTGGAGTATTGTGTTCAGTTTTGGTCTCCTTACCTGAGAAAGGACATATTGGCACTGGAGGGAGTGCAGAGGAGATTCACTAGGTTGATCCCAGAGTTGAGGGGAGTGAGCACAGTAAGAAGTCTTACAACACGAGGTTAAAGTCCAACAGATTTGTTTCGAATCACTAGCTTTCGGAGCACAGCTCCTTCCTCAGGTGACTGAACCCAAGGAAGGAGCCGTGCTCTGAAATCTAGTGATTTGAAACAAACCTGTTGGACTTTAACCAGGTGTTGTAAGACTTCTTACGATATTTATCACATGCAATACTTCACACTTCTCTTTAACTATGATGTCTGGGAAGGTGGTGGAGTAGTGCTTTTGGCACTAGACTCATAATCCAGAGACCCAGGATGATGCTCTGGGGACCCAGGTTCGAATCCCACCACGGCAGATGGTGAAATCTGAATTCAATGAAAAAAAAATCAGAATGACAAGATGAATGTCAATTGTTGTAAAAACAGATCTGGGTCATTAATGTCCTTTAGGGAAGGAAATCTGCTGTCCTTACCCGGTCTGCCCCTCATGTGACTCCAGAAATGCGGGGTTGAATTTTAACTACCCTGAGGGCGGCATGGTGGCCCAGTGGGCTTAAGTAGGGGTTCTTTCAAGGGCTGGTATAGAGTCAATGGACCGAATTGCCTCCTTCTGCACTTTAAATTCTATGATTCTCTGGAATATTTGAGCAAGCCACTCAGTTCAACGGCAATTAGTGTGGCGATTAGGGGATTTTCATTGTAACTTCATTCTTACATTGTTAATGTAAGCTTACTTGTGTGCAATAAATGCTGATCCAGCCAGTGACAACAACGTCCCATGAATGAATTGTTCCCCTCTTTTGTGAAGACCGATTCAAAGTATTCATTAAGAATTATTCATAGGCAGCACGGTAGCACAAGTGGATAGCACTGTGGCTTCACAGCGCCAGGGTCCCAGGTTCGATTCCCGGCTTGGGTCGCTGTCTGTGCGGAGTCTGCACGTCCTCCCCGTGTCTGCGTGGGTTTCCTCCAGGTGCTCCGGTTTCCTCCCACAGTCCAAAGATGTGCAGGTTAGGTGGATTGGCCATGATAAATTGCCCCTTAGTGACCAAAAAAAGGTTAGGAGGGGTTATTGGGTTATGGGGATAGGGTGGAAGTGAGGGCTGAAATGGATCGGTGCAGACACGATGGGCCGAATGGCCTCCTTCTGCACTGTATGTTCTAAGTCTAAGTCTAACCATACCCCCAAGTTCTTTCCGTTCTCACCTTTGAAAATATTGTTCTTTGCCTTGTTACCAAGCTCAGCACCCAGTTCATTGAAGGTACGCAGGCTGCTGACTTCTCCCACACCCCCACTTTGAAAACTGCAGTGGTGTCAGAAGACTGGTGCCATTTGAGTGTGTCTCCGCCCCACCTCACCCCCATGGTCAATTAAACATTCTGAAATGAGCTGTTCCACTCACCAGCACTAACACTTTCACCTTCATACTCCAAGAAACAGCATTAAAATTCTCACAGACCCCAGAGATGAGGTTTTAGTGTGGGGATTAGTTAAGCTGCTGAGTATACTGAAGGTCTGGATAGACCAGAATCTGTGCATCAGTCAGCTAAGTGTCACTTGAAAGAGGAGGTATGCATGGCAACACAACATTGCGACTTAGGTGCCCTCTGACTGAATAATACTGAGTGAGAGGCATGCTGGAATCAATACCTGTCGGAGACTATTCAACCAGGATTAATAGGATGGCACAGTGGCTGGCACTGCTGCCTCACAGCGCCAGGGACCTGTCGTGTTGGGTGTTCCGCTATACAGACAAACCAACACGGTTGCAGATGGTACAACTCTGTTTTCTTACTATAAATAACAACATCTGTAAACATATGACTGTGGTTCGTTCTTTACCCTTTAACCTGTGGACCCAGCCCTAACACTATCTTAGAGAGGCACTCAGCACATGGTGCATGTCTGAGTGGCTTGCTGTGAGCTCTGTGCCCTGAGCTGTCTCCTGCTGGAATGAACGGGAACTGTGGTGTTCCCCGTTTTATAGTGCGTGTGCTCTTGCTTGTGATTGGCTGTGATGTTGCGTGTGTGTTGATTGGTCTGTTGATCTGTCCATCAGTGTGTATGTGTGTTTGCACCATGATGTTTATCTGAATATCATGACATCCCCCCCTTTTTTACAAGAATATGTGCCTATGTGGTAATAAATATAGATGTGTACTGAGTGCAGCTCAATGTGTGTGTGCAATATCTACAACATGTACATGAGGCTAAACTAGATACATAGGAAGGTGTCAGGTGCAACATAGCAACGAGGTTGTACCATAAACAAAACAAGTGTAATCATCAAACATCAAAAACAAACTCCTGTAACAGCAAAAAGAGAAACATATTAACATTGTGACATAACACTTTAGTGAGTCCAATGTTCAAATGGGCTCATAAGTCCAGTCTAGTAGGTGGGCGACGAATTTGGGTTGACCGCCTCAAGGGCGGGTCAGGATCCACCGGCTGAGGAATGGGCCTGGCCACAGGCGACAGAGGAATAGGCAGAGTGTCAGGAAGCTCCACAAAGTTGACATCAGGGACAACAGGAGGGCGTGGCACCGGCGTATGATCACGTAGCGAGCGCGGAAGCAGGCGAAGAGCCCGGCGATTACGCCGGCGAATGGAGCCATCAGGCATGCGAACCAGGAACGAGCGGGAAGCCACGCGTCAGAGAACTTCGGCAGTTCCCAACCAGCCACCCTCTGGTAGGTGGATGCGGACGTTGTCTCCAGGCGCCAAGACAGGAAGATCAGTTGCCCGAGTGTCATGTGCCACCTTCTACTGAGCACGCTGCTGTCGCATCCTTTGCAGTACTGGAGCATGGTCGGGTGTAGGAACAAGAATGGATGGCACAGTGGTCCTGAGGGCGCGACCCATCAACAGCTGGGCTGGTGAGAGGCCTGTGGACGATAGGCCAGCAGGGCTAAACAGAAGTCAGATCCGGCATCAGCAGCCTTGCAGAGGAGCCGCTTGATGATATGGACGCCCTTTTCCGCCTTGCCATTCGACTGGGGATGCAGAGGGCTGGACGTCACGTGTGTGAAGCCATACGAAGCAGCAAAAGAAGACCATTCTTGGCTTGCAAAACAGGGCCCATTGTCCGACATGACAGTAAGCGGAATGCCATGACGAGCGAAGGTTTCTTTGCAAGCCCTGATGACAGCGGACGATGTCAAATCGTGCAGGCGTATGACCTCTGGATAATTCGAAAAGTAATCTATAATGATGACGTAGTCCCTGCCGAGCGCATGAAAAAGGTCCACACCCACCTTCGCCCAGGGGGACGTTACCAACTCATGGGGCTGAAGCGTCTCAGGGGGTTGCGCCGGCTGAAAACTTTGGCAGGTGGGGCAGTTGAGCACCATGTTGGCAATGTCGTCGCTGATGCCCTGTCAGTACACAGCTTCTCGGGCCCTCCGCCTGCACTTCTCAACCCCGAGATGGCCTTCGTGCAGTTGTTCGAGGACCAGCCTGTGCATGCTGTGCGGAATCACAATCCGGTCCAGCTTTAGGAGGACACCGTCAATGACAGGCATGTCGTCCCGGACATTGTAGAACTGCGGGCATTGTCCTTTGAGCCACCCTCCCATCATGTGGTGCATCACACGTTGTAGAAGGGGGTCAGCCGCAGTCTCCCGGCAAATACGGGCCAGACTGGAGTCGTCAGCTGGCAGATTGGCCGATATGAAGGCCACATGCGCTTCGACCTGACAGACGAACCCCTCCGAATCAGGCGGTGTGCTCACTGCTCTGGACAGATGCCCGCGATGATGAGGTCCTTTCCCGGGGTGTAGACCAGTTGGAAGTCGTACCTCCGGAGCTTGAGCAGAATGCGCTGGAGGCGAGGGGTCATCTCATTCAGGTCCTTTTGTATGATGCTGACCAGGGGGCGATGGTCGGTTTCCACGGTGAACTGAGGGAGACCATACACGTACGCGTGGAACTTATCTATGCTGGTTAGAAACCCAGGCACTCCTTCTCGATCTGCGCATAGCGCTGTTCTGTGGGGGTCATGGCCGGGGCATAGTCGACCGGGGCCCATGGTGCAGTGTTGTCCCATTGCAGGAGTACCGCCCCAATGCCGGACTGGCTGGCATCAGTCGAGATCTTCGTATCTCGAGAGGTGTCGAAGAACGCCAATACCGGGGCTGTGGTGAGCTTAATCTTGAGCTCCTCACATTCCTTCTGGTGTGCGGGCAGCCACTGGAACTCTGTGGTCTTCTTCACTAGGTGGCGAAGAGCCGTTGTGTGGGAGGCAAGGTTGGGAATGAACTTCCCCAGGAAGTTGACCATCCCGAGAAAGCGTAGCACTGCCTTCTTGTCTGCCGGCTGCGGCATGGCTGCAATAGCTGCCACTTTGTCTGCATCCGGACGCACCCCTGACCGGGATATGTGGTCCCCCAGAAACTTTAGCTCAGTTTGACCAAAGGAACACATGACTCGGTTGAGGCGCAGGCCGTGTTCTCGTATCCGAGCAAAGACATGCTGGAGACGACTGATGTGCTCCTGTGGTGTGGTGGACCAGATGATGACGTCGTCAACATAGACGCGCACCCCTTCGATGCCCTCCATCATCTGTTCCATGATTCTGTGAAATACCTCGGATGCCGAGATGATGCCAAATGGCATGCTATTGTAGCAGTATCTGCCAAAGGGAGTGTTGAAAGTGCACAGCTTCCTGCTGGACTGATCCAGTTGAATCTGCTAAAAACCCTTTGAGGCATCAAGCTTTGTAAAGATTTTAGCCCGGGCCATTTCGCTCGTGATCTCTTCCCGTTTGGGTATGGGGTAGTGTTCCCTCATGATGTTGTTGTTCAGGTCTTTCGGGTCGTTGCAGATCCTGAGTTCGCCAGAGGGCTTTTTAACGCACACCATGGAGCTGACCCATGGCGTGGGCTCCGTGACCCGGGAAAGCATTCCTTAGTCCTGCAGATCCTGCAGCTGCTGCTTGAGGCGGTCTTTGAGTGGTGCTGGGACTCTACGAGGTGCGTGAATGACCGGGGTGGCATCCGGTTTGAGCCGTATTCTGTAGGTATAGGGCAGTGTGCCCATGCCCTCGAAAGCCTCCTGGTTGCGGGCGAGGAGCGAGTGGAGCTGTGCCCTAAATTCTGCATCCGGGAAGTCGGACGTGCCTCCTGGAGACAGAGTGTGTACCCGCTGAACGAGGTGGAGAACCTTGCACGCCTGTGCGCCTAGCAGAGAGTCCTTCGAGGATCCAACTATCTCAAAGGACAGTGTGGCTGTGTATGCATTGTGTGTGACCTCGAGCTGGCAGGATCCCATGGCCGGGATAACATTTCCACTGTAATCGACCATCTGACAGCGGGATGGCTGAATCGGTGGTCTGACCTTCAAGACGTAGAAGGCTGACCATGCTATAAGGTTGGCGGAGGCACCAGTGTCTAAATGGAATGTGATTGGTGATCGGTTGACCGTTAGGGTGGCACACCATTCATCACCCGGATTAACGCTGTTCACTGGCGTCGGCTGGTGGGACGCTTGGGGACATCCGGTTCCTGTTAATGAAATGAAATGAAAATCGCTTATTGTCACAAGTAGGCTTCAATGAAGTTACTGTGAAATGCCCCTAGTCGCCACATTCCGGCGCCTGTTTGGGGAGGCTGGTACGGGAATTGAACCGTGCTGCTGGTCTGCCTTGGTCTGCTTTAAAAGCCAGCGATTTAGCCCTGTGCTAAACCAACCCCACGGCGCGGAAGGCTTCCCGGTCTGTACATCGTCAGGGTATGACTCGGTGTATGGAGGCTGAATGGCCCGCACGTCCCTGCGAGGCTGACGGAATTGGGGAGCGCTGGCAGGTTGAGCCGCTCGACAGCAGGCAGTGTAGTGGCCCATCTTGCCACAGCGGAGGCATTGTCGAGTTTTGGCTGGACATTGCCGCTTTAAGTGTGCGGATCCACAGTTGCCGCACGTCGTGATGTCATGGCATTCGTTGCGCCATCGTGCATGCGCAGTTCGGTCCTGCGTAGAGTGCGCCTGCGCGTCGCGTCTCTCTGCGTCGACGTCTCTTTTGGCATGTACAAGCGCGGGAGGCCGTGGAAAGTGCGCAAAATGGCCGCCCTCGTCTGGGCTGCGGGCCGCGAGGAACTCAATAGACTGGACCCGCTCGGCCTCGTGGGACCGATTCGGCCGCCTGGAATTGGGAGTACCGGCTGGTCGCGTTTTCATGGAGGACGCAGGCTTCGATGGCGGTGACTAAGGTGAGGCTCTTAATTTTGAGGAGCTGCTGGCGTAGGGTGCCCGAGGTGACCCCAAAAACTAACTGGTCCCGAATCATGGAGTCGGAGGTGGCCTCATAGCCGCAGGGCTGCGCGAGGATACGGAGGTGTGTCAGGAAAGATTGAAAAGGCTCATCCTTACCCTGCAGGCGCTGCTGGAAGAGATACCTCTCAAAGCTCTCGTTCACCTCGACGCTGAAGTGCTGCTCGAGTTTAAGAAGGACCGTCTTGTACTTCGTCTTGTCCTCACCGTCCGCGAACACCAGGGAGTTGTAGATGTGGATGGCGTGTTGCCCCGCCGTGGAGAGGAGGAGGGCGATTTTTCTGGTGTCCGAAGCATTCTCCCTTTCTGTGGTTCCTAGGAAGAGCTGGAAGCACTGTTTAAACAGCTTCCAGTTGACACCGAGGTTTCCAGCGATTTGGAGCGGCTGTGGCGGGCTGATGGTGTCCATGGCGCAGGATGGCGGATTCCTGAAGATGTGTAGGTAGGTCTCACAGTTGCTGGGTTCCAATCCTGGTACTATGTCGTGTTGGGTGTTCTGCTATACAGACGAACCAACACGGTTGCAGATGGTACAACTCTGTTTTATTACTATCAATAACAACATCTGTAAACATATGACTGTGGTTCGTTCTTTACCCTTTAACCTGTGGACCCAGCCCTAACACTATCTTAGAGAGGCACTCAGCACATGGTGTATGTCTGAGTGGCTTGCTGTGAGCTCTGTGCCCTGAGCTGTCTCCTGCTGGAATGAGCGGGAACTGTGGTGTTCCCCGTTTTATAGTGCGTGTGCTCTTGCTTGTGATTGGCTGTGATGTTGTGTGTGTGTTGATTGGTCCGTTGATCTGTCCATCAGTGTGTATGTGTGTTTGCACCATGATGTTTATCTGAATATCATGACAGGGCCCAGGTTCAATTCTGGCCTTGCGTGGATGTCTGTGTGGTGTTTGTACATTCTGCGTGTCTCTGCGTGGGTTTTCTCTGGATTCCTCCAACAGTCCAAAGATGTCCAGGTTAGGTGAATTGGCCATGCTAAATTGCTCCTTAGTGCCCAGGGATGTTCAGGTTAGGTGGGGTTACGGGGATAGGGCGGGGGAGTGGGCCTAGGTGATGTAGCCATCTCAGATGGCCACCTGCAAAGGACCATGGGAATTATGGCCAACCCAGGACTCAGACACACTCAGAGCTTGTGTGTGTATTTGCAACCCAGGTAGCTAGACGTGGTCGAAGCCCCCACTCGTTTGCATTCTAATGGCCCATTTCCCCAGAACAACAGGACTGTACTCAGGTAACCGATACAGATGCTGACTAACCGGCGCCACTCCCTTTGCTAAGAAAGCCCAAACGGCCAAGGTCAATGACTGCTCAGGACACGCCCAGCCATCAAGGCACCTGCCCCTTTATTGGCCAAAATCGAAGGCAGTGATTGAAGCCTGTTGAATTATTGGGTCCAAAGCTAAGGACCGGCCCAAAGAGCGTGAAATCCCAGAGGGATAAAAAGAGACACAGCCATGTGTTCGGTCTCTCTTGGCCCCTACGCCTAAAACCAAGTGTAGCATTATGACCAGAAGACAAGTTCAAGACCAACGATCGCTACCAGGCGTATGAGCCCAGCAGAAACAAAGTTACCCAGCCACGCAAGGTCCGAACAAAGGTCTTGTTCATCTGCAAAGCGCCAGTTGCCCTGAAGTTCAGTATAGATTATTGTAGTTGATAGGTGTAGTTTAACTTGTAGTGTTTTATGTTGCATGTCGAAGTAATCCTTGTGTGTAAATAAACTACCTTTGAACTTGAACTGACTAACTGGTTGTTTGTCTTTGATCGATATCCGGTAAAGCCTTGTGGTGGTATCATTTGATACCTGGTGACTCTGAAAAGCAATATTATCATTAATAGCTGTCATATCTAGTTAATTTGGCAACATTATTGGTGACGCTGGTGGGATAGTATTCCACTCATTAAAAAGAGCAACATTATTGGCGTCTCCGGTGCCGATTGGCAACAGTAGGGTGCTCTTTTGGTGGGTCGGTACAGTCTCGATGGGCTGAATGGCCTCCTTCTGCACTGGAGGGGTTCTGTGAGAGAAACTCTACGCAGTTAGACTCCACAGAATCTCTGCAGTGTAGAAGCAGGCCATTCTAACAGAACACCTGAGCCCAAAATACAGGAAGCCTCCTTGGTTATGCTGCAACTGTACATGACCCTGGTGAGACCACATTTGGAGTATTGTGTGCAGTTCTGGTCACCTCATTATAGGAAGGATGTGGAAGCATTGGAAAGGGTGCAAAGGAGATTTACCAGGATGCTGCCTGGATTGGAGGGTAGGTCTTATGAGGAAAGGTTGAGAGAGCTAGGGCTTTTCTCATTGGAGCGGAGGAGTATGAGAGGCGACTTAATCGAGGTTTATAAGATGATGAGGGGGATAGATAGAGGGGACGTTCAGAGACTATTTCCTCGGGTGGCTGTAGCTGTTACAAAGGGGCATAACTATAAGGTTCAGGGTGGGAGATATAGGAGGGATGTCCGAGGTAGGTTCTTTACTCAGAGAGTGGTTAGGGTGTGGAATGGACTGCCTGCTGTGATAGTGGAGTCGGACACTTTAGGAACTTTCAAGCGGTTATTGGATAGGCACATGGAGCACACCAGAATGACAGGGAGTGGGATAGCTTGATCTTGGTTTTTGACAATGCTCGGCACAACATCGAGGGCCGAAGGGCCTGTTCTGTGCTGTACTGTTCTATGTTCATCTGAAGGAGACGGTCTTCGAGGAGCTGCCTTGTCACCAAGCCAAGAGATTTTCCTGTGGATGAGAAGCTTCCTCTAACCCCTGACTCTATTTACTCCTGGGTGCTTACCTGTTCCACCAGCATAGCTGTCTCACATCTCTCCATTCGTCACACCTCAGGCCAATTCCCCAAGATCAGCACCCATCCATTTATGGTTTGCGTGATAGAAACACATGAAAGCAGCCATCATTTTAACTGATTTTTTTAATTTTGTCATTTATAATAGAAATCAATCAGGAAGATCAAAATTTGTGGCTGGTCATAAAAATATATAAACCTGACAGTCCAGAAATCGAGCAACAATGAATAGTTATGGTGGACATCCACTGGGAATAGTTAGCGACCAAATCTCTCCCCCTCTGTAACCTGGAATTTGAACAAGACTTTGGCACAATAATGTTGACTTGCTGGAGAATCACAGAGAAGGAGGCCATTCAGCCCATTGCACCTGTGACAACATTTTGAGCAAAACTATCCAATCAGGTCCCCCCCCTGCTCTTTCCTCATCATTCTGCTCAGTTCTCTTTTCACCAATTTCTCCAATTCACTTTTGAAAGTTCCAGAATCTGATTCTGCTGCTATTTTAGATCGTGTGTTCCAGCTCACAACCTGCCGTGTAAAACACTGCTCCTCTCCCACAGCTGCCAATTACCTTAAATCTGTGTTGTCCAGTTACCAAACTTCCTGCTAGTGAAACAGCTTCCATTATTTATACTATCGAAACCTCTCACGATTTGGAATGACTCGATTAAATCTCCCTCTTAACCATCTCTGCTCTATGGTGAACAATCTAGTCTCTCCACATTAACTGGACTCCCTCATCCTTGGTATCTTCCCAGCAAATCTCCTTTCCTGCCTGAATCTGGCACAGCAAATTACGGGACACAGGAGCAGTTGGAGACCATTAGGCCCCTCAAGCCTATTACACGGGAACAGGAGGAGATCATTAGGCCCCTCCAACCTGTTTCACAGGAAGAGGAGACCACCATTTGGCCCCTTGAACCTGTTACACAGGAACAGCGGAGGCCATTCGGCCCCTTGAACCTGTTACTCAGGAACAGGAGAAGGACGTTAGGCCCCTCAAGCCTGTTACCCAGGAACTGGAGGAGGCCATTCAGCCGCTCGAACCTGTTACACAGGAGCAGGAAGGAAAATATTCGACTTGAAACATTAATTCTGTCCTTCACAGATGTTGTCAGACTTACTGAATATTTCTCACACTTTTTATTTTAAAAATCTGTTGGTGTCAGTGTTCGAAACTTCAGAGCCACCAGAATTCACAGCCTTTTGGAGGACCCAAACCCAGATTAGCACTAACCTTTAGGTGAAAATTTCTTAATATTGCTCCTGACTAGATTGCTCGAATTTAAAATTGTGCACTGAATGGTGAATGGAACTCCTACTATTTTCAATTCTGTGCGATACGTAAATCATACCTTTCCCTGACTCAGTGAAAATATTCAGTTAATATGTCCGCACATGTGGATGGTGCAGTTGGTATTAGGGGCCATTTCGCAATGTGGAATGGTGTATATTAAATGCCAAAGGTAGAGCAATTGTAGAACAGAGTACAAATTCCAGATCTGAATCTGAGACCTTGCTCTGAGAGGGAGGTTAACATCAGAGGAAGTGACCATTTGGTACCCTCACTATTTCCCAGCATTCCTTTAGTTTTGTGTTACAGATTCCATGGCATTGTGACAAACGCCTAAACCAATGAGAATCTCCCATTGTTAACAGTCCACCGAAAGTGCCCAGGGCCGAAGGGGAATTCTATAATGCAACATTTCCGACTCTGATGGATGGTTCGGCATGAATGAGCGGCACAATTTCCTCTCATGTTGTTGTGCTGGTTGTCAGTTGCCTGGGTTACCAGTTGCCCTCTCACATGGCCTGTCACACCTTCCGTGACACTCATTGATTGATGTCTTGTTGTCCATTAACACTGTATTAAGGTGTTACCTGGAGTGTGTCCACAAAGAAATGAGTTCCTCTTACAACAAGTGAAGTTCTCTGGCTAAGGCACTGGCTTTATCCTGATGTGTGATATCAGACATAATCTGTGGTGCTGATGAAAATCCATTTACCATGGCTGATTTGTTGAATACGAAGAGCAGTGCAGACTGAGGAATAGGGGGAACATGATGAAGGGAGTCTCCTCCAACCTCGCCATTCACTGTCTCCTGTGTCACAGCCAGGATGCTGGACGCCTCATTTGTGATGCATGTCCTCCATGGTCACTCGTCCCCAGCTACCAAGGATGAATGTTTCGATGTCACACTCGTTCTCACCCCGAGCTATCTTGAAGTAACCATTCTCACCCCAGCCCCTCCCCCAGGAGTTAGCGGCAATCTGGAACATACAGAAAGAGGAGAGATTAGGGAAGAAGGAAAGTACTGTTAATTGTAGGGTGCTCTTTCCAAGGGGCAGTGCTGACCAGGTGGACCGAGAGGCTTCTTTCTGCACTGTAAATTCTATGATTCTATGATTCTTTGGTGCTCAGATTCTCTCAGCAGCACCAAGCCATAGATATCAGAGAAAAGTGTTGGGCACACTGGAAAGTGGAGCTTGTTCAAGGGTCAGCTACTGCGTGTTCTTGATAAGTATGTACCGGTCAGGCAGGGAGGAAGGCGTCGAGCGAGGGAACCGTGGTTTACCAAAGAAGTGGAATCTCTTGTTAAGAGGAGGCCTATGTGAAGATGAGGTGTGAAGTTTCAGTTGGGGCGATGGATAGTTACAAGGTAGCGAGGAAGGATCTAAAGAGAGAGCTAGGACGAGCAAGGAGGGGACATGAGAAGTATTTGGCAGGTAGGATCAAGGAAAACCCAAAAGCTTTCTATAGGCATGTCAGGAATAAGCGAATGATTAGGGAAAGAGTAGGACCAGTCAAGGACAGGGATGGGAAGGTGTGTGTGGAGTCTGAAGAGATAGGCGAGATACTAAATGAATATTTTTCGTCAGTATTCACTCAGGAAAAAGATAATGTTGTGGAGGAGAATGCTGAGACCCAGGCTAATAGAATAGATGGCATTGAGGTACGTAGGGAAGAGGTGTTGGCAATTCTGGACAGGCTGAAAATAGATAAGTCCCTGGGTCCTGATGGGATTTATCCTAAGATTCTCTGGGAGGCCAGGGAAGAGATTGCTGGACCTTTGGCTTTGATTTTTATGTCATCATTGGCTACAGGAATAGTGCCAGAGGACTGGAGGATAGCAAATGTGGTCCCTTTGTTCAAAAAGGGGAGCAGAGACAACCCCGGCAACTATAGACCGGTGAGCCTCACGTCTGTAGTGGGTAAAGTCTTGGAGGGGATTATAAGAGACAAGATTTATAATCATCTAGATAGGAATAATATGATCAGGGATAGTCAGCATGGCTTTGTGAAGGGTAGGTCATGCCTCACAAACCTTATCGAGTTCTTTGAGAAGGTGACTGAACAGGTAGATGAGGGTAGAGCAGTTGATGTGGTGTATATGGATTTCAGCAAAGCGTTTGATAAGGTTCCCCACGGTAGGCTATTGCAGAAAATACGGAGGCTGGGGATTGAGGGTGATTTAGAGATGTGGATCAGAAATTGGCTAGCTGAAAGAAGACAGAGGGTGGTGGTTGATGGAAAATGTTCAGAATGGAGTTCAGTTACAAGTGGAGTACCACAAGAATCTGTTCTGGGGCCGTTGCTGTTTGTCATTTTTATCAATGACCTAGAGGAAGGCGCAGAAGGGTGGGTGAGTAAACTTGCAGACGATACTAAAGTCGGTGGTGTTGTCGATAGTGTGGAAGGATATAGCAGGTTACAGAGGGATATAGATAAGCTGCAGGGCTGGGCTGAGAGGTGGCAAATGGAGTTTAATGTAGAGAAGTGTGAGGTGATTCACTTTGGAAGGAATAACAGGAATGCGGAATATTTGGCTAATGGTAAAGTTCTTGGAAGTGTGGATGAGCAGAGGGATCTAGGTGTCCATGTACATAGATCCCTGAAAGTTGCCACCCAGGTTGATAGGGTTGTGAAGAAGGCCTATGGAGTGTTGGCCTTTATTGGTAGAGGGATTGAGTTCCGGAGTCAGGAGGTCATGTTGCAGCTGTACAGAACTCTGGTACGGCCGCATTTGGAGTATTGCGTACAGTCCTGGTCACCGCATTATAGGAAGGATGTGGAGGCTTTGGAGCGGGTGGAGAGGAGATTTACCAGGATGTTGCCTGGTATGGAGGGAAAATCTTATGAGGAAAGGCTGATGGACTTGAGGTTGTTTTCGTTGGAGAGAAGAAGGTTAAGAGGAGACTTAATAGAGGCATACAAAATGATCAGGGGGTTAGATAGGGTGGACAGTGAGAGCCTTCTCCCGCGGATGGAAATGACTGGCACGAGGGGACATAGCTTGAAACTGAGGGGTAATAGATATAGGACAGAGGTCAGAGGTAGGTTCTTTACGCAAAGAGTAGTGAGGCCGTGGAATGCCCTACCTGCTACAGTAGTGAACTCGCCAACATTGAGGGCATTTAAAAGTTTATTGGATAAACATATGGATGATAATGGCATAGTGTAGGTTGGATGGCTTTTGTTTCGGTGCAACATCGTGGGCCGAAGGGCCTGTACTGCGCTGTATTGTTCTCTGTAAGGCCACATTTGGAGTACTGTGTACAGTTCTGGTCGCCTCATTTTAGGAAGGATGTGGAAGCTCTGGAAAAGGTGCAAAGAAGATTTACCAGGATGTTGCCTGGAATGGAGAGTAGGTCTTACGAGGAAAGGTTGAGGGTGCTAGGCCTTTTCTCATTAGAGCGGAGAAGGATGAGGGGCGACTTGATAGAGGTTTATAAGATGATCAGGAGAAT
Source organism: Scyliorhinus torazame (assembly GCF_047496885.1). Lineage (NCBI taxonomy): Eukaryota > Metazoa > Chordata > Chondrichthyes > Carcharhiniformes > Scyliorhinidae > Scyliorhinus > Scyliorhinus torazame. The sequence goes on from NC_092707.1 coordinate 218,520,828, forward strand.
AGATAGAGTAGACAGTCAGAGACTTTTTCCCCGGGTGGAACAAACCATTACAAGGGGACATAAATATAAGGTGAAAGGTGGAAGATATAGGAGGGATATCAGAGGTAGGTTCTTTACCCAGAGAGTATTGGGGGCATGGAATGCACTGCCTGTGGAAGTAGTTGAGTCGGAAACATTTGGGACCTTCAAGCAGCTATTGGATAGGTACATGGATTACGGTAAAATTATATAGTGTAGATTTATTTGTTCTTAAGGGCAGCACGGTAGCATTGTGGATAGCACAATTGCTTCACAGCTCCATGGTCCCAGGTTCGATTCCGGCTTGGGTCATTGTCTGTGCGGAGTCTGCACGTCCTCCCCGTGTCTGCGTGGGTTTCCTCCGGGTGCTCCGGTTTCCTCCCACAGTCCAAAGATGTGCGGGTTAGGTGAATTGGCCAATGATAAATTGCCCTTAATGTCCAAATTGCCCTTGGTGTTGGGTGGAGGTGTTGAGTTTGGGTAGGGTGCTCTTTCCAAGAGCCGGTGCAGACTCAAAGGGCCGAATGGCCTCCTTCTGCACTGTAAATTCAATGATAATCTATGATTAATCTAGGACAAAGGTTCGGCACAACATCGTGGGCCGAAGGGCCTGTTCTGTGCTGTATTTTCTCTGTTCTCTGTTCTGTTCTCTGTTCTAAAAATTACAGCACAGAAGGAGACCATTCCGCCCATCTTGTCCATGCCAGTCCGATGGTGTCCGAAAGGTGCCCTTTCTAATCCCACCTTCCTGCACCCTTAACCCTGTATCTTACATTACTTAAGGTGCAGATCCAGTACTTTTTCAAAGAGTTTTAAGGTCTCTGCTTCCATCACCAACTCGGGCAGCGAATTCCAGGATGTTGCCTGGTCTGCAGTGTGTTGCTGTGTGGAGAGGCTGAATAGACTCGGACTGTTTTCATTAGAAAGATGGAGTTTGAAGGGTGCTGATAGAGGCCTACAAAATTATGAGTGGCATGGATAGAGTGGATGGGGCAGCACGTGGCGCAGTGGTTAGCACTGGGAATGCGGCGCTGAGGACCCGGGTTTGAATCCCATCTTTGGGTCACTGTCTGTGTGGAGTTTGCACATTCTCCCCATGAATTCGTGAGTTTCACGCCCACAACCCAAAGATGTGCTGGTTAGGAGGATTGGCCACGCTAAATTGCCCTTAATTGGAAAAAAATAATTGGCTGGCATTATTCTGGAGATTATAGCTATCCTCTACACTGTCCACCACTTGGCCAATCTTTGTGTTGCCTGCATATTTCCCATCTCACTGTGGGCACCCCCACGCCGTCGGGACTTCTGCGGGTTTGAGTGCACTGCCGGCGAAGAGGAGGATCCCGCCCTTGCAGTTTGTTGGTATAATGAAAAAATACTCTGCATTTAACACTGCTTTACCTGTCCTGGGTGTGTTTGATGGGGGCAGTGTAGAGGAAGCTTTACTCTGTATCTAACCCCGTGTTGTACCTGTCCTGGGACTGTTTGATGGGGACAGTGTGAGGAAGCTTTACTCTGTATCTAACCCCGTGCTGTACCCGTCCTGGGAGTGTTTGATGGGGACAGTGTAGAGGGAGATTTACTCTGTATCTAACCCCGTGCTGTACCTGTCCTGGGAGTGTATGATGGGGACAGTGAAGATGGAGCTTTACTCTGTATCTAGATCCGTGCTGTACCTATCCTGGGAGTGTTTGATGGGGACAGTGTGAGGGAGCTATACTCTGTATCTAACCCCGTGCTGTACCTGTCCTGGGAGTGTTTGATGGGGACAGTGTGAGGGAGCTATACTCTGTATCTAACCCCGTGCTGTACCTATCCTGGGAGTGTTTGATGGGGACAGTGTGAGGGAGCTTTACTCTGTATCTAACCCCGTGCTGTACCTGTCCTGGGTGTGTTTGATGGGGACAGTGTGAGGGAGCTATACTCTGTATCTAACCCCGTGCTGTACCTATCCTGGGAGTGTTTGATGGGGACAGTGTAGAGGGAGCTTTACTCTGTATCTAACCCCGTGCTGTACCTGTCCTGGGAGTGTTTGATGGGGATGGTGTCGAGGGAGCTTTCCTCTGTATCTAACCCCATGCTGTACCTGTCCTGGGAGTGTTTGATGGGGACAGTGTAGAGGGAGCTTTACTCTGTATCTAACCCCATGCTGTACCTGTCCTGGGAGTGTTTGATGTGGACAGTGTAGAGGGAGCTTTACTCTGAATCTAACCCCGTGCTGTACCTGTCCTGGGTGTGTTTGATGGGGACAGTGTAGAGGGAGCTTTACTCTGTATCTAACCCCATGTTGTACTTATCCTGGGAGTGTTTGATGGGGACAGTGTAGAGGGAGCTTTACTCTGAATCTAACCCCGTGCTGTACCTGTCCTGGGAGTGTTTGATGGGGACAGTGTCGAGGGTACTTTACTCTGTATCTAACCCCATGCTGTACCTGTCCTGGGTGTGTTTGATGGGGACAGTGTAGAGGGAGCTTTACTCTGTATCTAACCCCGTGCTGTACCTGTCCTGGGAGTGTTTGATGGGGACAGTGTAGAGGGAGCTTTACTCTGTATCTAACCCCATGCTGTACCTGTCCTGGGAGTGTTTGATGGGGACAGTGTAGAGGGAGCTTTACTCTGTATCTAACCCCGTGCTGTACCTGTCCTGGGAGTGTTTCATGGGGACAGTGTAGAGGTAGCTTTACTCTGTATCTAACCCCGTGCTGTACCTGTCCTGGGAGTGTTTGATGGGGACAGTGTAGAGGGAGCTTTACTCTGTATCTAACCCCATGCTGTACCTGTCCTGGGAGTGTTTGATGGGGACAATGTAGAGGGAGCTTTACTCTGTATCTAACCCCATGCTGTACCTGTCCTGGGAGTGTTTGATGGGGACAATGTAGAGGGAGCTTTACTCTGTTTCTAACTTTGTGCTGTACCGGTCCTGGGTGTGTTTGATGGGGACAGTGTAGAGGGAGTTTTACTCTGTATCTAACCCCATGCTGTACCTGTCCTAGGAGTGTTTGATGGGGACAATGTAGAGGGAGCTTTACTCTGTATCTAACTTTGTGCTGTACCTGTCCTGGGAGTATTTGATGGGGACAATGTAGAGGGAGCTTTACTCTGTATCTAACTTTGTGCTGTACCGGTCCTGGGAGTGTTTGATGGGGACAGTGTGGAGGGAGCTTTACTCTGTATCTAACCCCATGCTGTACCTGTCCTGGGAGTGTTTGATGGGGACAATGTAGAGGGAACTTTACTCTGTATCTAACCCCGTGCTGTACCTGTCCTTGGAGTGTTTGATGGGGACAATGTAGAGGGAGCTTTACTCTGTATCTAACTTTGTGCTGTACCGGTCCTGGGAGTGTTTGATGGGGACAGTGTAGAGGGAGCTTTACTCTGTATCTAACCCCGTGCTGTACCTGTCCTGGGACTGTTTGATGGGGACAATGTAGAGGGAGCTTTACTCTGTATCTAACCCCGTGCTGTACCTGTCCTGGGATTGTTTGATGGGGACAGTGTGAGGGAGCTTTACTCTGTATCTAACCCCGTGCTGTACCGGTCCTGGGAGTGTTTGATGGGGACAGTGTGAGGGAGCTTTACTCTGTATCTAACCCCGTGCTGTACCTGTCCTGGGAGTGTTTGATGGGGACAGTGTGAGGGAGATTTACTCTGTATCTAACCACATGCTGTACCTGTCCTGGGAGTGTTTCATGGGGACAGTGTAGAGGGAGCTTTACTCTGTATCTAACCACATGCTGTACCTGTCCTGGGAGTGTTTGATGGGGACAGTGTGAGGGAGATTTACTCTGTATCTAACCCCGTGCTGTACCTGTCCTGGGAGTGTTTGATGGGGACAGTGTGAGGGAGCTTTACTCTGTATCTAACCCCATGCTGTACCTGTCCTGGGAGTGTTTGATGGGGACAGTGTAGAGGGAGCTTTACTCTGTATCTAACCCCGTGCTGTACCGGTCCTGGGAGTGTTTGATGGGGACAGTGTAGAGGGAGCTTTACTCTGTATCTAACCCCATGCTGTACCTGTCCTGGGAGTGTTTGATGGGGACTGTATAGAGGGAGCTTTACTCTGTATCTAACCCCGTGCTGTACCTGTCCTGGGAATGTTTGATGGGAGGTCGGTGTGCGTGGTTTCTACATACCCAGTATTTGCGGATTTGTCCGTCATATCGTTGGTCTTCACCCCACCTACAAACAATAAAATAATCATTGGTCTTTTCATTCCTGAGTTATTAGTCAGAAACAATATTCCTTTCATACGCTAACTGCCTCTGGAACATTGCAGATCAGAAAAGCTGCAGCTGTGTGGAGAGCTGTGTTTGTGTTTTCCTTGTTTGGTGACAGCCTGGGGGGGCTTGTGGCTCCATTCACTGCCTGAGTGAGCTGCTCTTAGTGAGACAGCGACCACCCACGACCACCCAGCCTGACGTAAGACGAGCAATCTGACAGGTTGTTCATTCCTCATTACTGTCCAGGACATTTGCCTGAGTGTGGGTGCGTGCATGAAGACCAAACACAGGAGATAGACAGCAGTCTGCTGGCTGGGAATCTACATGAGGCTCTTCAGTTGATTTTTCCTAATAGGCCTCAGGTACAGTGCCTGCTGTTGGCTGCTTATAGGCAGGTCAAACCACAGCTCCAACAGACTGCCCAGTGGCACCAAGATTAATCAGGGGGTGTGAGGGAGGGGATGGGTGTCAGGTTATTTCACGTGTTTTGGGAGGGTGTGGGGGGGCGGGGGGGACTTGGGGCGACAGGGAGCTCAGTTAGGGCAGCAAAACCCCAAACATTCCCTGTGTGATCCAGTGAGGAAAGGTTCAGATTTATCCCTGAGAGTCTCCTCTACCTCTCCAGCTGGCTTTACTCAGGAACCCAAGTTATCTCCTGGCTGTACCCAGTTATTTCCAGCCCTCATGGCTGTTCAAACACCAATGGGATTCAAAAGGCCAAACCGATCAACATTAATCAAAAGCTGCCAGAGTCAGGCAGGCTTGGTGGCTACCTAAAGAAGGGCTCAATGAAGCTGGTGGTGGGTGGGGTAGGTCTGGTGGTGGGTGGGGTAGGTCTTTGCACAGCTATTTGAGAGAATTACAAACCCAAATTTATTTGGTGTTTTGCACAACTAAGATATATTGTAAAGCATTTACAGTAAACTAAGTACAAACAGCAATGCAATAATGACCAGATAAAGTTTTCATAATATTGAGGGTTAAATATCTGTCTGGTCACCAAGGAGAATGCCTTTGCTCTTCTCTGAAATGGTATTGTGGGATCTTCCATCTGAGAAAGCAGGCAGTGACATAGACTCATTTGAAAGGGAGGACAATGGGCGGTGCGGCACTCCCTCAGTGCTGCCGACCTACATTTTGTGTTCAAATCCTGCAGTGGGATCTGAGCCTGGAAAATTTTGACTCGGAGATGAGAATGATACTAACTAGGTCACAGTTAATACACACACCCTATTCCTATTTGCTGGGGAGGGTTAAATCTCCCCTTTTCTGACATCTGGCTGCTGTTACCAATGGGGCTGTTCGCCACAGAAAATCAGTTCGGAATGGAGATCTGGATAATGTTTTGAATCGTTTAAATGTCCAGGTTAAACCCCATGATTGAGGAGGTGTGGTCGACACAACTAGTGGTATATTGTATGTATTACGGCACTGCCCGTATATTACAGGTACGACGGTAAATCCCTGCCTGCTGGCTCCGCCCAGCAGGCGACGTATAAAAGTGTGTGCTCTCCTGCGCTGATTCCATTCTGGTTCCAACTGCAGGAGGCACAACATCTTGTGCAAAAAAGCCTCAATTGTTTCACCATTTTCGTCTCGTGGTAATTGACGGTGCATCAATTTATTGCACAAGATGTTGTGCCCCCCGCAGCTGGTGAAACAATCGAGGCTTTGGAGGTGGCATTGAAAATCCAGGCTGAGCAACAGGGCAGCGCAGAGGTGGGGGAGGACGTAGAGCCGGAAGTTGCTGAACTTTACACCCTGGACGGTGAGGGTCGCGATACAGTACCCCCGTATTTCAACAGAATGGGATCCGGAGGCCAGGGAGATTTTCTGGGTGACGGGGTGTACCGGGAGGGAGCAGCACCTTACCGTAGTGGAGTGGATGAAGCTCTCTGTGCTCCCGGAGTCAAAGAGACAGGTCGGCTCGTACCCGTTGATCTTCATCGTCGTCGTAGCGGTCGCGAGATTGCGGGGCCGAGACTAATCCAGGGTGATGGAGGCAAGCTGCGGAAGATGTTGGGAGGTCCCGGGCTGATCAGCGGTGACTTTGGTAGCAGTAGGCGGCGAACGGCCAGACGAGCCGGGTTCCTGAGGCGCGGTCCAAAATGGCGCCGAAGGTGGCGGCGCCCATGGTCTGCACATGGCGGGCGGCATCAAAGATGGCGGCGCCCCGCAACCTGCCCTACTCCATTGAGGAGGTCAGGACCGTCACCAGAGACTGCCAAGTTTGCGCAGAGTGCAAGCCGCACTTCTACCGGCCAGATAAAGCACACCTGGTGAAGGCCTCCCGCCCCTTTGAACGACTTCAAAGGGCCCCTCCCCTCCACCGACCGCAACGTGTACTTCCTCAACGTAATTGACGAGTACTCCCGGTTCCCTTTCGCCATCCCGTCCCGACATGACTTCTGCCACGGTATTCAAATCCCTGCACAGCATCTTCACTCTGTTCGGTTTCCCACCTACATCCACAGCGATGGGGGATCCTCGTTCATGAGCGATGAGCTGCGTCAGTTCCTGCTCAGCAAAGGCATCGCCTTGAGCAGGACGACCAGCTACAGGCGGAGGGTCAAAGCCCCGACAGACTTAATTTGTGATGTTTTCGTCACCCCCGCCGGACCTTTTTTTAACAGGGGGTAAATGTGGTAGACACCACTAGTGGTATATTGTATGTATTATGACACTGCCCGTATATTACAGGTACGACGGTAAAACCCTGCCTGTTGCAGCTGCGGGAGGCACAACATCTTGTGCAATAAAGCGTTGATTGTTTCACCATTTTCGTCTCGTGGTAATTGACGGTACATCAGGAGGGTGACTCCATTCGGATTGTTGGTACAATCTCAGTGATCCGAAATCTGTAAAAGGTAGTTCTGAGTGTTTGGTTTTCCTGCAGGATTAGGAATCCAGACGATGGAAGTTTACACACAGAAATTCTTTGTCATTCTGGTCCCTGAATATTTTATGAATATCCCGGAGATCAGGAAGAGAATTGAGATATCAAAGAGTTGCACAAGGTACAAGCTGTACTCAGTTATCTCCAGCCCTCATGTCCTGTCCCCAGCTCTGGCTTGTTATTTGCTCAGTGACAACAAAAGCTGAATTAGTCCTTCCATTTTGAGCCAAGTTCATTTTCCACTGAGAAACGACAGCTGTTAGAGGTTAACACCCAACCGGAGGTCACCAAGCAGATTCCATTCAGGAATCTCTAACAATACAGGGACCAGTCAGTGCTTCCGGCAAACCTCTGGGCAGGATTCCACCTGTCAACCTACTGTTGCAACACAACCAAACTGTGAGTCATGTAATATCAGAGTATTTCCTCAGACTAAAGTTAAAATGATCCACATTAACAAATACCAAACCCCACAGAGAATAAACATTCCAATCACGCCAACAGTTGGCCAGGAACGTTTTAGAAATTCCTTAGATCAATACATTCAGTCTGAATATCTGATCTGAATCAGCAATCACACCGATACCGGGATCGCGATCTGAATCAGTGCTCACACCGACACCGGGATCTCGATCTGAATCAGCGCTCACACCGACACCGGGATCTCGATCTGAGTCAGCGCTCACACCGACACCGGATTGTCGATCTGAATCAGCGCTCACACCGACATTGGGATCTCGATCTGAGTCAGCGCTCACACCGACACCGGGATCTCGATCTGAATCAGCGCTCACAACGACACCGGATTGTCGATCTGAATCAGCGCTCACACCAACACTGGGATCTCGATCTGAGTCAGCGCTCACACCGACATTGGGATGTCGATCTGAATCAGCGATCACACCGACACCGGGATCTCGATCTGAATCAGCGCTCACACCGACACCGGGACCTCGATCTGAATCAGCGATCACACCGACACCGGGATCACGATCTGAGTCAGCGCTCACACCGACACCGGGATCTCGATCTGAATCAGCGCTCACACCGACATTGGGATCTCGATCTGAGTCAGCGCTCATACCGACACCGGGATCTCGATCTGAATCAGTGCTCACACCGACACCGGGATCTCGATCTGAATCAGCGCTCACACCGACACCGGGATCTCGATCTGAATCAGCGCTCACACCGACATCGGGATCTCGATCTGAGTCAGCGCTCACACTGACATCGGGATCTCGATCTGAATCAGCGCTCACACCGACACCGGGATCTCGATCTGAATCAGCGCTCGCACTGACACCGGGATCTCGATCTGAATCAGCGCTCACACCGACATTGGGATCTCGATCTGAATCTGCGCTCACACCGACACTGGGATCTCGATCTGTATCAGTGCTCACACCGACACCGGGATCTCGATCTGAATCAGCGCTCACAATGACACCGGATTGTCGATCTGAATCAGCGCTCACACCGACACCGGGATCTCGATCTGAATCAGCGCTCACAATGACACCGGGATCTCGATCTGAATCAGCGCTCGCACCAACACTGGTATCTCGATCTGAGTCAGCGCTCACACCGACACCGGGATCTCGATCTGAATCAGCGCTCACACCGACATTGGGATCTCGATCTGAATCAGTGCTCACACCGACACCAGGATCTCGATCTGAATCAGCGATCACACCGACACCGGGATCTCGATCTGAATCAGCGCTCACACCGACACCGGGATCTCGATCTGAATCTGCGCTCACACCGACACTGGGATCTCGATCTGAGTCAGCGCTCACACCGACACCGGGATCTCGATCTGAAGCAGCGCTCACACCGACATCGGGATCTCGATCTGAATCAGCGCTCACACCGACACCGGGATCTCGATCAGAATCAGCGCTCACACCGACATTGGGATCTCGATCTGAATCAGTGCTCACACCGACACCAGGATCTCGATCTGAATCAGCGATCACACCGACACCGGGATCTCGATCTGAATCAGCGCTCACACCGACACCGGGATCTCGATCTGAATCTGCGCTCACACCGACACTGGGATCTCGATCTGAGTCAGCGCTCACACCGACACCGGGATCTCGATCTGAAGCAGCGCTCACACCGACATCGGGATCTCGATCTGAATCAGCGCTCACACCGACACCGGGATCTCGATCAGAATCAGCGCTCACACCGACACCGGGATCTCGATCTGAATCAGTGCTCACACCGACACCGGGATCTCGATCTGAATCAGCGCTCACACCGACACCGGGATCTCGATCTGAAGCAGCGCTCACACCGACATCGGGATCTCGATCTGAATCAGCGCTCACACCGACACCGGGATCTCGATCAGAATCAGCGCTCACACCGACACCAGGATCTCGATCTGAAACAGCGCTCACACCGACACCGGGATCTCGATCTGAATCAGCGCTCACACCGACACCGGGATCTCGATCTGAATCAGCGCTCACACCGACATCGGGATCTCGATCTGAATCAGCGTTCACACCGACATCGGGATCTCGATCTGAATCTGCGATCACACCGACACCGGGATCTCGATCTGAATCAGCGCTCACACCGACATCGGGATCTCGATCTGAATCAGCGCTCACACCGACACCGGGATCGCGATCTGAATCATCGCACACACCGACACCGGGATCTGGATCTGAATCAGCGTTCACACCGACATCGGGATCTTGATCTGAATCTGCGATCACACCGACACCGGGATCACGATCTGAATCAGCGCTCACACCGACACCGGGATCTCGATCTGAATCAGCGCTCACACCGACATCGGGATCTGGATCTGAGTCAGCGCTCACACCGACATCGGGATCTCGATCTGAATCAGCGCTCACACCGTCACCGGGACCTCGATCTGAATCAGCGATCACACCGACACCGGGATCTCGATCTGAATCACGCTCACACCGACATCGGGATCTCGATCTAAGTCAGCGCTCACACTTACATCGGGATCTCGATCTGAATCAGCGCTCACACCGTCACCAGGACCTCGATCTGAATCTGCGATCACACCGACACCGGGATCTCGATCTGAATCAGTGCTCACACCGACACCGGGATCTCGATCTGAATCAGCGCTCGCACTGACACCGGGATCTCAATCTGAATCAGCGCTCACACCGACACCGGGATCTCGATCTGAATCAGTGCTCACACCGACATTGGGATCTCGATCTGAATCAGTGCTCACACCGACATTGGGATCTCGATCTGAATCAACGCTCACACCGACACCGGGATCTCGATCTGAATCTGCGATCACACCGACACCGGGATCACGATCTGAATCAGCGCTCACACCGACATCGGGATCTTGATCTGAGTCAGCGCTCACACCGACACCGGGATCTCAATCTGAATCAGTGCTGACACTGACATCGGGATCACGATCTGAATCAGCGCTCAAACCGACATCGGGATCTCGATCTGAATCAGAGCTCACACCGACACCGGGATCTCGATCTGAACCAGCGCTCACACTGATATCGGGATCACGATCTGAATCAGCGCTCACACCGACACCGGGATCTCGATCTGATTCAGCGCTCACACCGACATCGGGATCTCGATCTGAATCTGCGATCACACCGACATCGGGATCTCGATCTGAGTCAGCGCTCACACCGACACCGGGATCTCGATCTGAATCAGCGATCACACCGACACCGGGATCTCGATCTGAATCAGCGCTCACACCGACATCAGGATCTCGATCTGAATCAGCACTCACACCGACACTCGGATTTTGATCTGAATCAGCGTTCACACCGACACCGGGATCTCGATCTGAATCAGCGCTCACACCGACATCGGGATCTCGATCTGAATCAGCGCTCACACCGACACCGGGATCTTGATCTGAATCAGCGCTCGCACTGACACCGGGATCTTAATCTGAATCAGCTCTCACACCGACACCGGGATCTCGATCTGAATCAGCGCTCACACCGACACCGGGATCTCGATCTGAATCAGCGCTCACACCGACATCGGGATCTCGATCTGAATCTGCGCTCACACCGACACCGGGATCTCGATCTGAATCTGCGATCACACCGACACCGGGATCTCGATCTGAGTCAGCGATCACACCGACACCGGGATCTCGATCTGAATCAGCTCTCACACCGACACCGGGATCTCGATCTGAATCAGCGCTCACACTGACACTGGGATCCCGAACTGAATCAGCGCTCACACCGACATTGGGATCTCGATCAAAATCAACGCTCACACCGACACCAGGATCTCAATCTGAATCAGCGCGCACACTGACATCGGGATCTCGATCTGAATCAGCGCTCACACCGACACCGGGATCTCGATCTGAATCAGTGCTCACACCGACATCGGGATCTCGATCTGAATCTACGCTCACACCGACACTGGGATCTCGATCTGAATCAGCGCTCACACCGACACCGGGATCTCGATCTGAATCAGCACTCACACCGACAACGGGATTTCGATCTGAATCAGTGAATGCTCCAACACTGGGATCTCAATTTGAATCAGCGCTCACACCGACACCGGGATCTCGATCTGAATCAGCGCTCACACCGACATCGGGATCTCGATCTGAATCAGTGCTCACACCGACACCGGGATCTCGATCTGAATCAGCGCTCGCATCGACACCGTATCTCGATCTGAATCAGCGATCACACCGACACCGGGATCTCGATCTGAATCAGCGCTCACACCGACACCGGGATCTCGATCTGAATCAGCGCTCGCACCGACACCGGGACCTCTATCTGAATCAGCGCTCATACCGACACCGGATTCTCGATCTGAATCAGTGCTCACACCGACATCAGGATCTCGATCTGAATCAGTGCTCACACTGACATCGGGATCACGATCTGAATCAGCGCTCACACCGACATCGGGATCTCGATCTGAATCAGAGCTCACACCGACACCGGGATCTCGATCTGAATCAGCGCTCACACTGATATCGGGATCTCGATCTGAATCTGCGATCACACCGACATCGGGATCTCGATCTGAGTCAGCGCTCACACCGACACCGGGATCTCGATCTGAATCAGCGATCACACCGACACCGGGATCTCGATCTGAATCAGCGCTCACACCGACATCAGGATCTCGATCTGAATCTGCACTCACACCGACACTCGGATTTTGATCTGAATCAGCGTTCACACTGACACCGGGATCTCGATCTGAATCAGCGCTCACACCGACATCGGGATCTCGATCTGAATCAGCGCTCACACCGACACCGGGATCTTGATCTGAATCAGCGCTCGCACTGACACCGGGATCTCAATCTGAATCAGCTCTCACACCGACACCGGGATCTCGATCTGAATCAGCGCTCACACCGACACCGGGATCTCGATCTGAATCAGCGCTCACACTGACATCGGGATCTCGATCTGAATCTGCGCTCACACCGACACCGGGATCTCGATCTGAATCTGCGATCACAACGACACCGGGATCTCGATCTGAGTCAGCGATCACACCGACACCGGGATCTCGATCTGAATCAGCTCTCACACCGACACCGGGATCTCGATCTGAATTAGCGCTCACACTGACAGTGGGATCCCGAACTGAATCAGCGCTCTCACCGACATTGGGATCTCGATCAAAATCAACGCTCACACCGACACCAGGATCTCAATCTGAATCAGCGCTCACACTGACATCGGGATCTCAATCTGAATCAGCGCTCACACTGACACCGGGATCTCGATCTGAATCAGTGCTCACACCGACATCGGGATCTCGATCTGAATCTACGCTCACACCGACACTGGGATCTCGATCTGAATCAGCGCTCACACCGACACCGGGATCTCGATCTGAATCAGCACTCACACCGACATTGGGATCTCGATCTGAATCAGTGAATGCTCCAACACTGGGATCTCAATTTGAATCAGCGCTCACACCGACACCGGGATCTCGATCTGAATCAGCGCTCACACCGACATCAGGATCACGATCTGAATCAGCGCTCAAACCGACATCGGGATCTCGATCTGAATCAGAGCTCACACCGACACCGGGATCTCGATCTGAATCAGCGCTCACACTGATATCGGGATCACGATCTGAATCAGCGCTCACACCGACACCGGGATCTCGATCTGATTCAGCGCTCACACCGACACCGGGATCTCGATCTGAATCAGCGCTCACACCGACATCAGGATCTCGATCTGAATCAGCACTCACACCGACACTCGGATTTTGATCTGAATCAGCGTTCACACCGACACCGGGATCTCGATCTGAATCAGCGCTCACACCGACATCGGGATCTCGATCTGAATCAGCGCTCACACCGACACCGGGATCTAGATCTGAATCAGCCCTCGCACTGACACCGGGATCTCAATCTGAATCAGCTCTCACACCGACACCGGGATCTCGATCTGAGTCAGCGATCACACCGACACCGGGATCTCGATCTGAATCAGCTCTCACACCGACACCGGGATCTCGATCTGAATCAGCGCTCACACTGACACTAGGATCCCGAACTGAATCAGCGCTCACACCGACATTGGGATCTCGATCAAAATCAACGCTCACACCGACACCAGGATCTCAATCTGAATCAGCGCTCACACTGACATCGGGATCTCGATCTGAATCAGCGCTCACACCGACACCGGGATCTCGATCTGAATCAGTGCTCACACCGACATCGGGATCTCGATCTGAATCTACGCTCACACCGACACTGGGATCTCGATCTGAATCAGCGCTCACACCGACACCGGGATCTCGATCTGAATCAACACTCACACCGACAACGGGATTTCGATCTGAATCAGTGAATGCTCCAACACTGGGATCTCAATTTGAATCAGCGCTCACACCGACACCGGGATCTCGATCTGAATCAGCGCTCACACCGACATCGGGATCTCGATCTGAATCAGAGCTCACACCGACACCGGGATCTCGATCTGAATCAGCGCTCGCATCGACACCGTATCTCGATCTGAATCAGCGATCACACCGACACCGGGATCTCGATCTGAATCAGCGCTCACACCGACACCGGGATCTCGATCTGAATCAGCGCTCGCACCGACACCGGGACCTCGGTCTGAATCAGCGCTCATACCGACACCGGATTCTCGATCTGAATCAGTGCTCACACCGACATCGGGATCTCGATCTGAATCAGTGCTCACACTGACATCGGGATCACGATCTGAATCAGCGCTCACACCGACATCGGGATCTCGATCTGAATCAGAGCTCACACCGACACCGGGATCTCGATCTGAATCAGCGCTCACACTGATATCGGGATCACGATCTGAATCAGCGCTCACACCGACACCGGGATCTCGATCTGATTCAGCACTCACACCGACATCGGGATCTCGATCTGAATCTGCGATCACACCGACATCGGGATCTCGATCTGAGTCAGCGCTCACACCGACACCGGGATCTCGATCTGAATCAGCGATCACACCGACACCGGGATCTCGATCTGAATCAGCGCTCACACCGACATCAGGATCTCGATCTGAATCAGCACTCACACCGACACTCGGATTTTGATCTGAATCAGCGTTCACACCGACACCGGGATCTCGATCTGAATCAGCGCTCACACCGACATCGGGATCTCGATCTGGATCAGCGCTCACACCGACACCGGGATCTTGATCTGAATCAGCGCTCGCACTGACACCGGGATCTCAATCTGAATCAGCTCTCACACCGACACCGGGATCTCGATCTGAATCAGCGCTCACACCGACACCGGGATCTCGAGCTGAATCAGCGCTCACACCGACATCGGGATCTCGATCTGAATCTGCGCTCACACCGACACCGGGATCTCGATCTGAATCTGCGATCACAACGACACCGGGATCTCGATCTGAGTCAGCGATCACACCGACACCGGGATCTCGATCTGAATCAGCTCTCACACCGACACCGGGATCTCGATCTGAATTAGCGCTCACACTGACACTGGGATCCCGAACTGAATCAGCGCTCACACCGACATTGGGATCTCGATCAAAATCAACGCTCACACCGACACCAGGATCTCAATCTGAATCAGCGCTCACACTGACATCGGGATCTCAATCTGAATCAGCGCTCACACTGACACCGGGATCTCGATCTGAATCAGTGCTCACACCGACATCGGGATCTCGATCTGAATCTACGCTCACACCGACACTGGGATCTCGATCTGAATCAGCGCTCACACCGACACCGGGATCTCGATCTGAATCAGCACTCACACCGACATCGGGATCTCGATCTGAATCAGTGAATGCTCCAACACTGGGATCTCAATTTGAATCAGCGCTCACACCAACACCGGGATCTCGATCTGAATCAGCGCTCACACCGAAATCAGGATCACGATCTGAATCAGCGCTCAAACCGACATCGGGATCTCGATCTGAATCAGAGCTCACACCGACACCGGGATCTCGATCTGAATCAGCGCTCACACTGATATCGGGATCACGATCTGAATCAGCGCTCACACCGACACCGGGATCTCGATCTGATTCAGCGCTCACACCGACATCGGGATCTCGATCTGAATCTGCGATCGCACCGACGTCGGGATCTCGATCTGAGTCATCGCTCACACCGACACCGGGATCTCGATCTGAATCAGCGATCACACCGACACCGGGATCTCGATCTGAATCAGCGCTCACACCGACATCAGGATCTCGATCTGAATCAGCACTCACACCGACACTCGGATTTTGATCTGAATCAGCGTTCACACCGACACCGGGATCTCGATCTGAATCAGCGCTCACACCGACACCGGGATCTCGATCTGAATCAGTGCTCACACCGACATCGGGATCTCGATCTGAATCTACGCTCACACCGACACTGGGATCTCGATCTGAATCAGCGCTCACACCGACACCGGGATCTCGATCTGAATCAGCACTCACACCGACAACGGGATTTCGATCTGAATCAGTGAATGCTCCAACACTGGGATCTCAATTTGAATCAGCGCTCACACCGACACCGGGATCTCGATCTGAATCAGCGCTCACACCGACATCGGGATCTCGATCTGAATCAGTGCTCACACCGACACCGGGATCTCGATCTGAATCAGCGCTCGCATCGACACCGTATCTCGATCTGAATCAGCGATCACACCGACACCGGGATCTCGATCTGAATCAGCGCACACACCGACACCGGGATCTCGATCTGAATCAGCGCTCGCACCGACACCGGGACCTCGATCTGAATCAGCGCTCATACCGACACCGGATTCTCGATCTGAATCAGTGCTCACACCGACATCGGGATCTCGATCTGAATCAGTGCTCACACTGACATCGGGATCACGATCTGAATCAGCGCTCACACCGACATCGGGATCTCGATCTGAATCAGAGCTCACACCGACACCGGGATCTCGATCTGAATCAGCGCTCACACTGATATCGGGATCACGATCTGAATCAGCGCTCACACCGACACCGGGATCTCGATCTGATTCAGCACTCACACCGACATCGGGATCTCGATCTGAATCTGCGATCACACCGACATCGGGATCTCGATCTGAGTCAGCGCTCACACCGACACCGGGATCTCGATCTGAAACAGCGATCACACCGACACCGGGATCTCGATCTGAACCAGCGCTCACACCGACATCAGGATCTCGATCTGAATCAGCACTCACACCGACACTCGGATTTTGATCTGAATCAGCGTTCACACCGACACCGGGATCTCGATCTGAATCAGCGCTCACACCGACATCGGGATCTCGATCTGAATCAGCGCTCACACCGACACCGGGATCTTGATCTGAATCAGCGCTCGCACTGACACCGGGATCTCAATCTGAATCAGCTCTCACACCGACACCGGGATCTCGATCTGAATCAGCGCTCACACCGACACCGGGATCTCGATCTGAATCAGCGCTCACACCGACATCGGGATCTCGATCTGAATCTGCGCTCACACCGACACCGGGATCTCGATCAAAATCAACGCTCACACCGACACCAGGATCTCAATCTGAATCAGCGCTCACACTGACATCGGGATCTCAATCTGAATCAGCGCTCACACTGACACCGGGATCTCGATCTGAATCAGTGCTCACACCGACATCGGGATCTCGATCTGAATCTACGCTCACACCGACACTGGGATCTCGATCTGAATCAGCGCTCACACCGACACCGGGATCTCGATCTGAATCAGCACTCACACCGACACCGGGATCTCGATCTGAATCAGCGCTCGCATCGACACCGTATCTCGATCTGAATCAGCGATCACACCGACACCGGGATCTCGATCTGAATCAGCGTTCACACCGACACCGGGATCTCGATCTAAATCAGCGCTCGCACCGACACCGGGACCTCGATCTGAATCAGCGCTCATACCGACACCGGATTCTCGATCTGAATCAGTGCTCACACCGACATCGGGATCTCGATCTGAATCAGCGCTCACACCGACACCGGGATCTCGATCTGAATCTGCGATCACACCGACACCGGGACCTCGATCTGAATCAGCGCTCATACCGACACCGGATTCTCGATCTGAATCAGTGCTCACACCGACACCTGGATCACGATCTGAATCAGCGCTCACACCGACACCGGATTCTCGATCTGAATCAGTGCTCACACCGACACAGGGATCTCGATCTGAATCAGCGCTCATACCGACAACGGATTCTCGATCTGAATCAGCGCTCACACCGACACCGGGACCTCGATCTGAATCAGCGCTCATACCAACACCGGATTCTCGATCTGAATCAGAGCTCACACCGACATCGGGATCTCGATCTGAATCAGCGCTCACACCGACACCGGGATCTCGATCTGAATCAGCGCTCACACCGACACCGGGACCTCGATCTGAATCAGCGCTCATACCGACCCCGGATTTCCGATCTGAATGAGTGCTCACACCGACATCGGGATCTCAATGTGAATCAGCGCTCACACCGACACCGGGATCTCGATCTGAATCAGCGATCACACCGACACCGGGATCTCGATCTGAATCAGCGCTCACACCGACACCGGGATCTCGATCTGAATCAGCGCTCACACCGACATCGGGATCTCGATCTGAATCAGCGCTCACACCGACACCGGGATCTCGATCTGAATCACTGCTCACACCGACACCGGGATCTCGATCTGAATCAGCGCTCATACCGACACCGGATTCCCGATCTGAATCAGCAATCACACCGACACCGGGATCTCGATCTGAATCAGTGCTCACACCGGCACCGGTATCTCGATCTGAATCAGTGCTCACACCGACACCGGGATCTCGATCTGAATCTGCGCTCACACCGACACCGGGATCTCGATCTGAATCAGTGCTCACACCGACACCGGGATCTCGATCTGAATCAGTGCTCACACCGACACCGGGATCTCGATCTGAATCAGCGCTCACACCGACACCGGGATCTCGATCTGAAACAGCGCTCACACCGACACCGGGATCACGATCTGAATCAGCGCTCACACCGACACCGGGATCTCGATCTGGATCAGCGATCACACCGACACCGGGATCTCGATCTGAGTCAGCGATCACACCGACACCGGGATCTCGATTTGAGTCAGCGCTCACACCGACACCGGGATCTCGATGTGAATCTACGCTCACACCGACACTGCGATCTCGATCTGAATCAGCGCTCACACCGACACCGGGATCTCGATCTGAATCAGCACTCACACCGACATCGGGATCTCGATCTGAATCAGTGAATGCTCCAACACCGGGATCTCGATCTGAATCAGCGCTCGCATCGACACCGTATCTCGATCTGAATCAGCGATCACACCGACACCGGGATCTCGATCTGAATCAGCGCTCACACCGACGCCGGGATCTCGATCTGAATCAGCGCTCGCACCGACACCGGGACCTCGATCTGAATCAGCGCTCATACCGACACCGGATTCTCGATCTGAATCAGTGCTCACACCGACATCGGGATCTCGATCTGAATCAGCGCTCACACCGGCACCGGTATCTCGATCTGAATCAGTGCTCACACCGACACCGGGATCTCGATCTGAATCTGCGCTCACACCGACACCGGGATCTCGATCTGAATCAGTGCTCACACCGACACCGGGATCTCGATCTGAATCAGTGCTCACACCGACACCGGGATCTCGATCTGAATCAGCGCTCACACCGACACCGGGATCTCGATCTGAAACAGCGCTCACACCGACACCGGGATCACGATCTGAATCAGCGCTCACACCGACACCGGGATCTCGATCTGGATCAGCGATCACACCGACACCGGGATCTCGATCTGAGTCAGCGATCACACCGACACCGGGATCTCGATTTGAGTCAGCGCTCACACCGACACCGGGATCTCGATCTGAATCTACGCTCACACCGACACTGGGATCTCGATCTGAATCAGCGCTCACACCGACACCGGGATCTCGATCTGAATCAGCACTCACACCGACATCGGGATCTCGATCTGAATCAGTGAATGCTCCAACACCGGGATCTCGATCTGAATCAGCGCTCGCATCGACACCGTATCTCGATCTGAATCAGCGATCACACCGACACCGGGATCTCGATCTGAATCAGCGCTCACACCGACACCGGGATCTCGATCTGAATCAGCGCTCGCACCGACACCGGGACCTCGATCTGAATCAGCGCTCATACCGACACCGGATTCTCGATCTGAATCAGTGCTCACACCGACATCGGGATCTCGATCTCAATCAGCGCTCACACCGACACCGGGATCTCGATCTGAATCTGCGATCACACCGACACCGGGACCTCGATCTGAATCAGTGCTCATACCGACACCGGATTCTCGATCTGAATCAGTGCTCACACCGACATCTGGATCACGATCTGAATCAGCGCTCACACCGACACCGGATTCTCGATCTGAATCAGTGCTCACACCGACATCGGGATCTCGATCTGAATCAGCGCTCATACCGACAACGGATTCACGATCTGAATCAGCGCTCACACCGACACCGGGATCTCGATCTGGATCAGCGATCACACCGACACCGGGATCTCGATCTGAGTCAGCGATCACACCGACACCGGGATCTCGATTTGAGTCAGCGCTCACACCGACACCGGGATCTCGATCTGAATCTGCGCTCGCACCCACACGGGGATCACGATCTGAATCAGCGCTCACACCGACACCGGGATCTCGATCTGAGTCAGCGATCACACCGACACCGGGATCTCGATCTGAGTCAGCGATCACACCGACACCGGGATCTCGATCTGAGTCAGCGATTACACCGACACCGGGATCACGATCTGAATCAGCGCTCATACCGACACCGGGATCTCGATCTGAGTCAGCGATCGCACCGACACCGGGATCACGATCTGAATCAGCGCTCACACCGACACCAGGATCTCGATCTGAATGGTGATGGCCAGAACAAGGGGAGATAGAAATAGAACAGATGTCAGAGGTAGGTTCTTTACCCAGAGAGTAGTAAGGGCGTGGAATGTCCTGCCTGCAACAGTCGTGGACTCGCCAACATTAAAGGGCATTTAAATGGTCATTGGATAAACATATGGACAATAAGGGAATAGTGTAGATGGGCTTTAGAGTGGTTTCACAGGTCGGCACAACATCGAGGGCTGAAGGGCCTGTACTGCGCTGTAATGTTCTATTGTTCTATCTCGATCTGAATCAGCGCTCACACCGACATCGGGATCTCGATCTGAATCAGCGCTCACACCGACACCGGGATCTTGATCTGAATCAGCGCTCGCACTGACACCGGGATCTCAATCTGAATCAGCTCGCACACCGACACCGGGATCTCGATCTGAATCAGCGTTCACACCGACACCGGGATCTGGATCTGAATCAGCGCTCACACCGACATCGGGATCTCGATCTGAATCTGCGCTCACACCGACACCGGGATCTCGATCTGAATCAGTGCTCACACCGACACCGGGATCTCGATCTGAATCAGTGCTCACACCGACACCGGGATCTCGATCTGAATCAGCGCTCACACCGACACCGGGATCTCGATCTGAAACAGCGCTCACACCGACACCGGGATCACGATCTGAATCAGCGCTCACACCGACACCGGGATCTCGATCTGGATCAGCGATCACACCGACACCGGGATCTCGATCTGAGTCAGCGATCACACCGACACCGGGATCTCGATTTGAGTCAGCGCTCACACCGACACCGGGATCTCGATCTGAATCTACGCTCACACCGACACTGGGATCTCGATCTGAATCAGCGCTCACACCGACACCGGGATCTCGATCTGAATCAGCACTCACACCGACATCGGGATCTCGATCTGAATCAGTGAATGCTCCAACACCGGGATCTCGATCTGAATCAGCGCTCGCATCGACACCGTATCTCGATCTGAATCAGCGATCACACCGACACCGGGATCTCGATCTGAATCAGCGCTCACACCGACACCGGGATCTCGATCTGAATCAGCGCTCGCACCGACACCGGGACCTCGATCTGAATCAGCGCTCATACCGACACCGGATTCTCGATCTGAATCAGTGCTCACACCGACATCGGAATCTCGATCTCAATCAGCGCTCACACCGACACCGGGATCTCGATCTGAATCTGCGATCACACCGACACCGGGACCTCGATCTGAATCAGTGCTCATACCGACACCGGATTCTCGATCTGAATCAGTGATCACACCGACATCTGGATCACGATCTGAATCAGCGCTCACACCGACACCGGATTCTCGATCTGAATCAGTGCTCACACCGACATCGGGATCTCGATCTGAATCAGCGCTCATACCGACAACGGATTCACGATCTGAATCAGCGCTCACACCGACACCGGGATCTCGATCTGGATCAGCGATCACACCGACACCGGGATCTCGATCTGAGTCAGCGATCACACCGACACCGGGATCTCGATTTGAGTCAGCGCTCACACCGACACCGGGATCTCGATCTGAATCTGCGCTCGCACCCACACGGGGATCACGATCTGAATCAGCGCTCACACCGACACCGGGATCTCGATCTGAGTCAGCGATCACACCGACACCGGGATCTCGATCTGAGTCAGCGATCACACCGACACCGGGATCTCGATCTGAGTCAGCGATTACACCGACACCGGGATCACGATCTGAATCAGCGCTCATACCGACACCGGGATCTCGATCTGATTCAGCGCTCACACCGACACCGGGATCTCGATCTGAATCAGCGCTCACACCGACATCAGGATCTCGATCTGAATCAGCACTCACACCGACACTCGGATTTTGATCTGAATCAGCGTTCACACCGACACCGGGATCTCGATCTGAATCAGCGCTCACACCGACATCGGGATCTCGATCTGAATCAGCGCTCACACCGACACCGGGATCTAGATCTGAATCAGCCCTCGCACTGACACCGGGATCTCAATCTGAATCAGCTCTCACACCGACACCGGGATCTCGATCTGAGTCAGCGATCACACCGACACCGGGATCTCGATCTGAATCAGCTCTCACACCGACACCGGGATCTCGATCTGAATCAGCGCTCACACTGACACTAGGATCCCGAACTGAATCAGCGCTCACACCGACATTGGGATCTCGATCAAAATCAACGCTCACACCGACACCAGGATCTCAATCTGAATCAGCGCTCACACTGACATCGGGATCTCGATCTGAATCAGCGCTCACACCGACACCGGGATCTCGATCTGAATCAGTGCTCACACCGACATCGGGATCTCGATCTGAATCTACGCTCACACCGACACTGGGATCTCGATCTGAATCAGCGCTCACACCGACACCGGGATCTCGATCTGAATCAACACTCACACCGACAACGGGATTTCGATCTGAATCAGTGAATGCTCCAACACTGGGATCTCAATTTGAATCAGCGCTCACACCGACACCGGGATCTCGATCTGAATCAGCGCTCACACCGACATCGGGATCTCGATCTGAATCAGAGCTCACACCGACACCGGGATCTCGATCTGAATCAGCGCTCGCATCGACACCGTATCTCGATCTGAATCAGCGATCACACCGACACCGGGATCTCGATCTGAATCAGCGCTCACACCGACACCGGGATCTCGATCTGAATCAGCGCTCGCACCGACACCGGGACCTCGGTCTGAATCAGCGCTCATACCGACACCGGATTCTCGATCTGAATCAGTGCTCACACCGACATCGGGATCTCGATCTGAATCAGTGCTCACACTGACATCGGGATCACGATCTGAATCAGCGCTCACACCGACATCGGGATCTCGATCTGAATCAGAGCTCACACCGACACCGGGATCTCGATCTGAATCAGCGCTCACACTGATATCGGGATCACGATCTGAATCAGCGCTCACACCGACACCGGGATCTCGATCTGATTCAGCACTCACACCGACATCGGGATCTCGATCTGAATCTGCGATCACACCGACATCGGGATCTCGATCTGAGTCAGCGCTCACACCGACACCGGGATCTCGATCTGAATCAGCGATCACACCGACACCGGGATCTCGATCTGAATCAGCGCTCACACCGACATCAGGATCTCGATCTGAATCAGCACTCACACCGACACTCGGATTTTGATCTGAATCAGCGTTCACACCGACACCGGGATCTCGATCTGAATCAGCGCTCACACCGACATCGGGATCTCGATCTGGATCAGCGCTCACACCGACACCGGGATCTTGATCTGAATCAGCGCTCGCACTGACACCGGGATCTCAATCTGAATCAGCTCTCACACCGACACCGGGATCTCGATCTGAATCAGCGCTCACACCGACACCGGGATCTCGAGCTGAATCAGCGCTCACACCGACATCGGGATCTCGATCTGAATCTGCGCTCACACCGACACCGGGATCTCGATCTGAATCTGCGATCACAACGACACCGGGATCTCGATCTGAGTCAGCGATCACACCGACACCGGGATCTCGATCTGAATCAGCTCTCACACCGACACCGGGATCTCGATCTGAATTAGCGCTCACACTGACACTGGGATCCCGAACTGAATCAGCGCTCACACCGACATTGGGATCTCGATCAAAATCAACGCTCACACCGACACCAGGATCTCAATCTGAATCAGCGCTCACACTGACATCGGGATCTCAATCTGAATCAGCGCTCACACTGACACCGGGATCTCGATCTGAATCAGTGCTCACACCGACATCGGGATCTCGATCTGAATCTACGCTCACACCGACACTGGGATCTCGATCTGAATCAGCGCTCACACCGACACCGGGATCTCGATCTGAATCAGCACTCACACCGACATCGGGATCTCGATCTGAATCAGTGAATGCTCCAACACTGGGATCTCAATTTGAATCAGCGCTCACACCAACACCGGGATCTCGATCTGAATCAGCGCTCACACCGAAATCAGGATCACGATCTGAATCAGCGCTCAAACCGACATCGGGATCTCGATCTGAATCAGAGCTCACACCGACACCGGGATCTCGATCTGAATCAGCGCTCACACCGACACCAGGATCTCGATCTGATTCAGCGCTCACACCGACATCGGGATCTCGATCTGAATCTGCGATCGCACCGACGTCGGGATCTCGATCTGAGTCATCGCTCACACCGACACCGGGATCTCGATCTGAATCAGCGATCACACCGACACCGGGATCTCGATCTGAATCAGCGCTCACACCGACATCAGGATCTCGATCTGAATCAGCACTCACACCGACACCGGGATCTCGATCTGATTCAGCGCTCACACCGACATCGGGATCTCGATCTGAATCTGCGATCGCACCGACGTCGGGATCTCGATCTGAGTCATCGCTCACACCGACACCGGGATCTCGATCTGAATCAGCGATCACACCGACACCGGGATCTCGATCTGAATCAGCGCTCACACCGACATCAGGATCTCGATCTGAATCAGCACTCACACCGACACTCGGATTTTGATCTGAATCAGCGTTCACACCGACACCGGGATCTCGATCTGAATCAGCGCTCACACCGACACCGGGATCTCGATCTGAATCAGTGCTCACACCGACATCGGGATCTCGATCTGAATCTACGCTCACACCGACACTGGGATCTCGATCTGAATCAGCGCTCACACCGACACCGGGATCTCGATCTGAATCAGCACTCACACCGACAACGGGATTTCGATCTGAATCAGTGAATGCTCCAACACTGGGATCTCAATTTGAATCAGCGCTCACACCGACACCGGGATCTCGATCTGAATCAGCGCTCACACCGACATCGGGATCTCGATCTGAATCAGTGCTCACACCGACACCGGGATCTCGATCTGAATCAGCGCTCGCATCGACACCGTATCTCGATCTGAATCAGCGATCACACCGACACCGGGATCTCGATCTGAATCAGCGCACACACCGACACCGGGATCTCGATCTGAATCAGCGCTCGCACCGACACCGGGACCTCGATCTGAATCAGCGCTCATACCGACACCGGATTCTCGATCTGAATCAGTGCTCACACCGACATCGGGATCTCGATCTGAATCAGTGCTCACACTGACATCGGGATCACGATCTGAATCAGCGCTCACACCGACATCGGGATCTCGATCTGAATCAGAGCTCACACCGACACCGGGATCTCGATCTGAATCAGCGCTCACACTGATATCGGGATCACGATCTGAATCAGCGCTCACACCGACACCGGGATCTCGATCTGATTCAGCACTCACACCGACATCGGGATCTCGATCTGAATCTGCGATCACACCGACATCGGGATCTCGATCTGAGTCAGCGCTCACACCGACACCGGGATCTCGATCTGAAACAGCGATCACACCGACACCGGGATCTCGATCTGAACCAGCGCTCACACCGACATCAGGATCTCGATCTGAATCAGCACTCACACCGACACTCGGATTTTGATCTGAATCAGCGTTCACACCGACACCGGGATCTCGATCTGAATCAGCGCTCACACCGACATCGGGATCTCGATCTGAATCAGCGCTCACACCGACACCGGGATCTTGATCTGAATCAGCGCTCGCACTGACACCGGGATCTCAATCTGAATCAGCTCTCACACCGACACCGGGATCTCGATCTGAATCAGCGCTCACACCGACACCGGGATCTCGATCTGAATCAGCGCTCACACCGACATCGGGATCTCGATCTGAATCTGCGCTCACACCGACACCGGGATCTCGATCAAAATCAACGCTCACACCGACACCAGGATCTCAATCTGAATCAGCGCTCACACTGACATCGGGATCTCAATCTGAATCAGCGCTCACACTGACACCGGGATCTCGATCTGAATCAGTGCTCACACCGACATCGGGATCTCGATCTGAATCTACGCTCACACCGACACTGGGATCTCGATCTGAATCAGCGCTCACACCGACACCGGGATCTCGATCTGAATCAGCACTCACACCGACACCGGGATCTCGATCTGAATCAGCGCTCGCATCGACACCGTATCTCGATCTGAATCAGCGATCACACCGACACCGGGATCTCGATCTGAATCAGCGTTCACACCGACACCGGGATCTCGATCTAAATCAGCGCTCGCACCGACACCGGGACCTCGATCTGAATCAGCGCTCATACCGACACCGGATTCTCGATCTGAATCAGTGCTCACACCGACATCGGGATCTCGATCTGAATCAGCGCTCACACCGACACCGGGATCTCGATCTGAATCTGCGATCACACCGACACCGGGACCTCGATCTGAATCAGCGCTCATACCGACACCGGATTCTCGATCTGAATCAGTGCTCACACCGACACCTGGATCACGATCTGAATCAGCGCTCACACCGACACCGGATTCTCGATCTGAATCAGTGCTCACACCGACACAGGGATCTCGATCTGAATCAGCGCTCATACCGACAACGGATTCTCGATCTGAATCAGCGCTCACACCGACACCGGGACCTCGATCTGAAACAGCGCTCATACCAACACCGGATTCTCGATCTGAATCAGAGCTCACACCGACATCGGGATCTCGATCTGAATCAGCGCTCACACCGACACCGGGATCTCGATCTGAATCAGCGCTCACACCGACACCGGGACCTCGATCTGAATCAGCGCTCATACCGACCCCGGATTCCCGATCTGAATGAGTGCTCACACCGACATCGGGATCTCAATGTGAATCAGCGCTCACACCGACACCGGGATCTCGATCTGAATCAGCGATCACACCGACACCGGGATCTCGATCTGAATCAGCGCTCACACCGACACCGGGATCTCGATCTGAATCAGCGCTCACACCGACATCGGGATCTCGATCTGAATCAGCGCTCACACCGACACCGGGATCTCGATCTGAATCACTGCTCACACCGACACCGGGATCTCGATCTGAATCAGCGCTCATACCGACACCGGATTCCCGATCTGAATCAGCAATCACACCGACACCGGGATCTCGATCTGAATCAGTGCTCACACCGGCACCGGTATCTCGATCTGAATCAGTGCTCACACCGACACCGGGATCTCGATCTGAATCTGCGCTCACACCGACACCGGGATCTCGATCTGAATCAGTGCTCACACCGACACCGGGATCTCGATCTGAATCAGTGCTCACACCGACACCGGGATCTCGATCTGAATCAGCGCTCACACCGACACCGGGATCTCGATCTGAAACAGCGCTCACACCGACACCGGGATCACGATCTGAATCAGCGCTCACACCGACACCGGGATCTCGATCTGGATCAGCGATCACACCGACACCGGGATCTCGATCTGAGTCAGCGATCACACCGACACCGGGATCTCGATTTGAGTCAGCGCTCACACCGACACCGGGATCTCGATGTGAATCTACGCTCACACCGACACTGCGATCTCGATCTGAATCAGCGCTCACACCGACACCGGGATCTCGATCTGAATCAGCACTCACACCGACATCGGGATCTCGATCTGAATCAGTGAATGCTCCAACACCGGGATCTCGATCTGAATCAGCGCTCGCATCGACACCGTATCTCGATCTGAATCAGCGATCACACCGACACCGGGATCTCGATCTGAATCAGCGCTCACACCGACGCCGGGATCTCGATCTGAATCAGCGCTCGCACCGACACCGGGACCTCGATCTGAATCAGCGCTCATACCGACACCGGATTCTCGATCTGAATCAGTGCTCACACCGACATCGGGATCTCGATCTGAATCAGCGCTCACACCGGCACCGGTATCTCGATCTGAATCAGTGCTCACACCGACACCGGGATCTCGATCTGAATCTGCGCTCACACCGACACCGGGATCTCGATCTGAATCAGTGCTCACACCGACACCGGGATCTCGATCTGAATCAGTGCTCACACCGACACCGGGATCTCGATCTGAATCAGCGCTCACACCGACACCGGGATCTCGATCTGAAACAGCGCTCACACCGACACCGGGATCACGATCTGAATCAGCGCTCACACCGACACCGGGATCTCGATCTGGATCAGCGATCACACCGACACCGGGATCTCGATCTGAGTCAGCGATCACACCGACACCGGGATCTCGATTTGAGTCAGCGCTCACACCGACACCGGGATCTCGATCTGAATCTACGCTCACACCGACACTGGGATCTCGATCTGAATCAGCGCTCACACCGACACCGGGATCTCGATCTGAATCAGCACTCACACCGACATCGGGATCTCGATCTGAATCAGTGAATGCTCCAACACCGGGATCTCGATCTGAATCAGCGCTCGCATCGACACCGTATCTCGATCTGAATCAGCGATCACACCGACACCGGGATCTCGATCTGAATCAGCGCTCACACCGACACCGGGATCTCGATCTGAATCAGCGCTCGCACCGACACCGGGACCTCGATCTGAATCAGCGCTCATACCGACACCGGATTCTCGATCTGAATCAGTGCTCACACCGACATCGGGATCTCGATCTCAATCAGCGCTCACACCGACACCGGGATCTCGATCTGAATCTGCGATCACACCGACACCGGGACCTCGATCTGAATCAGTGCTCATACCGACACCGGATTCTCGATCTGAATCAGTGCTCACACCGACATCTGGATCACGATCTGAATCAGCGCTCACACCGACACCGGATTCTCGATCTGAATCAGTGCTCACACCGACATCGGGATCTCGATCTGAATCAGCGCTCATACCGACAACGGATTCACGATCTGAATCAGCGCTCACACCGACACCGGGATCTCGATCTGGATCAGCGATCACACCGACACCGGGATCTCGATCTGAGTCAGCGATCACACCGACACCGGGATCTCGATTTGAGTCAGCGCTCACACCGACACCGGGATCTCGATCTGAATCTGCGCTCGCACCCACACGGGGATCACGATCTGAATCAGCGCTCACACCGACACCGGGATCTCGATCTGAGTCAGCGATCACACCGACACCGGGATCTCGATCTGAGTCAGCGATCACACCGACACCGGGATCTCGATCTGAGTCAGCGATTACACCGACACCGGGATCACGATCTGAATCAGCGCTCATACCGACACCGGGATCTCGATCTGAGTCAGCGATCGCACCGACACCGGGATCACGATCTGAATCAGCGCTCACACCGACACCAGGATCTCGATCTGAATGGTGATGGCCAGAACAAGGGGAGATAGAAATAGAACAGATGTCAGAGGTAGGTTCTTTACCCAGAGAGTAGTAAGGGCGTGGAATGTCCTGCCTGCAACAGTCGTGGACTCGCCAACATTAAAGGGCATTTAAATGGTCATTGGATAAACATATGGACAATAAGGGAATAGTGTAGATGGGCTTTAGAGTGGTTTCACAGGTCGGCACAACATCGAGGGCTGAAGGGCCTGTACTGCGCTGTAATGTTCTATTGTTCTATCTCGATCTGAATCAGCGCTCACACCGACATCGGGATCTCGATCTGAATCAGCGCTCACACCGACACCGGGATCTTGATCTGAATCAGCGCTCGCACTGACACCGGGATCTCAATCTGAATCAGCTCGCACACCGACACCGGGATCTCGATCTGAATCAGCGTTCACACCGACACCGGGATCTGGATCTGTATCAGCGCTCACACCGACATCGGGATCTCGATCTGAATCTGCGCTCACACCGACACCGGGATCTCGATCTGAATCAGTGCTCACACCGACACCGGGATCTCGATCTGAATCAGTGCTCACACCGACACCGGGATCTCGATCTGAATCAGCGCTCACACCGACACCGGGATCTCGATCTGAAACAGCGCTCACACCGACACCGGGATCACGATCTGAATCAGCGCTCACACCGACACCGGGATCTCGATCTGGATCAGCGATCACACCGACACCGGGATCTCGATCTGAGTCAGCGATCACACCGACACCGGGATCTCGATTTGAGTCAGCGCTCACACCGACACCGGGATCTCGATCTGAATCTACGCTCACACCGACACTGGGATCTCGATCTGAATCAGCGCTCACACCGACACCGGGATCTCGATCTGAATCAGCACTCACACCGACATCGGGATCTCGATCTGAATCAGTGAATGCTCCAACACCGGGATCTCGATCTGAATCAGCGCTCGCATCGACACCGTATCTCGATCTGAATCAGCGATCACACCGACACCGGGATCTCGATCTGAATCAGCGCTCACACCGACACCGGGATCTCGATCTGAATCAGCGCTCGCACCGACACCGGGACCTCGATCTGAATCAGCGCTCATACCGACACCGGATTCTCGATCTGAATCAGTGCTCACACCGACATCGGAATCTCGATCTCAATCAGCGCTCACACCGACACCGGGATCTCGATCTGAATCTGCGATCACACCGACACCGGGACCTCGATCTGAATCAGTGCTCATACCGACACCGGATTCTCGATCTGAATCAGTGATCACACCGACATCTGGATCACGATCTGAATCAGCGCTCACACCGACACCGGATTCTCGATCTGAATCAGTGCTCACACCGACATCGGGATCTCGATCTGAATCAGCGCTCATACCGACAACGGATTCACGATCTGAATCAGCGCTCACACCGACACCGGGATCTCGATCTGGATCAGCGATCACACCGACACCGGGATCTCGATCTGAGTCAGCGATCACACCGACACCGGGATCTCGATTTGAGTCAGCGCTCACACCGACACCGGGATCTCGATCTGAATCTGCGCTCGCACCCACACGGGGATCACGATCTGAATCAGCGCTCACACCGACACCGGGATCTCGATCTGAGTCAGCGATCACACCGACACCGGGATCTCGATCTGAGTCAGCGATCACACCGACACCGGGATCTCGATCTGAGTCAGCGATTACACCGACACCGGGATCACGATCTGAATCAGCGCTCATACCGACACCGGGATCTCGATCTGAGTCAGCGATCGCACCGACACCGGGATCACGATCTGAATCAGCGCTCACACCGACACCAGGATCTCGATCTGAATGGTGATGGCCAGAACAAGGGGAGATAGAAATAGAACAGATGTCAGAGGTAGGTTCTTTACCCAGAGAGTAGTAAGGGCGTGGAATGTCCTGCCTGCAACAGTCGTGGACTCGCCAACATTAAAGGGCATTTAAATGGTCATTGGATAAACATATGGACAATAAGGGAATAGTGTAGATGGGCTTTAGAGTGGTTTCACAGGTCGGCACAACATCGAGGGCTGAAGGGCCTGTACTGCGCTGTAATGTTCTATTGTTCTATCTCGATCTGAATCAGCGCTCACACCGACATCGGGATCTCGATCTGAATCAGCGCTCACACCGACACCGGGATCTTGATCTGAATCAGCGCTCGCACTGACACCGGGATCTCAATCTGAATCAGCTCGCACACCGACACCGGGATCTCGATCTGAATCAGCGTTCACACCGACACCGGGATCTGGATCTGAATCAGCGCTCACACCGACATCGGGATCTCGATCTGAATCTGCGCTCACACCGACACCGGGATCTCGATCTGAATCTGCGATCACAACGACACCGGGATCTCGATCTGAGTCAGCGATCACACCGACACCGGGATCTCGATCTGAATCAGCGCTCACACTGACACTGGGATCCCAAACTGAATCAGCGCTCACACCGACATTGGGATCTCGATCAAAATCAACGCTCACACCGACACCAGGATCTCAATCTGAATCAGCGCTCACACTGACATCGGGATCTCAATCTGAATCAGCGCTCACACTGACACCGGGATCTCGATCTGAATCAGTGCTCACACCGACATCGGGATCTCGATCTGAATCTACGCTCACACCGACACTGGGATCTCGATCTGAATCAGCGCTCACACCGACACCGGGATCTCGATCTGAATCAGCACTCACACCGACATCGGGATCTCGATCTGAATCAGTGAATGCTCCAACACCGGGATCTCGATCTGAATCAGCGCTCGCATCGACACCGTATCTCGATCTGAATCAGCGCTCATACCGACACCGGATTCTCGATCTGAATCAGTGCTCACACCGACATCGGGATCTCGATCTCAATCAGCGCTCACACCGACACCGGGATCTCGATCTGAATCTGCGATCACACCGACACCGGGACCTCGATCTGAATCAGTGCTCATACCGACACCGGATTCTCGATCTGAATCAGTGCTCACACCGACATCTGGATCACGATCTGAATCAGCGCTCACACCGACACCGGATTCTCGATCTGAATCAGTGCTCACACCGACATCGGGATCTCGATCTGAATCAGCGCTCATACCGACAACGGATTCACGATCTGAATCAGCGCTCACACCGACACCGGGATCTCGATCTGGATCAGCGATCACACCGACACCGGGATCTCGATCTGAGTCAGCGATCACACCGACACCGGGATCTCGATTTGAGTCAGCGCTCACACCGACACCGGGATCTCGATCTGAATCTGCGCTCGCACCCACACGGGGATCACGATCTGAATCAGCGCTCACACCGACACCGGGATCTCGATCTGAGTCAGCGATCACACCGACACCGGGATCTCGATCTGAGTCAGCGATCACACCGACACCGGGATCTCGATCTGAGTCAGCGATTACACCGACACCGGGATCACGATCTGAATCAGCGCTCATACCGACACCGGGATCTCGATCTGAGTCAGCGATCGCACCGACACCGGGATCACGATCTGAATCAGCGCTCACACCGACACCAGGATCTCGATCTGAATGGTGATGGCCAGAACAAGGGGAGATAGAAATAGAACAGATGTCAGAGGTAGGTTCTTTACCCAGAGAGTAGTAAGGGCGTGGAATGTCCTGCCTGCAACAGTCGTGGACTCGCCAACATTAAAGGGCATTTAAATGGTCATTGGATAAACATATGGACAATAAGGGAATAGTGTAGATGGGCTTTAGAGTGGTTTCACAGGTCGGCACAACATCGAGGGCTGAAGGGCCTGTACTGCGCTGTAATGTTCTATTGTTCTATCTCGATCTGAATCAGCGCTCACACCGACATCGGGATCTCGATCTGAATCAGCGCTCACACCGACACCGGGATCTTGATCTGAATCAGCGCTCGCACTGACACCGGGATCTCAATCTGAATCAGCTCTCACACCGACACCGGGATCTCGATCTGAATCAGCGTTCACACCGACACCGGGATCTGGATCTGAATCAGCGCTCACACCGACATCGGGATCTCGATCTGAATCTGCGCTCACACCGACACCGGGATCTCGATCTGAATCTGCGATCACAACGACACCGGGATCTCGATCTGAGTCAGCGATCACACCGACACCGGGATCTCGATCTGAATCAGCGCTCACACTGACACTGGGATCCCGAACTGAATCAGCGCTCACACCGACATTGGGATCTCGATCAAAATCAACGCTCACACCGACACCAGGATCTCAATCTGAATCAGCGCTCACACTGACATCGGGATCTCAATCTGAATCAGCGCTCACACTGACACCGGGATCTCGATCTGAATCAGTGCTCACACCGACATCGGGATCTCGATCTGAATCTACGCTCACACCGACACTGGGATCTCGATCTGAATCAGCGCTCACACCGACACCGGGATCTCGATCTGATTCAGCACTCACACCGACATCGGGATCTCGATCTGAATCAGTGAATGCTCCAACACCGGGATCTCGATCTGAATCAGCGCTCGCATCGACACCGTATCTCGATCTGAATCAGCGATCACACCGACACCGGGATCTCGATCTGAATCAGCGCTCACACCGACACCGGGATCTCGATCTGAATCAGCGCTCGCACCGACACTGGGACCTCGATCTGAATCAGCGCTCATACCGACACCGGATTCTCGATCTGAATCAGTGCTCACACCGACATCGGGATCTCGATCTGAATCAGCGCTCACACCGACACCGGGATCTCGATCTGAATCTGCGATCACACCGACACCGGGACCTCGATCTGAATCAGTGCTCATACCGACACCGGATTCTCGATCTGAATCAGTGCTCACACCGACATCTGGATCACGATCTGAATCAGCGCTCACACCGACACCGGATTCTCGATCTGAATCAGTGCTCACACCGACATCGGGATCTCGATCTGAATCAGCGCTCATACCGACAACGGATTCTCGATCTGAATCAGCGCTCACACCGACACCGGGACCTCGATCTGAATCAGCGCTCATACCGACACCGGATTCTCGATCTGAATCAGTTCTCACACCGACATCGGGATCTCGATCTGAATCAGCGCTCACACCGACACCGGGATCTCGATCTGAATCAGCGCTCACACCGACACCGGGACCTCGATCTGAATCAGCGCTCATACCGACCCCGGATTCTCGATCTGAATGAGTGCTCACACCGACATCGGGATCTCGATCTGAATTAGCGCTCACACCGACACCGGGATCTCGATCTGAATCAGCGATCACACCGACACCGGGATCTCGATCTGAATCAGCGCTCACACCGACACCGGGATCTCGATCTGAATCAGCGCTCACACCGACATCGGGATCTCGATCTGAATCAGCGCTCACACCGACACCGGGATCTCGATCTGAATCAGTGCTCACACCGACACCGGGATCTCGATCTGAATCAGCGCTCATACCGACACCGGATTCTCGATCTGAATCAGCAATCACACCGACACCGGGATCTCGATCTGAATCAGTGCTCACACCGGCACCGGTATCTCGATCTGAATCAGTGCTCACACCGACACCGGGATCTCGATCTGAATCTGCGCTCACACCGACACCGGGATCTCGATCTGAATCAGTGCTCACACCGACACCGGGATCTCGATCTGAATCAGTGCTCACACCGACACCGGGATCTCGATCTGAATCAGCGCTCACACCGACACCGGGATCTCGATCTGAAACAGCGCTCACACCGACACCGGGATCACGATCTGAATCAGCGCTCACACCGACACCGGGATCTCGATCTGAGTCAGCTATCACACCGACACCGGGATCACGATCTGAATCAGCGCTCATACCGACACCGGGATCTCGATCTGAGTCAGCGATCACACCGACACCGGGATCTCGATCTGAGTCAGCGATCACACCGACACCGGGATCTCGATCTGAGTCAGCGATGACACCGACACCAGGATCTCGATCTGAATCTGCGCTCGCACCCACACCGGGATCACGATCTGACTCAGCGCTCACACCGACACCAGGATCTCGATCTGAATGGTGATGGCCAGAACAAGGGGAGATAGAAATAGAACAGATGTCAGAGGTAGGTTCTTTACTCAGAGAGTAGTAAGGGCGTGGAATGTCCTGCCTGCAACAGTCGTGGACTCGCCAACATTAAAGGGCATTTAAATGGTCATTGGATAAACATATGGACAATAAGGGAATATTGTAGATGGGCTTTAGAGTGGTTTCACAGGTCGGCGCAACATCGAGGGCCGGAGGGCCTGTACTGCGCTGTAATGTTCTATTGTTCTATCTTGATCTGAATCAGCGCTCACCCCGACACCGGGATCTCGATCTGAATCAGATCTCACACCGACACCGGGATCTCGATCTGAATCAGCGCTCACACCGATACCGGGATCTCGATCTGAATCAGCGCTCACACCGACACCGGGATCTCGATCTGAATCAGCGATCACACCGACACCGGGATCTCGATCTGAATCAGCGCTCACACCGACATCGGGATCTCGATCTGAATCAGCGCTCACACCGACACTGGGATCTCGATCTGAATCAGCGCTCACACCGACATCGGGATCTCGATCTGAATCAGCGCTCACACCGACACCGGGACCTCGATCTGAATCAGCGCTCACACCGACACTGGGATCTCAATCTGAGTCAGCGCTCACACCGACACCGGGATCTCGATCTGAATCAGCGCTCACACCGACATCGGGATCTCGATCTGAATCTGAGCTCACACCGACATCGGGATCTCGATCTGAATCAGCGCTCACACCGACACTGGGATCTGGATCTGAGTCAGTGATCACACCGACACCGGGATCTCGATCTGAGTCAGCGATCACACCGACACCGGCATCTGGATCTGAATCTGCGCTCGCACCCACACGGGGATCACGATCTGAATCAGCGCTCACACCGACATCGGGATCTCGATCTGAATCAGCGCTCACACCGACACCGGGATCTTGATCTGAATCAGCGCTCACACTGACACCGGGATCTCAATCTGAATCAGCTCTCACACCGACACCGGGATCTCGATCTGAATCAGCGCTCACACCGACACCGGGATCTCGATCTGAATCAGCGCTCACACCGACATCGGGATCTCGATCTGAATCTGCGCTCACACCGACACCGGGATCTCGATCTGAATCTGCGATCACACCGACACCGGGATCTCGATCTGAGTCAGCGATCACACCGACACCGGGATCTCGATCTGAATCAGCTCTCACACCGACACCGGGATCTCGATCTGAATCAGCGCTCACACTGACACTGGGATCCCGAACTGAATCAGCGCTCACACCGACATTGGGATCTCGATCAAAATCAACGCTCACACCGACACCAGGATCTCAATCTGAATCAGCGCTCACACTGACATCGGGATCTCGATCTGAATCAGCGCTCACACTGACACCGGGGTCTCGATCTGAATCAGTGCTCACACCGACACCGGGATCTCGATCTGAATCTGCGATCACACCGACACCGGGATCTCGATCTGAGTCAGCGATCACACCGACACCGGGATCTCGATCTGAATCAGCTCTCACACCGACACCGGGATCTCGATCTGAATCAGCGCTCACACTGACACTGGGATCCCGAACTGAATCAGCGCTCACACCGACATTGGGATCTCGATCAAAATCAACGCTCACACCGACACCAGGATCTCAATCTGAATCAGCGCTCACACTGACATCGGGATCTCGATCTGAATCAGCGCTCACACTGACACCGGGGTCTCGATCTGAATCAGTGCTCACACCGACATCGGGATCTCGATCTGAATCTACGCTCACACCGACACCGGGATCTCGATCTGAATCAGCGCTCACACTGACACTGGGATCCCGAACTGAATCAGCGCTCACACCGACATTGGGATCTCGATCAAAATCAACGCTCACACCGACACCAGGATCTCAATCTGAATCAGCGCTCACACTGACATCGGGATCTCGATCTGAATCAGCGCTCACACTGACACCGGGGTCTCGATCTGAATCAGTGCTCACACCGACATCGGGATCTCGATCTGAATCTACGCTCACACCGACACTGGGATCTCGATCTGAATCAGCACTCACACCGACATCGGGATCTCGATCTGAATCAGTGAATGCTCCAACACTGGGATCTCAATTTGAATCAGCGCTCACACCGACACCGGGATCTCGATCTGAATCAGCGCTCACACCGACATCGGGATCTCGATCTGAATCAGCGCTCACACCGACACCGGGATCTCGATCTGAATCAGCGCTCGCATCGACACCGTATCTCGATCTGAATCAGCGATCACACCGACACCGGGATCTCGATCTGAATCAGCGCTCACACCGACACCGGGATCTCGCTCTGAATCAGCGCTCGCACCGGCACCGGGACCTCGATCTGAATCAGCGCTCATACCGACACCGGATTCTCGATCTGAATCAGTGCTCACACCGACATCGGGATCTCGATCTGAATCAGCGCTCACACCGACACCGGGATCTCGATCTGAATCTGCGATCACACCGACACCGGGACCTCGATCTGAATCAGCGCTCATACCGACACCGGATTCTCGATCTGAATCAGTGCTCACACCGACATCTGGATCACGATCTGAATCAGCGCTCACACCGACACCGGATTCTCGATCTGAATCAGTGCTCACACCGACATCGGGATCTCGATCTGAATCAGCGATCACACCGACACCGGGATCTCGATCTGAATCAGCGCTCATACCGACACCGGGATCTCAATCTGAATCTGCGCTCACACCGACATCGGGATCTCGATCTGAATCAGTGCTCACACCGGCACCGGTATCTCGATCTGAATCAGTGCTCACACCGACACCGGGATCTCGATCTGAATCTGCGCTCACACCGACACCGGGATCTCGATCTGAATCAGTGCTCACACCGACACCGGGATCTCGATCTGAAACAGCGCTCACACCGACACCGGGATCACGATCTGAATCAGCGCTCACACCGACACCGGTATCTCGATCTGAGTCAGCGATCACACCGACACCGGGATCTCGATCTGAGTCAGCGATCACACCGACACCGGGATCTCGATTTGAGTCAGCGCTCACACCGACACCAGGATCTCGATCTGAATCTGCGCTCGCACCCACACCGGGATCACGATCTGAGTCAGCGCTCACACCGACAGCAGGATCTCGATCTGAATCAGCGCTCACACCGACACCGGGATCTCGATCTGAATCAGCGTTCACACCGACACCGGGATCTCGATCTGAATCAGCGCTCACACCGACACCGGGATCTCGATCTGAATCAGCGTTCACACCGACACCGGGATCTCGATCTGAATCAGCGCTCACACCGACATCGGGATCTCGATCTGAATCTACGCTCACACCGACACTGGGATCTCGATCTGAATCAGCGCTCACACCGACACCGGGATCTCGATCTGAATCAGCACTCACACCGACATCGGGATCTCGATCTGAATCAGTGAATGCTCCAACACTGGGATCTCAATTTGAATCAGCGCTCACACCGACACCGGGATCTCGATCTGAATCAGCGCTCACACCGACATCGGGATCTCGATCTGAATCAGCGCTCACACCGACACCGGGATCTCGATCTGAATCAGCGCTCGCATCGACACCGTATCTCGATCTGAATCAGCGATCACACCGACACCGGGATCTCGATCTGAATCAGCGCTCACACCGACACCGGGATCTCGCTCTGAATCAGCGCTCGCACCGGCACCGGGACCTCGATCTGAATCAGCGCTCATACCGACACCGGATTCTCGATCTGAATCAGTGCTCACACCGACATCGGGATCTCGACCTGAATCAGCGCTCACACCGACACCGGGATCTCGATCTGAATCTGCGATCACACCGACACCGGGACCTCGATCTGAATCAGCGCTCATACCGACACCGGATTCTCGATCTGAATCAGTGCTCACACCGACATCTGGATCACGATCTGAATCAGCGCTCACACCGACACCGGATTCTCGATCTGAATCAGTGCTCACACCGACATCGGGATCTCGATCTGAATCAGTGAATGCTCCAACACCGGGATCTCGATCTGAATCAGCGCTCGCATCGACACCGTATCTCGATCTGAATCAGCGCTCATACCGACACCGGATTCTCGATCTGAATCAGTGCTCACACCGACATCGGGATCTCGATCTCAATCAGCGCTCACACCGACACCGGGATCTCGATCTGAATCTGCGATCACACCGACACCGGGACCTCGATCTGAATCAGTGCTCATACCGACACCGGATTCTCGATCTGAATCAGTGCTCACACCGACATCTGGATCACGATCTGAATCAGCGCTCACACCGACACCGGATTCTCGATCTGAATCAGTGCTCACACCGACATCGGGATCTCGATCTGAATCAGCGCTCATACCGACAACGGATTCACGATCTGAATCAGCGCTCACACCGACACCGGGATCTCGATCTGGATCAGCGATCACACCGACACCGGGATCTCGATCTGAGTCAGCGATCACACCGACACCGGGATCTCGATTTGAGTCAGCGCTCACACCGACACCGGGATCTCGATCTGAATCTGCGCTCGCACCCACACGGGGATCACGATCTGAATCAGCGCTCACACCGACACCGGGATCTCGATCTGAGTCAGCGATCACACCGACACCGGGATCTCGATCTGAGTCAGCGATCACACCGACACCGGGATCTCGATCTGAGTCAGCGATTACACCGACACCGGGATCACGATCTGAATCAGCGCTCATACCGACACCGGGATCTCGATCTGAGTCAGCGATCGCACCGACACCGGGATCACGATCTGAATCAGCGCTCACACCGACACCAGGATCTCGATCTGAATGGTGATGGCCAGAACAAGGGGAGATAGAAATAGAACAGATGTCAGAGGTAGGTTCTTTACCCAGAGAGTAGTAAGGGCGTGGAATGTCCTGCCTGCAACAGTCGTGGACTCGCCAACATTAAAGGGCATTTAAATGGTCATTGGATAAACATATGGACAATAAGGGAATAGTGTAGATGGGCTTTAGAGTGGTTTCACAGGTCGGCACAACATCGAGGGCTGAAGGGCCTGTACTGCGCTGTAATGTTCTATTGTTCTATCTCGATCTGAATCAGCGCTCACACCGACATCGGGATCTCGATCTGAATCAGCGCTCACACCGACACCGGGATCTTGATCTGAATCAGCGCTCGCACTGACACCGGGATCTCAATCTGAATCAGCTCTCACACCGACACCGGGATCTCGATCTGAATCAGCGTTCACACCGACACCGGGATCTGGATCTGAATCAGCGCTCACACCGACATCGGGATCTCGATCTGAATCTGCGCTCACACCGACACCGGGATCTCGATCTGAATCTGCGATCACAACGACACCGGGATCTCGATCTGAGTCAGCGATCACACCGACACCGGGATCTCGATCTGAATCAGCGCTCACACTGACACTGGGATCCCGAACTGAATCAGCGCTCACAC
Organism: Scyliorhinus torazame; assembly: GCF_047496885.1. Lineage (NCBI taxonomy): Eukaryota > Metazoa > Chordata > Chondrichthyes > Carcharhiniformes > Scyliorhinidae > Scyliorhinus > Scyliorhinus torazame. The sequence continues at coordinate 218,562,410 of NC_092707.1, forward strand.
CGACATTGGGATCTCGATCAAAATCAACGCTCACACCGACACCAGGATCTCAATCTGAATCAGCGCTCACACTGACATCGGGATCTCAATCTGAATCAGCGCTCACACTGACACCGGGATCTCGATCTGAATCAGTGCTCACACCGACATCGGGATCTCGATCTGAATCTACGCTCACACCGACACTGGGATCTCGATCTGAATCAGCGCTCACACCGACACCGGGATCTCGATCTGATTCAGCACTCACACCGACATCGGGATCTCGATCTGAATCAGTGAATGCTCCAACACCGGGATCTCGATCTGAATCAGCGCTCGCATCGACACCGTATCTCGATCTGAATCAGCGATCACACCGACACCGGGATCTCGATCTGAATCAGCGCTCACACCGACACCGGGATCTCGATCTGAATCAGCGCTCGCACCGACACTGGGACCTCGATCTGAATCAGCGCTCATACCGACACCGGATTCTCGATCTGAATCAGTGCTCACACCGACATCGGGATCTCGATCTGAATCAGCGCTCACACCGACACCGGGATCTCGATCTGAATCTGCGATCACACCGACACCGGGACCTCGATCTGAATCAGTGCTCATACCGACACCGGATTCTCGATCTGAATCAGTGCTCACACCGACATCTGGATCACGATCTGAATCAGCGCTCACACCGACACCGGATTCTCGATCTGAATCAGTGCTCACACCGACATCGGGATCTCGATCTGAATCAGCGCTCATACCGACAACGGATTCTCGATCTGAATCAGCGCTCACACCGACACCGGGACCTCGATCTGAATCAGCGCTCATACCGACACCGGATTCTCGATCTGAATCAGTTCTCACACCGACATCGGGATCTCGATCTGAATCAGCGCTCACACCGACACCGGGATCTCGATCTGAATCAGCGCTCACACCGACACCGGGACCTCGATCTGAATCAGCGCTCATACCGACCCCGGATTCTCGATCTGAATGAGTGCTCACACCGACATCGGGATCTCGATCTGAATTAGCGCTCACACCGACACCGGGATCTCGATCTGAATCAGCGATCACACCGACACCGGGATCTCGATCTGAATCAGCGCTCACACCGACACCGGGATCTCGATCTGAATCAGCGCTCACACCGACATCGGGATCTCGATCTGAATCAGCGCTCACACCGACACCGGGATCTCGATCTGAATCAGTGCTCACACCGACACCGGGATCTCGATCTGAATCAGCGCTCATACTGACACCGGATTCTCGATCTGAATCAGCAATCACACCGACACCGGGATCTCGATCTGAATCAGTGCTCACACCGGCACCGGTATCTCGATCTGAATCAGTGCTCACACCGACACCGGGATCTCGATCTGAATCTGCGCTCACACCGACACCGGGATCTCGATCTGAATCAGTGCTCACACCGACACCGGGATCTCGATCTGAATCAGTGCTCACACCGACACCGGGATCTCGATCTGAATCAGCGCTCACACCGACACCGGGATCTCGATCTGAAACAGCGCTCACACCGACACCGGGATCACGATCTGAATCAGCGCTCACACCGACACCGGGATCTCGATCTGAGTCAGCTATCACACCGACACCGGGATCACGATCTGAATCAGCGCTCATACCGACACCGGGATCTCGATCTGAGTCAGCGATCACACCGACACCGGGATCTCGATCTGAGTCAGCGATCACACCGACACCGGGATCTCGATCTGAGTCAGCGATCACACCGACACCAGGATCTCGATCTGAATCTGCGCTCGCACCCACACCGGGATCACGATCTGACTCAGCGCTCACACCGACACCAGGATCTCGATCTGAATGGTGATGGCCAGAACAAGGGGAGATAGAAATAGAACAGATGTCAGAGGTAGGTTCTTTACTCAGAGAGTAGTAAGGGCGTGGAATGTCCTGCCTGCAACAGTCGTGGACTCGCCAACATTAAAGGGCATTTAAATGGTCATTGGATAAACATATGGACAATAAGGGAATAGTGTAGATGGGCTTTAGAGTGGTTTCACAGGTCGGCGCAACATCGAGGGCCGGAGGGCCTGTACTGCGCTGTAATGTTCTATTGTTCTATCTTGATCTGAATCAGCGCTCACCCCGACACCGGGATCTCGATCTGAATTAGATCTCACACCGACACCGGGATCTCGATCTGAATCAGCGCTCACACCGATACCGGGATCTCGATCTGAATCAGCGCTCACACCGACACCGGGATCTCGATCTGAATCAGCGATCACACCGACACCGGGATCTCGATCTGAATCAGCGCTCACACCGACATCGGGATCTCGATCTGAATCAGCGCTCACACCGACACTGGGATCTCGATCTGAATCAGCGCTCACACCGACATCGGGATCTCGATCTGAATCAGCGCTCACACCGACACCGGGACCTCGATCTGAATCAGCGCTCACACCGACACTGGGATCTCAATCTGAGTCAGCGCTCACACCGACACCGGGATCTCGATCTGAATCAGCGCTCACACCGACATCGGGATCTCGATCTGAATCTGAGCTCACACCGACATCGGGATCTCGATCTGAATCAGCGCTCACACCGACACTGGGATCTGGATCTGAGTCAGTGATCACACCGACACCGGGATCTCGATCTGAGTCAGCGATCACACCGACACCGGCATCTGGATCTGAATCTGCGCTCGCACCCACACGGGGATCACGATCTGAATCAGCGCTCACACCGACATCGGGATCTCGATCTGAATCAGCGCTCACACCGACACCGGGATCTTGATCTGAATCAGCGCTCACACTGACACCGGGATCTCAATCTGAATCAGCTCTCACACCGACACCGGGATCTCGATCTGAATCTGCGATCACACCGACACCGGGATCTCGATCTGAGTCAGCGATCACACCGACACCGGGATCTCGATCTGAATCAGCTCTCACACCGACACCGGGATCTCGATCTGAATCAGCGCTCACACTGACACTGGGATCCCGAACTGAATCAGCGCTCACACCGACATTGGGATCTCGATCAAAATCAACGCTCACACCGACACCAGGATCTCAATCTGAATCAGCGCTCACACTGACATCGGGATCTCGATCTGAATCAGCGCTCACACTGACACCGGGATCTCGATCTGAATCAGTGCTCACACCGACATCGGGATCTCGATCTGAATCTACGCTCACACCGACACTGGGATCTCGATCTGAATCAGCGCTCACACCGACACCGGGATCTCGATCTGAATCAGCACTCACACCGACATCGGGATCTCGATCTGAATCAGTGAATGCTCCAACACTGGGATCTCAATTTGAATCAGCGCTCACACCGACACCGGGATCTCGATCTGAATCAGCGCTCACACCGACATCGGGATCTCGATCTGAATCAGCGCTCACACCGACACCGGGATCTCGATCTGAATCAGCGCTCGCATCGACACCGTATCTCGATCTGAATCAGCGATCACACCGACACCGGGATCTCGATCTGAATCAGCGCTCACACCGACACCGGGATCTCGCTCTGAATCAGCGCTCGCACCGGCACCGGGACCTCGATCTGAATCAGCGCTCATACCGACACCGGATTCTCGATCTGAATCAGTGCTCACACCGACATCGGGATCTCGATCTGAATCAGCGCTCACACCGACACCGGGATCTCGATCTGAATCTGCGATCACACCGACACCGGGACCTCGATCTGAATCAGCGCTCATACCGACACCGGATTCTCGATCTGAATCAGTGCTCACACCGACATCTGGATCACGATCTGAATCAGCGCTCACACCGACACCGGATTCTCGATCTGAATCAGTGCTCACACCGACATCGGGATCTCGATCTGAATCAGCGATCACACCGACACCGGGATCTCGATCTGAATCAGCGCTCATACCGACACCGGGATCTCAATCTGAATCTGCGCTCACACCGACATCGGGATCTCGATCTGAATCAGTGCTCACACCGGCACCGGTATCTCGATCTGAATCAGTGCTCACACCGACACCGGGATCTCGATCTGAATCTGCGCTCACACCGACACCGGGATCTCGATCTGAATCAGTGCTCACACCGACACCGGGATCTCGATCTGAAACAGCGCTCACACCGACACCGGGATCACGATCTGAATCAGCGCTCACACCGACACCGGTATCTCGATCTGAGTCAGCGATCACACCGACACCGGGATCTCGATCTGAGTCAGCGATCACACCGACACCGGGATCTCGATTTGAGTCAGCGCTCACACCGACACCAGGATCTCGATCTGAATCTGCGCTCGCACCCACACCGGGATCACGATCTGAGTCAGCGCTCACACCGACAGCAGGATCTCGATCTGAATCAGCGCTCACACCGACACCGGGATCTCGATCTGAATCAGCGTTCACACCGACACCGGGATCTCGATCTGAATCAGCGCTCACACCGACACCGGGATCTCGATCTGAATCAGCGTTCACACCGACACCGGGATCTCGATCTGAATCAGCGCTCACACCGACATCGGGATCTCGATCTGAATCTACGCTCACACCGACACTGGGATCTCGATCTGAATCAGCGCTCACACCGACACCGGGATCTCGATCTGAATCAGCACTCACACCGACATCGGGATCTCGATCTGAATCAGTGAATGCTCCAACACTGGGATCTCAATTTGAATCAGCGCTCACACCGACACCGGGATCTCGATCTGAATCAGCGCTCACACCGACATCGGGATCTCGATCTGAATCAGCGCTCACACCGACACCGGGATCTCGATCTGAATCAGCGCTCGCATCGACACCGTATCTCGATCTGAATCAGCGATCACACCGACACCGGGATCTCGATCTGAATCAGCGCTCACACCGACACCGGGATCTCGCTCTGAATCAGCGCTCGCACCGGCACCGGGACCTCGATCTGAATCAGCGCTCATACCGACACCGGATTCTCGATCTGAATCAGTGCTCACACCGACATCGGGATCTCGATCTGAATCAGCGCTCACACCGACACCGGGATCTCGGTCTGAATCTGCGATCACACCGACACCGGGACCTCGATCTGAATCAGCGCTCATACCGACACCGGATTCTCGATCTGAATCAGTGCTCACACCGACATCTGGATCACGATCTGAATCAGCGCTCACACCGACACCGGATTCTCGATCTGAATCAGTGCTCACACCGACATCGGGATCTCGATCTGAATCAGCGATCACACCGACACCGGGATCTCGATCTGAATCAGCGCTCATACCGACACCGGGATCTCGATCTGAATCTGCGCTCACACCGACATCGGGATCTCGATCTGAATCAGTGCTCACACCGGCACCGGTATCTCGATCTGAATCAGTGCTCACACCGACACCGGGATCTCGATCTGAATCTGCGCTCACACCGACACCGGGATCTCGATCTGAATCAGTGCTCACACCGACACCGGGATCTCGATCTGAAACAGCGCTCACACCGACACCGGGATCACGATCTGAATCAGCGCTCACACCGACACCGGTATCTCGATCTGAGTCAGCGATCACACCGACACCGGGATCTCGATCTGAGTCAGCGATCACACCGACACCGGGATCTCGATTTGAGTCAGCGCTCACACCGACACAAGGATCTCGATCTGAATCTGCGCTCGCACCCACACCGGGATCACGATCTGAGTCAGCGCTCACACCGACAGCAGGATCTCGATCTGAATCAGCGCTCACACCGACACCGGGATCTCGATCTGAATCAGCGTTCACACCGACACCGGGATCTCGATCTGAATCAGCGCTCACACCGACACCGGGATCGCGATCTGAATCAGCGCTCACACCGACACCAGGATCTCGATCTGAATGGTGATGGCCAGAACAAGGGGAGATAGAAATAGAACAGATGTCAGAGGTAGGTTCTTTACCCAGAGAGTAGTAAGGGCGTGGAATGTCCTGCCTGCAACAGTCGTGGACTCGCCAACATTAAAGGGCATTTAAATGGTCATTGGATAAACATATGGACGATAAGGGAATAGTGTAGATGGGCTTTAGAGTGGTTTCTCAGGTCGGCACAACATCGAGGGCTGAAGGGCCTGTACTGCGCTGTAATGTTCTATTGTTCTATCTCGATCTGAATCAGCGCTCACCCCGACACCGGGATCTCGATCTGAATCAGCGCTCACACTGACACCGGGATCTCGATCTGAATCAGCCCTCGCACCGACACCGGGATCTCGATCTGAATCAGCGCTCACACCGACATCGGGATCTCGATCTGAATCTGCGCTCACACCGACACCGGGATCGCGATCTGAATCAGCGCTCACACCGACACCAGGATCTCGATCTGAATGGTGATGGCCAGAACAAGGGGAGATAGAAATAGAACAGATGTCAGAGGTAGGTTCTTTACCCAGAGAGTAGTAAGGGCGTGGAATGTCCTGCCTGCAACAGTCGTGGACTCGCCAACATTAAAGGGCATTTAAATGGTCATTGGATAAACATATGGACAATAAGGGAATATTGTAGATGGGCTTTAGAGTGGTTTCACAGGTCGGCACAACATCGAGGGCCGGAGGGCCTGTACTGCGCTGTAATGTTCTATTGTTCTATCTCGATCTGAATCAGCGCTCACACCGACACCGGGATCTCGCTCTGAATCAGCGCTCGCACCGGCACCGGGACCTCGATCTGAATCAGCGCTCATACCGACACCGGATTCTCGATCTGAATCAGTGCTCACACCGACATCGGGATCTCGATCTGAATCAGCGCTCACACCGACACCGGGATCTCGATCTGAATCTGCGATCACACCGACACCGGGACCTCGATCTGAATCAGCGCTCATACCGACACCGGATTCTCGATCTGAATCAGTGCTCACACCGACATCTGGATCACGATCTGAATCAGCGCTCACACCGACACCGGATTCTCGATCTGAATCAGTGCTCACACCGACATCGGGATCTCGATCTGAATCAGCGATCACACCGACACCGGGATCTCGATCTGAATCAGCGCTCATACCGACACCGGGATCTCAATCTGAATCTGCGCTCACACCGACATCGGGATCTCGATCTGAATCAGTGCTCACACCGGCACCGGTATCTCGATCTGAATCAGTGCTCACACCGACACCGGGATCTCGATCTGAATCTGCGCTCACACCGACACCGGGATCTCGATCTGAATCAGTGCTCACACCGACACCGGGATCTCGATCTGAATCAGCGCTCACACCGACACCGGGATCTCGCTCTGAATCAGCGCTCGCACCGGCACCGGGACCTCGATCTGAATCAGCGCTCATACCGACACCGGATTCTCGATCTGAATCAGTGCTCACACCGACATCGGGATCTCGATCTGAATCAGCGCTCACACCGACACCGGGATCTCGATCTGAATCTGCGATCACACCGACACCGGGACCTCGATCTGAATCAGCGCTCATACCGACACCGGATTCTCGATCTGAATCAGTGCTCACACCGACATCTGGATCACGATCTGAATCAGCGCTCACACCGACACCGGATTCTCGATCTGAATCAGTGCTCACACCGACATCGGGATCTCGATCTGAATCAGCGATCACACCGACACCGGGATCTCGATCTGAATCAGCGCTCATACCGACACCGGGATCTCAATCTGAATCTGCGCTCACACCGACATCGGGATCTCGATCTGAATCAGTGCTCACACCGGCACCGGTATCTCGATCTGAATCAGTGCTCACACCGACACCGGGATCTCGATCTGAATCTGCGCTCACACCGACACCGGGATCTCGATCTGAATCAGTGCTCACACCGACACCGGGATCTCGATCTGAAACAGCGCTCACACCGACACCGGGATCACGATCTGAATCAGCGCTCACACCGACACCGGTATCTCGATCTGAGTCAGCGATCACACCGACACCGGGATCTCGATCTGAGTCAGCGATCACACCGACACCGGGATCTCGATTTGAGTCAGCGCTCACACCGACACCAGGATCTCGATCTGAATCTGCGCTCGCACCCACACCGGGATCACGATCTGAGTCAGCGCTCACACCGACAGCAGGATCTCGATCTGAATCAGCGCTCACACCGACACCGGGATCTCGATCTGAATCAGCGTTCACACCGACACCGGGATCTCGATCTGAATCAGCGCTCACACCGACACCGGGATCTCGATCTGAATCAGCGTTCACACCGACACCGGGATCTCGATCTGAATCAGCGCTCACACCGACATCGGGATCTCGATCTGAATCTACGCTCACACCGACACTGGGATCTCGATCTGAATCAGCGCTCACACCGACACCGGGATCTCGATCTGAATCAGCACTCACACCGACATCGGGATCTCGATCTGAATCAGTGAATGCTCCAACACTGGGATCTCAATTTGAATCAGCGCTCACACCGACACCGGGATTTCGATCTGAATCAGCGCTCACACCGACATCGGGATCTCGATCTGAATCAGCGCTCACACCGACACCGGGATCTCGATCTGAATCAGCGCTCGCATCGACACCGTATCTCGATCTGAATCAGCGATCACACCGACACCGGGATCTCGATCTGAATCAGCGCTCACACCGACACCGGGATCTCGCTCTGAATCAGCGCTCGCACCGGCACCGGGACCTCGATCTGAATCAGCGCTCATACCGACACCGGATTCTCGATCTGAATCAGTGCTCACACCGACATCGGGATCTCGATCTGAATCAGCGCTCACACCGACACCGGGATCTCGGTCTGAATCTGCGATCACACCGACACCGGGACCTCGATCTGAATCAGCGCTCATACCGACACCGGATTCTCGATCTGAATCAGTGCTCACACCGACATCTGGATCACGATCTGAATCAGCGCTCACACCGACACCGGATTCTCGATCTGAATCAGTGCTCACACCGACATCGGGATCTCGATCTGAATCAGCGATCACACCGACACCGGGATCTCGATCTGAATCAGCGCTCATACCGACACCGGGATCTCGATCTGAATCTGCGCTCACACCGACATCGGGATCTCGATCTGAATCAGTGCTCACACCGGCACCGGTATCTCGATCTGAATCAGTGCTCACACCGACACCGGGATCTCGATCTGAATCTGCGCTCACACCGACACCGGGATCTCGATCTGAATCAGTGCTCACACCGACACCGGGATCTCGATCTGAAACAGCGCTCACACCGACACCGGGATCACGATCTGAATCAGCGCTCACACCGACACCGGTATCTCGATCTGAGTCAGCGATCACACCGACACCGGGATCTCGATCTGAGTCAGCGATCACACCGACACCGGGATCTCGATTTGAGTCAGCGCTCACACCGACACCAGGATCTCGATCTGAATCTGCGCTCGCACCCACACCGGGATCACGATCTGAGTCAGCGCTCACACCGACAGCAGGATCTCGATCTGAATCAGCGCTCACACCGACACCGGGATCTCGATCTGAATCAGCGTTCACACCGACACCGGGATCTCGATCTGAATCAGCGCTCACACCGACACCGGGATCGCGATCTGAATCAGCGCTCACACCGACACCAGGATCTCGATCTGAATGGTGATGGCCAGAACAAGGGGAGATAGAAATAGAACAGATGTCAGAGGTAGGTTCTTTACCCAGAGAGTAGTAAGGGCGTGGAATGTCCTGCCTGCAACAGTCGTGGACTCGCCAACATTAAAGGGCATTTAAATGGTCATTGGATAAACATATGGACGATAAGGGAATAGTGTAGATGGGCTTTAGAGTGGTTTCTCAGGTCGGCACAACATCGAGGGCTGAAGGGCCTGTACTGCGCTGTAATGTTCTATTGTTCTATCTCGATCTGAATCAGCGCTCACCCCGACACCGGGATCTCGATCTGAATCAGCGCTCACACTGACACCGGGATCTCGATCTGAATCAGCCCTCGCACCGACACCGGGATCTCGATCTGAATCAGCGCTCACACCGACATCGGGATCTCGATCTGAATCTGCGCTCACACCGACACCGGGATCGCGATCTGAATCAGCGCTCACACCGACACCAGGATCTCGATCTGAATGGTGATGGCCAGAACAAGGGGAGATAGAAATAGAACAGATGTCAGAGGTAGGTTCTTTACCCAGAGAGTAGTAAGGGCGTGGAATGTCCTGCCTGCAACAGTCGTGGACTCGCCAACATTAAAGGGCATTTAAATGGTCATTGGATAAACATATGGACAATAAGGGAATATTGTAGATGGGCTTTAGAGTGGTTTCACAGGTCGGCACAACATCGAGGGCCGGAGGGCCTGTACTGCGCTGTAATGTTCTATTGTTCTATCTCGATCTGAATCAGCGCTCACCCCGACACCGGGATCTTGATCTGAATCAGCGCTCGCACTGACACCGGGATCTCAATCTGAATCAGCTCTCACACCGACACCGGGATCTCGATCTGAATCAGCGCTCACACCGACACCGGGATCTCGATCTGAATCAGCGCTCACACTGACACCGGGATCTCGATCTGAATCAGCGCTCACACCGACATCGGGATCTCGATCTGAATCTGCGCTCACACCGACACCGGGATCTCGATCTGAATCAGCGCTCACACTGACATCGGGATCTCGATCTGAATCTGCGCTCACACCGACACCGGGATCTCGATCTGAATCAGCGCTCACACCGACACCGGGATCTTGATCTGAATCAGCGCTCGCACTGACACCGGGATCTCAATCTGAATCAGCTCTCACACCGACACTGGGATCTCGATCTGAATCAGCGCTCACACCGACACCGGGATCTCGATCTGAATCAGCGCTCACACCGACATCGGGATCTCGATCTGAATCAGCGCTCACACCGACACCGGGATCTTGCTCTGAATCAGCGCTCGCACTGACACCGGGATCTCAATCTGAATCAGCTCTCACACAGACACCGGGATCTCGATCTGAATCAGCGCTCACACCGACACCGGGATCTCGATCTGAATCAGCGCTCACACTGACACCGGGATCTCGATCTGAATCAGCGCTCACACCGACATCGGGATCTCGATCTGAATCTGCGCTCACACCGACACCGGGATCTCGATCTGAATCAGCGCTCACACTGACATCGGGATCTCGATCTGAATCTGCGCTCACACCGACACCGGGATCTCGATCTGAATCAGCGCTCACACCGACACTAGGATCTCAATCTGAATTAGTGCTCACACCGACATCGGGATCTCGATCTGAATAAGTGCTCGCACTGACACCGGGATCTCGATCTGAATCAGCGCACACACCGACATCGGGATCTCGATCTGAATCAGCGCTCACACCGACACCGGGATCTCGATCTGAATCAGCGCTCACACCGACACCGGGATCTCGATCTGAATCAGCGCTCACACCGACATCGGGATCTCGATCTGAATCAGCGCTCACACCGACACTGGGATCGCGATCTGAATCAGCGCTCACACCGACACCGGGATCTCGATCTGAATCAGCGCTCACACCGACACCAGGATCTCGATCTGAATCAGCGCTCGCACCGACACCGGGATCTCGATCTGAATCAGCGCTCACACCGACACCGGGATCTCGATCTGAATCAGCGCTCACACCGACACAGGGATCACGATCGGAATCAGCGCTCACACCGACACTGGGATCTCAATCTGAGTCAGCGCTCACACCGACACCGGGATCTCGATCTGAATCAGCGATCACACCGACATCGGGAACTCGATCTGAATCTGAGCTCACACCGACATCGGGATCTCGATCTGAATCAGCACTCACACCGACACCGGGATCTGGATTTGAGTCAGCGATCACACCGACACCGGGATCTCGATCTGAGTCAGCGATCACACCGACACCGGGATCTCGATCTGAATCTGCGCTCGCACCCACACCGGGATCATGATCTGAATCAGCGCTCATACCGACATCGGGATCTCGATCTGAGTCAGCGATCACACCGACACCGTGATTTCGATCTGAGTCACCGATCACACCGACACCGGGATCTCGATCTGAGTCAGCGATCACACCGACACCGGGATCTCGATCTGAGTCAGCGACCACACCGACACCGGGATCTCGATCTGAATCAGCGATCACACCGACACCGGGATCACGATCTGAATCAGCGCTCATACCGACACCGGGATCTCGATCTGAGTCAGCGATCACACCGACACCGTGATTTCGATCTGAGTCACCGATCACACCGACACCGGGATCTCGATCTGAGTCAGCGATCACACCGACACCGGGATCACGATCTGAATCAGCGCTCATACCGACACCGGGATCTCGATCTGAATCAGCGCTCGCACCGACACCGGGATCTCGATCTGAATCTGCGATCACACCGACACCGGGATCTCGATCTGAATCAGCGATCACACCGACACCGGGATCTCGATCTGATTCAGCGATCACACCGACACTGGGATCGCGATCTGAATCTGCGCTCACACCGACTCCGGGATATCGATCTGAATCAGCGCTCACACCGAAACCGGGATCTGGATCTGAATCTGCGTTCACACCGACATCGGGATCTCGATCTGAATCTGCGATCACACCGACACCGGGATCTCGATCTGAATCAGCGATCACACCGACACCGGGATCTCGATCTGATTCAGCGATCACACCGACACTGGGATCTCGATCTGAATCTGCGCTCACACCGACTCCGAGATATCGATCTGAATCAGCGCTCACACCGACACTGGGTTCTGGATCTGAATCTGCGTTCACACCGACATCGGGATCTCGATCTGAATCTTCGATCACACCGACACCGGGATCTCGATCTGATTCAGCGCTCACACCGACACCGGGATCTCGATCTGAATCTGCGATCACACCGACACCGGGATCTCGATCTGAATCTGCGATCAAAGCGACACCGGGATATCGATCTGAATCTGCGATCACACCGACACCGGGATCTCGATCAGAATCAACGCTCACACCAACACCGGGATCTCGATCTGAATCAGCGATCACACCGACACCGGGATCTCGATCTGACTCAGCGATCACACCGACACTGGGATCTTGATCTAAATCTGCGCTCACACCGACACCGGGATATCGATCTGAATCAGCGCTCACACCGACACCGGGATCTGGATCTGAATCAGCGTTCACACCGACACCGGGATCTCGATCTGAATCTGCGTTCCACCAACACCGGGATCTCGATCTTAATCAGCGATCACACCGACATCGGGATCTCGATCTGAATCAGCGCTCGCGCCGACATCGGGATCTCGATCTGAATCAGCGCTCACACCGACACTGGGATCTCGATCTGAATCAGCGCTCACACCGACACCGGGATCTCGATCTGAATCAGCGCTCACACCGACACCGGGATCTCGGTCTGAATCAGCGCTCACACCGACACTGGGATCACGATCTGAGTCAGCGCTCACACCGACACCGGGATCGCGATCTGAATCAGCGCTCACACCGACACCAGGATCTCGATCTGAATGGTGATGGCCAGAACAAGGGGAGATAGAAATAGAACAGATGTCAGAGGTAGGTTCTTTACCCAGAGAGTAGTAAGGGCGTGGAATGTCCTGCCTGCAACAGTCGTGGACTCGCCAACATTAAAGGGCATTTAAATGGTCATTGGATAGACATATGGACAATAAGGGAATAGTGTAGATGGGCTTTAGAGTGGTTTCACAGGTCGGCACAACATCGAGGGCTGAAGGGCCTGTACTGCGCTGTAATGTTCTATTGTTCTATCTCGATCTGAATCAGCGCTCACACCGACACCGGGATCTCGATCTGAATCAGCGCTCGCACCGACACCGGGATCTCGATCTGAATCAGCGCTCACACCGACATCGGTATCTCGATCTGAATCAGCGCTCACACCGACACCGGGATCTCGATCTGAATCAGCACTCACACCGACACTGGGATCTCGATCTGAATCAGTGCTCACACCGACATTGGGATCTCGATCTGAATCAGCGCTCACACCGACACCGGGATATCGATCTGAATCAGTGCTGACACCGACACCGGGATCTCGATCTGAATCAGCACTCACACCGACACTGGGATCACGATCTGAGTCAGCGCACACACCGACACCGGTATCGCGATCTGAATCAGCGCTCACACCGACATCGGGATCTCGATCTGAATCTGCGCTCACACCGACACCGGGATCTCAATCTGAATCAGCGCTCACACCGACACTAGGATCTCAATCTGAATTAGTGCTCACACTGACATCGGGATCTCGATCTGAATCAGCGCTCGCACCAACACCGGGATCTCGATCTGAATCAGCGCTCACACCAACATCGGGATCTCGATCTGAATCAGCGCTCACACAGACACTGGGATCTCGATCTGAATCAGCGCTCACACCGACACCGGGATCTCGATCTGAATCAGCGCTCACACCGACACCGGGATCTCGATCTGAATCAGCGCTCGCACAGACACCGGGATTTCGATCTGAATCAGCGCTCACACCGACACCGGGATCTCGATCTGAATCAGCGCTCACACCGACACTGGGATCACGATCTGAGACAGCGCTCACACCGACACTGGGATCACGATCTGAGTCAGCGCTCACACCGACACCGGGATCTCGATCTGAATCAGCGATCACACCGACATCGGGATCTCGATCTGAATCTGCGCTCACACCGACATCGGGATCTCGATCTGAATCAGCGCTCACACCGACACCGGGATCTGGAGCTGAATCAGCGATCACACCGACATCGGGATCTCGATCTGAATCTGCGATCACACCGACACCGGGATCTCGATCTGATTCAGCGCTCACACCGACACCGGGATCTCGATCTGAATCTGCGATCACACCGCCACCGGGATCTCGATCTGAATCTGCGATCACACCGACACCGGGATCTCGATCTGAATCAGCGCTCACACCGACACTGGGATCTCAATCTGAGTCGGCGCTCACACCGACACCGGATTCTCGATCTGAATCAGCGCTCACACTGACACCGGGATCTCGATCTGAATCAGCGCTCACACCGACATCGGGATCTCGATCTGAATCAGCGATCACATCGACATCGGGATCTCGATCTGAATCAGCGATCACACCGACACCGGGATCTCGATCTGAATCAGTGCTCACACCGACATCGGGATCTCGATCTGAATCAGCGATCACACCGACACCGAGATCTCGATCTGAATCTGCGTTCCACCAACACCGGGATCTCGATCTTAATCAGCGATCGCTCCAACACCGGGACCTCGATCTGTATCACGCTCACACCGACACTGGGATCCCGAACTGAATCAGCGATCGCTCCGACACCGGGATCACGATCTGAATCAGCGCTCACACCGACACTGGGATCTCGATCTTAGACAGCGCTCACACCGACACTGGGATCACGATCTGAATCAGCACTCACACCGACATCGGGATCTCGATCTGAATCATCGCTCACACCGACACCGGGATCTCGATCTGAATCTGCGCTCGCACCCACACCGGGATCACGATCTGAATCAGCGATCACACCGACATTGGGATCTCGATCTGAATCAGCGATCACACCGACACTGGGATCTCGATCTGAATCAACGATCACACCGAAACTGAGATCTGGATCTGAGTCAGCGATCACACCAACATCGGGATCTCGATCTGAATCAGCGATCACACCGACACCGGGATCTCGATCTGAATCAGCGATCACACCGACACTGAGATCTCGATCTGAATCAGTGCTCACACTGACACCGGGATCTCGATCTGAATCTACGCTCACACCGACATCGGGATCTCGATCTGAATCAGCGCTCACACCGACATCGGGATCCCGATCTGAATCAGCGCTCACACCGACATCGGGATCTCGATCTGAATCAGCGCTCACACCGACATCGGGATCTGGATCTGAATCAGCGCTCACACCGACATCGGGATCTCGATCTGAATCAGCGATCACACCGCCACCGGGATCTCGATCTGAATCAGCGCTCACACCGACACTGGGATCTCGATCTGAATCAGCGATCACACTGACATCGGGATCTCGATCTGAATCAGCGATCACACCGACACCGGGATCTCGATCTGAATCAGTGCTCACACCGACATCGGGATCTCGATCTGGATCAGCGATCACACCGACACCGGGATCTCGATCTGAATCTGCGTTCCACCAACACCGGGATCTCGATCTTAATCAGCGATCGCTCCAACACCGGGACCTCGATCTGAATCACGCTCACACCGACACTGGGATCCCGAACTGAATCAGCGATCGCTCCGACACCGGGATCACGATCTGAATCAGCGCTCACACCGACAATGGGATCTCGATCTTAGACAGCGCTCACACCGACACTGGGATCACGATCTGAATCAGCGCTCACACCGACATCGGGATCTCGATCTGAATCAGCGCTCACACCGACACCGGGATCTCGATCTGAATCTACGCACACACCGACACCGGGACCTCGATCTGAATCAGCGCTTACACCGACACCGGGATCTCGATCCGAATCAGCGATCACACCGACACTGGGATCTCAATCTGAATCAGCGCTCACACCGACATCGGGATCTCGATCCGAATCAGCGATCACACTGATACCGGAATCTCGATCTGAATCAGCGCTCACACCGACATCGGGATCTCGATCTGAATCAGCGCTCACGCTGACACTGGGATCTCGATTTGAATTAGCGCTCACACCAACATCGGGATCTCGATCTGAATCAGCGATCACACCGACACCGGGATCTCGATCTGAATCAGCGATCACACCGACACCGGGATCTCGATCTGAGTCAGCGATCACACCGACACCGGGATCTCGATCTGAATCTGCGCTCGCACCCACACCGGGATCACGATCTGAATCAGCGATCACACCGACATTGGGATCTCGATCTGAATCAGCGATCACACCGACACTGGGATCTCGATCTGAATCAACGATCACACCGAAACTGAGATCTGGATCTGAGTCAGCGATCACACCAACATCGGGATCTCGATCTGAATCAGCGATCACACCGACACCGGGATCTCGATCTTAGACAGCGCTCACACCGACACTGGGATCACGATCTGAATCAGCGCTCACACCGACATCGGGATCTCGATCTGAATCAGCGCTCACACCGACACCGGGATCTCGATCTGAATCTACGCACACACCGACACCGGGACCTCGATCTGAATCAGCGCTTACACCGACACCGGGATCTCGATCCGAATCAGCGATCACACCGACACTGGGATCTCAATCTGAATCAGCGCTCACACCGACATCGGGATCTCGATCCGAATCAGCGATCACACTGATACCGGAATCTCGATCTGAATCAGCGCTCACACCGACATCGGGATCTCGATCTGAATCAGCGCTCACGCTGACACTGGGATCTCGATTTGAATTAGCGCTCACACCAACATCGGGATCTCGATCTGAATCAGCGATCACACCGACACCGGGATCTCGATCTGAATCAGCGATCACACCGACACCGGGATCTCGATCTGAGTCAGCGATCACACCGACACCGGGATCTCGATCTGAATCTGCGCTCGCACCCACACCGGGATCACGATCTGAATCAGCGATCACACCGACATTGGGATCTCGATCTGAATCAGCGATCACACCGACACTGGGATCTCGATCTGAATCAACGATCACACCGAAACTGAGATCTGGATCTGAGTCAGCGATCACACCAACATCGGGATCTCGATCTGAATCAGCGATCACACCGACACCGGGATCTCGATCTGAATCAGCGATCACACCGACACTGAGATCTCGATCTGAATCAGTGCTCACAATGACACCGGGATCTCGATCTGAATCTACGCTCACACCGACATCGGGATCTCGATCTGAATCAGCGCTCACACCGACATCGGGATCCCGATCTGAATCAGCGCTCACACCGACATCGGGATCTCGATCTGAATCAGCGCTCACACCGACATCGGGATCTGGATCTGAATCAGCGCTCACACCGACATCGGGATCTCGATCTGAATCAGCGATCACACCGCCACCGGGATCTCGATCTGAATCAGCGCTCACACCGACACTGGGATCTCAATCTGAGTCAGCGCTCACACCGACACCGGATTCTCGATCTGAATCAGCGCTCACACCGACACCGGGATCTCGATCTGAATCAGTGCTCACACCGACATCGGGATCTCGATCTGAATCAGCGATCACACCGACATCGGGATCTCGATCTGAATCAGCGATCACACCGACATCGGGATCTCGATCTGAATCAGCGATCACACCGACACCGGGATCTCGATCTGAATCTGCATTCCACCAACACCGGGATCTCGATCTTAATCAGCGATCGCTCCAACACCGGGACCTCGATCTGAATCACGCTCACACCGACACTGGTATCCCGAACTGAATCAGCGATCGCTCCGACACCGGGATCACGATCTGAATCAGCGCTCACACCGACACTGGGATCTCGATCTTAGACAGCGCAAACACCGACACTGGGATCACGATCTGAATCAGCGCTCACACCGACATCGGGATCTCGATCTGAATCAGCGCTCACACCGACACCGGGATCTCGATCTGAATCAACGATCACACCGAAACTGAGATCTGGATCTGAGTCAGCGATCACACCAACATCGGGATTTCAATCTGAATCAGCGATCACACCGACACCGGGATCTCGATCTGAATCAGCGATCACACCGACACTGAGATCTCGATCTGAATCAGTGCTCACACTGACACCGGGATCTCGATCTGAATCTACGCTCACACCGACATCGGGATCTCGATCTGAATCAGCGCTCACACCGACATCGGGATCCCGATCTGAATCAGCGCTCACACCGACATCGGGATCTCGATCTGAATCAGCGCTCACACCGACATCGGGATCTGGATCTGAATCAGCGCTCACACCGACATCGGGATCTCGATCTGAATCAGCGATCACACCGCCACCGGGATCTCGATCTGAATCAGCGCTCACACCGACACTGGGATCTCAATCTGAGTCAGCGCTCACACCGACACCGGATTCTCGATCTGAATCAGCGCTCACACCGACACCGGGATCTCGATCTGAATCAGCGCTCACACCGACATCGGGATCTCGATCTGAATCAGCGATCACACCGACATCGGGATCTCGATCTGAATCAGCGATCACACCGAAATCGGGATCTCGATCTGAATCAGCGATCACACCGACACCGGGATCTCGATCTGAATCTGCATTCCACCAACACCGGGATCTCGATCTTAATCAGCGATCGCTCCAACACCGGGACCTCGATCTGAATCACGCTCACACCGACACTGGTATCCCGAACTGAATCAGCGATCGCTCCGACACCGGGATCACGATCTGAATCAGCGCTCACACCGACACTGGGATCTCGATCTTAGACAGCGCAAACACCGACACTGGGATCACGATCTGAATCAGCGCTCACACCGACATCGGGATCTCGATCTGAATCAGCGCTCACACCGACACCGGGATCTCGATCTGAATCTACGCACACACCGACACCGGGACCTCGATCTGAATCAGCGCTTACACCGACACCGGGATCTCGATCCGAATCAGCGATCACACTGATACCGGAATCTCGATCTGAATGAGCGCTCACACCAACACTGGGATCTCGATCTGAATCAGCGCTCACACCGACATCGGGGTCTCGATCTGAATCAGCGCTCACACCGACACCGGGACCTCGATCTGAATCTACGCACACACCGACACCGGGACCTCGATCAGAATCAGCGCTTACACCGACACCGGGATCTCGATCCGAATCAGCGATCACACTGATACCGGAATCTCGATCTGAATCTACGCACACACCGACACTGGGATCTCGATCTTAGACAGCACTCACACGACACCGGGATCTCGATCTGAATCTACGCTCACACCGAAACCGGGATCTTGATGTGAATCTGCGCTCACACCGAAACCGGGATCTCGATCCGAATCAGCGATCACACTGATACCGGAATCTCGATCTGAATCAGCGCTCACACCGACACCAGATTCTCGATCTGAATCAGCGATCACACCGACACCGGGATCTTGATCTGAATCAGCGCTTACACCGACACCGGGATCTCGATCCGAATCAGCGATCCCACTGATACCGGAATCTCGATCTGAATCAGCGCTCACACCAACACTGGGATCTCGATCTGAATCAGCGCTCACACCGACATCGGGGTCTCGATCTGAATCAGCGCTCACACCGACAACGGGATCTCGATCTGAATCTACGCACACACCGACACCGGGACCTCGATCGGAATCAGCGCTTACACCGACACCGGGATCTCGATCCGAATCAGCGATCACACTGATACCGGAATCTCGATCTGAATCTACGTACACACCGACACTGGGATCTCGATCTTAGACAGCACTCACACGACACCGGGATCTCGATCTGAATCTACGCTCACACCGAAACCGGGATCTTGATGTGAATCTGCGCTCACACCGAAACCGGGATCTCGATCCGAATCAGCGATCACACTGATACCGGAATCTCGATCTGAATCAGCGCTCACACCGACACCAGATTCTCGATCTGAATCAGCGATCACACCGACACCGGGATCTTGATCTGAATCAGCGATCACTCCGACACCAGAGAGGACGTTGCTGCTTTCCTTTCTCAGACTTGCGCAGGGACCTGCTCCCTGCGTTGTTCTGATGCTTCGTTGGAATGTCTACGCTGGCTACGATCAGCTGCAAGTGAAGATGTGGTTTGAGGTGAAGTCTCAGCTGTGGTCAAGCTCAGAA